>NC_088383.1:61957812-62271875 GCF_037993035.2 Macaca fascicularis | reverse complement strand
AGTATATGGTGAAGGAGAAAATAACATGAGAACATTAGACCAACCACTGGGAAACCCAGATTTCAGCCGTAGCTGAATAAGTAGTGTCTCATATGACCACAAAATATTCCAGGCTTATCTTGTATTTTCCCTGCCCCAGCCCTAGAGTCATCATGTCTCCAAGGAAGATTTTTATTGGAGAATGAGATTTAGAAACCAAGATCTGGGGGCTAGGTGTGTTTGTTGCTACTGAGGTGTAATTGCTTTTAGTTATTGTGGCAGACAGAACTGACAATTATATGTGTATACACACACTTCTCTTCTATATTTATTTCTGTATCCATTTCCATATATATTAAAGACCAAGAGTTCACACGGATACCTTTGACTCCAATCAAATGCTACAGAATTTGTTCTAGCCTTTCTTCTTATTTTTAAGTCTTTTCTCAGAAAGTGAGAAAATTGGTTTCTCAACCACAATATATTTACTTAGTTATTCAACACTGTGTGTGTGTGTGTATAAGGATTACAGTATATATTTATACATAGTTATAGATATGTTATAGTATATATTTATAGTATATTATATACTATATACTATATACTATATACTATATTTATACTGTATTATATACACACAGAGTTTCAGAATTGCTAACTTAACACCCTATGAAAAAGATTTACTAACTTATAATATTTGCTTAGCATTCTTTTTTTTTTTAACCTTAACCTTACAGAATACAATAAGTACTGTTTTCCAAGTTTACTTGTGTTAGTTCTTTTAGTTCTCAATCCTTTCAGTGCGATTGTTCATTTGTAATACTTTTAGGTTCATTTGTTGCTATTTGTATTTCATTTTGGGTTCTGCCCACATCATGGTTTATTTAAAGTAAGTACTCATTTATTTCATATTACTTCGAAGAGGTCTTCCCTTTTCTTCTTTTTAAAAAAATATTTTATTTTAAAAATTTTAGCCTATGTATGTATTTATTTATTTTGAGACTGGGTTACGAGACTGGCTAATTTTTGTGTTTTTGGTAGAGATGGGTTTTCACCATGTTGCCAAGGCTGGTCTCGAACTCCTGGGCTTAAGTGATCAACCCATCTTGGCCTTCCAAAGTGCTGGGATTACAGGCGTGAGTCACTGCATCTGGCCAAGATCGCCCTTATTCTTTTTGTACCACTGTATACTACTTATTTTGTAGACTGTGCATTGTTTATTCAATTACTGTCCCAACAATGGGCATCGAGATTGTTTCCAATATTTTACAATTATAAACTGCCATAATGACTATGCTAGTGTATAGCATTATTATTTTTGTAATTTAGATAAAAAACACAAATTTAGATCTACCACCTTATTTGTGTCCATACCAGCTCCTATTCAGTTGTTTAGAAACTTCTGCATATAAAAATACTAGTCAGTATTACTGTATGATAGTTGTTACGCATGTTATTCTATTTTCCTAGAACATTTCAGTCACTTTCTACTCTTACCTAAAACCTAACTGGTAAATCTTAAGTGCATTGATTAATAAATCTCTGGTATTACCATAATCTACTCATAAAATCATCCTATGATATTTTTACTACCACCTCCCCCAAAGTATAATATTCTTAAGATATGAAATTCTGCAGTAAAATGGAACAAAAAGAAAAGCTTTTCAAAAATGTTACTGAAACTTCACTTGATGTAATATGCAAAAGTGTGATGGGGTTGTTCTCAGGTTAAATGGGCACTCATGGATGCACTGTAAATTGACTGATTTGAGGACAGAAAATTGAACCTAAAATAAGGAAATTCTGACTGCTAAAGGAATTGAGGTCACTCAATACATTCATTTTCTCTCTAACAAAAGGACTACACATACCACTAATGCACTTGGCATTTTGATTTATTAAATATATATGTTAACTGAAATCTGCCACCCATTTGTAATCAGTATAGCTAAAATTACTCATCTGAAACCTGTGAAGGCTGAAGTAAAAAAGTAAATTTTAAAAGGCTTAAGTAAAGTCCAGTCAATCAAAACTTGATTTGAGCTTACTGCTGAGGTCTACGGAACATATTACATGACTGCAACCATTAGAAGTCTCACCAGACACACCTGACTCTTCTCCTTTTTCAGGTGCTCATGTGCTTCTGTAGTGGTCTGTTTCTTCTGTTTCAGCTTTCTGTGAGGCATCACAGAAAGGAAGGAACAAATATTTAAATTATGGAAAATGAATGCGGTAAGAATAGGAATGACTCTAAAACAGTAGAAACAAATAAGCCTAATTATAGCATTTGAGAAACAGGGTGTGTACGTTTTCTCTGGCTGCTATAACAAATTACCACAAATACAATGGCTTAAAACAACACACTATTTGTTATCTTACTATCCTCTAGCTTACAAGTCAGACACATGTCTCTGCAGGCTAAAATCAAGATGTCAGCAGGGCTAAGTGCCTTCCTGGAGACTTGAGGGAAGAATCCATTTCCCTATCTTTTTCAGCTTCTAAAAACTGCCTTTGGTTCATGACTTCCTTCCTCTGTCTGCAAACCCAGCAACACCGCACCTCTTTGACCATTCTCCTTCTGTCTCTCTTCTGCCTCCCTCTTCCATTCTGAGTGATTATTATACATTCGGCCCCCTCAGATAATCCAGGATAATACTCCTGTTTTAAGGTCAGCTGACTGGCAACCATAATCCCCTCTTTGCCATGTAAGGTATCGTATTTACAGGGATTATTCTGCTTATCAGGAAAATTATTTCATTTCTCTGGAACTCCTGTTTTTATTGTAGTAGAATTCTTAAAATATTTAATGAGAAGCCATAATTTCAGTTTCGAGACCCCAAAATGAAACAGTATTTATTTGTGCCTTTTGAAAGGAGCTACGTGCTTTCCTACTAATTTCTTCCTCTTTATTTCCCAGATTTTGAATTTATACCTGTTTATTTTTAAAGTTCCTGGGTCTTAAGGTAGGTTTGTTCCAGGGAAGGATAGAGAAAAATCTAAGGTCATTTATTGAGAACAGAAGAAAAATTTGTAAAGAATTGAACTATAGCTGAAGTATACCAATAATGATGAATATACTTTTTTTTTTTTTTAAAGTAATGATTTTGTTTCATAGGGTATTCTTAAGTGAAGAATTTATGTAGACATATTCACAGAGCCCTGTTCTGTTTTCTTGATCAGGGAACCAATATATTTTAAGGAAGTTTCATCTGTACATTGCCTGTATTCTGGTGATGTTTTGTAAGCTTGTTTAAAGTCGGTCACTCTTACCACATCTGGCCATTTGAGTTTTACAGAGAGTTACAGTCACAGTCTCATCCTATTTTCCAGAAAGATTTTTTAAATTTAATTTTTATGTATTTTGGGAATACAGATGCAGATTTTTTACATGTGTATATTGTGTAGTGGTGAAATCTAGGCTTTTAGCATACCCATCACCTGAATAGTGATCATTGTACCTATTGGTAAATTCTCAATCCTCACCTCCTTCCCATCCTCCCACCTTTTGTAGTCTCCAATGGCTGTTATTCCACTCTGTATGTCCAGCTGTACCCGTTGTTTAGCTCCCATTTATAAGTGAGAGCATGTGGTATGTGACTTTATGTTTCTGAGTTATTTCACTTATAATAATACCCTCTAGTTCCATGTTGCTGCAAAAGACATGAGCTCATTCTTTTTTTATGACTGAGTAGTATTCCATGGTGTATACGTATTTCCCACACTTCCAGAAACAGTTTTGTAGCAATACTATACCTGAAATCTCTCGGGGTAGGAATTTTTGGGTGTCACAATGATAGTGGGAGATAGGAACAGTGGATTAGAAGTTACTGGGGATGAGTGTTAGTCTGGATTTATTTATTTTCACTAAATATGTTTTGGTTACCTACCAGTTAGTAATTTTAAATAAGATAATGACATTTTTTAACCCTTCCTAAATGGAGAAGTTGTTCCATTATTCTTTTAAATCTGGAAAATGTTCATATTTAATTATTATATCCCTTCCATTGTTTCTGTGCCCCTTTTCTAGAACTTCTAATAATTGGCTGTTATATCTCTGTTGAGGCTTTTAAAATTTTCTCTTTGTTTTCATTTATTTTTTAAACCTTTATTCTTTTACCTTTTTTGGCCTTTTTTTTTTTTTTTGAGAGATTTCATAGAGCTTATTTTTAAACCAGGCAATCACTTAACCCTTTATGGAAATTTCAAATATATTCACTGTTATTTTCTTTTTCTCTTTTTTTCTTTAAGTAACCATCTTACTGGGCGTTAAGTGGTATTTTATTGTGCTTTTGATTTGCTTATTCTCAAATGAGGTTGAACTTTTTTGTGTGTTTATTGTATATTTGTATATCTTTAGAGAAATGATTTTTCAAGTCCTTTGCCCATTTAACCGGTCTGTTTGTGTTTTTGTTGTTGAATTGTAAGAGTTTCTTGGTACTAGATTCTTATCAAATGTGTGAATTGCAAATATTTTCTCCCATTCTGTAGGCTTCTTGATAATGTCCTTTGATATACAAGTTTTGAATTTTTATGAAGTCCAATTTTTATCTATTTTTGTTGTTGTCATTGCTTATGCTCTTAATGTCATATTGAAGAATTCATTGCCAGTCCAAAGTAAAAGTCACAAAGATTTATCCTTATGTTTTTGTTTTGTTTGTTTTTTTAAAAAAGACGGGGTTTTGCTATGTTGCCCAGGCTGGTCTTGAACTCCTGGACTCAAGCAATCCGCCTGCCTTGGCCTCCCAAAGTGCTAGAATTACAGAGTGAGCCACCGCACCCAGCCTCTTTTTTTTTTCTTTCTGAGCGTTATATGATTTTAGTTCTTAGATTTAGGCCATTGGTCCATTTTGTGTTTTTGTATATGGTGTGAGGTAATGATCTGACTTAATTCTTTTGCCATCGGTTGACAGTTTTTTTCTTTTACCACTTTAAAAGTGCCATTTGAGACCAGGCGCAGTGGCGCATGCCTGTAATCCCAGCACTTTGGGAGGCTGCGGTGGGTGGATCACCTGAGGTCAGGAGTTTGAGACCAGCTTGGCCAGCATGTCGAATCCTCATATCTACTAAAAATACAAAAATTAGCCAGGCATGGTGGTGGGCACCTGTAATTCAAGCTACTTGGGATGCTGAGGCAGGAGAATTGCTTTAACCAGGGAGGTGGCCATTGCAATGAGTGGAGATCGTGCCACTGCACTCCAGCCTGGGCAACAGAAGTGAAACTCTGTCTCTTAAATAAATAAATAAATAAATAAATACCGTCTGTAGCCAGGTGCCATGTCTCATGCCTATAATCTTAGTTCTTTGGGAAGCTGAGGTGGACAGATTGCTTGAACTGAATGAGAATGAAAATATATTTTATCAAAATTTGTACAATGTAACTAAAGCAGTGCTTAGAAGGAAATTTACAGTGATTAATACTTGCATTAGAAAAGAAGGGTCTCAAATTGAAAATCAAAGCTTGGACCTTAAGAAACTAGTAAAAAATCAAATTAATTCCAAATCAAGTAGAAGGAAGGAAATAATAAGGAAAACAGAGATTAATGGAATTAAAAGCCCAAAAGTAATTGAAAAAAAGCAATGAAATTGAAAGGTGGTCTTTGAAAAGATCAATAAAATTGATAAACATTTAGCAAGACTGGCAGAAGCATAGTGAAAGATTGCAGGGTTGAAGGAAAAAGGTACTGCTACAGACTCCACAGAATTAAAAATATAATGAGAGAAAACTATGAGAAACTCTTAAGCACATACATTTTTACTACTTGAGTGGACCAATTTCTTAAAAGCACAAACTATTAAACTTCACTCAAGTTGAAATAGATAATTTGAATAGCCCTGTAACCATTAAAGAATTTACTCTGTGGAAAAAAAAAAATTCCAAAAAAGATCTTGTCCACTTGGTTTCGCTGGCCAATTTTACCAAACAATTAATGAAGAAGTAACAGTAATTCCACATAGACTTTTCCAAAAAGTAGAAGAAAAAGGAAAGATATCCCCTATTTATTTTACAAATCCAGCAATAACCTCATACTAAAACCGGACAAACACATTATATGAAAAGGAAACTATAGGCCAATATCTCTCATTAAGATCGTAGTGCGTGCTTGTAATTTTATGTGGCTTCAGTAGCCATTTCAAATGCAGATTTCGCTTTCTAGTGCCAGAGGCAGAGGCAGGCCATAGTCACCCTTGACATGGTTTCCATTTCTATACTACACCCAAATGGCCAGAGGTAAGAATTGAGAGGCATGACTCCTGCCTAGCAGACAGCTTTCTCTTTCCTGCAGCTTGCATTAAATGGACCATTCATTTATTATATTTGCTGATGAACTTAAAGTGACCACACCCTATTTCCCAATAATACTAGTTGCCAAACTCTCTTTTTCTCTCTACCAGCCTGTGCTCTGCATGTGGCCTCAAGGCATTCACTGTATGCTTCAGGGTCTGTAAGTACTTAAAAAGTCTTAAATTTTCACATTGTATTTGTTTCATTGAAGCCTTGTCTACAATCTGACCCGTAACTGCAATGCCTGCCCTGAAGGGACCCATGCAAGTGAATACCCTGTGAGCACTCTTTTGTCTGGGTCCCTGGTGGCTGCTGGTAACGGTAGCCCCCAGCCTGTGTTGACAAAGAAACTTGAAGAGTTTTATTCAAAATAAAGATAATCTTAAAAGTCTTCACATAATGTCAGCATATTGAAACTAACGTGTAAAAACAAAACAAAACAAAAATATAACGTTAGCAAATTGAAACCAACATGTAAAACAATGAAACAAAACAAAAACAAAACACTATTTGCCAAATGGGCTTATTCTAGGAATGCAAGGTTGAAAATCGATCAGTATAATCTATCATGTTAACAGTTTTATGGGAAAACAAATCCTAACAATTGGTGGAGAAAATAAATTTCATTTAGCAAAATATAACATCAATTAATGACCTTTGCCAAACTAATAGAAAAGAATTTGACATCTTCAAAAAACCTACAGCTAACATTATGTTAATACTTAATGAAGAAAGATTAAATGCTTTTCTCCTAAATTCGAGAACAAGACAAATATGTCCATTCTCACCACTCTTATTCAATGTAGTTCATGAAGTTCAGCCAGTGTAATAAGCCAAGAGAAAGAAAGAAAAGGGATTTTTATTTTCAGATGGCATTCTCTGCATGGAAGACTCAACATAGTTAAGATGTCAGTTCTTCCTAAATTTGTAAAGACTTAATGCATTTTTTTTCATCAAAACCCTAGAAATAAATTTTTGTAGATATAGACAGGCTTATTCTAAAATTTATATAAAAAAGCAAGGGAACTAGAGTCGCTTACACAATTTTGAAAAATAAGAATAAAGTGGCAAGAATTACTCTACCTGATGTAAAGACTTAATAGTTACAGTAATCAAGAGAGTGTGGTATTGGCAGAAGCATAGACACATAGATCAATGGAACAGAATAGAGAACCCTGAAGTAGACCTACACAGATATGCCCAAGTGAGTTTTGAAAATTTTTTTTTTTTTTTTTTTTTTTTTTGAGACAGTCTCGCTCTGTCACCCAAGCTGGAGTGCAGTGGTGCGATCTCGGCTCACTGCAAGCTCCACCTCCTGGGTTCATGCCATTCTCCTGTCTCTGCCTTCCGAGTAGCTGGGACTACAGGCGCCCGCCACCACGCCCGGCCAATTTTTTGTATTTTTAGTAGAGATGGGGTTTCACCGTGTTAGCCAGGATGGTTTCAATCTCCTGACCTCATGATCTGCCCGCCTCGGCCTCCCAAAGTGCTGGGATTACAGGCGTGAGCCACCACGCCCAGCCTGAAAAATGTTTAGAGGCAGTTTTAACAAATAGTACTGAAACAATTGGATATCCATAGGTAAAACAAAGTAAAACAAAATAAATCTCAAACTAAACCTCTCACCACCTATTAAAATTAATTCAAAATGGATCATTGATCGTATAAAATGTGAACTATGAAACTTGAAAAGAAATATAGAAGAAAATCATTAGGAACTAGGGCTAAGCACAGAGTTCTTTGATATTAAAAACATAATCCATAAGAAAGAAATTGACAAATTGGTCCACATTAAAATTAAAAATGTTTACATTGCAGAAAACTCTATTAAGAGGATGAAAACAAGCTACAGAGTGGGAGAAAAACTTTGCAAACCACATATCTGACAGAGTTCTCATATCCAAAATATCTAACAAACTCTCAAGTTGAACAATACAAAATACCAGCAATTTAATTAGAAAAGGAGTAAAAGACTTTTGACATTTCACCAAAGAGGAGATATGGATGGGAAATAAGGACATGGAAAGACATTCATCATAATTAACCCTTAGGAAATTGCAAATTAAAATCACATTCTATACACCTATAGAATGACTAATATAAAAAACTGTGATAATACCAAATGCTAGTGAAAATGCCAAGAAACAACATTTCATGTATCTCTGGTGGAAATTAAAATAGTTCAGCTGGATAAAATATATATAAATGCTCCAAGCTAAATAAATTGGGCTGGAAAAAGCCTCTTTGTGCTCTAGAAGATAACAAATGGGAGACAGTTTGTCTTTGTTCAGAGTATGGAAAATAATTCAGAAGTTACTGATTTAGAGAGGGAATACACCTTGAATTCATTTCTAAACCAACGGTCTTTGAAAATAGGGTTGCCATCTTGACTTTCTGGACCAGATCACGAGGGAGTAAGACTAGCTTTAAATTTAACATTCATTACCTGGGTTGCTCTGTAGCCAGATGCTAAAGGGTCACATCCTGTGGGCACACAAGGAGCCACCTCTGTTCTGATTTCATTAAACTCCCCTGAAATCCACAGGATACACACGGGGCTCCATTCCTTGATCCTCAGTATCAAATGACTGTCATTTCACCATGCCAACCCCTTTGAAACAAACTTAACCCCTCCAGTTTCTTTTGTTGATGGGGAAGCAGGTTGGAGTATTCTCAGCTTACTAACAAGGTTGTTTAAGGAGTCTTCTTAGTCCTTTGACCTAATACTCCCATTTTCTTGATTTTAAGTGTGGTTTAATATTGACAGGATTAGTTATGCAACTACTTAAAACTGAGTGGACAGGAAGCAATCAGATGCCACTGGGACAAACTGGATGTGGAGCTCAAGCTGCTTGATTTTGTTTCACACTAAATGAAATTAGTGCTTGTTTAGGACAAACCTCATGGGCCACCACAGTTGAGCATGTTTGTCCAGTTAGCTATTGAACTACTAAATATGTGTTCTGTTCCAATTGAATCATTGTCCTCAAAAGGCAATTTTTTTAAAAGTTTGACTTAAAAAAACAAGATTCCTATAAGTAATAAATGAGTTTAGCAATGTTGTAAGATATAAAGTCAATGCACACAATTCTTATTTCTCTGTATCATCAATGACTAGTTATAAACTTGAGTAAATATAACAACGTTGTTTATAACATCTATAAAAACACTTATGTATAAATCTAACAAAGTCTATACTGAAGAGTATAGGGAGCTTATGAAAGAAATTAAAGAAGATCTAGATAAAATATGACCTACATAAATACATAAAGTAATGTGGTGTTCATGGACTGGAAGGCTTAGTGTAGTGAAGACATTACTCAATCCCAAAGTGATGAAATACTAATCAAAATCCCAGCAGGAGTACCAATCTATTTTGTTGGAAAAAGCAGAACAAAGCTGGAGGAATTGTACTAACCCATTTTAAAGCTACAGCAATCAGGACACTGTAACATTGGCAAAGAGACAGTCAGTTAAACCAGTGGAACATAATAGAGACTCCAGAAAAGAAATGGAACCACATAAAGATGGCCTGTGGATCTTTGACAAAGATTTAAAAGAAACTCAGTGGAGAAATCTTTCAACAAATGTTGTTGGAACCATTTGATCGTTCATATATTAAAAAACAAAAATTGAACTTTGACTAAAATTTTACGTCTTATACAAAAATTATTCCAAAATGGACCTTTGATGTAATTGTGAATTGTAAAACTGTAAGAAAACATTTTAAAATACTATGGCCTGGAGATTAGGGGGAAAAGTTATTAGAAATTATGCCAAAAGCATGATCCATAAAAAATTAACTGGATTACGTTAAATTAAAAACCTTTGTTCTACCAAAGATACTGTCAAGAAACAATAAAAAGTTAAATTACAGACTAGGAGAAAATATTTGTGACTCACGTATCTGTCAAAAGACTTTTATCCAGAATGTATAAAGAACTCTTAAAAGTCAATAATAAGTAAGTAGACAACCCAAATCAAAAAATGTATAAGAGACCTGAATAGATACTTTACCAAAAAGGATATGAGTGGCACATAAACATGTAAAACTTTGTTCAACATCATTAGCAAATTCAGGCCATGCTGAGACACCATTGCACACCTATTAGAAGAGCTAAAATAAAGATTACTGACAGTAACTAAGGGCTGTTGAGGATGCGGAGCAACTAGAAGTCTCATTCATTGCTGATTGATATGTGAAATGTTACAACAACTCTGGAAAATGACCTAGCAGTTTCTTAAGAAGTAAACAAACACTCACTGTATCATCTAGCAGTCCTACTCCTGGGTATTTACCATAGAGAAATGAGAACTTATATTCACACAAAAACTTGTACATGCATGCTTATGATAACTTCATGTATAGTAGCTAAAAACTAGAAAGAATCGAAATATCCTTCAGTTAGTAAATTGATACACAAACCGTACATTTGTAATGGAATACTACTCAGCAGTAAAAAGAAACCAGTGAACCTTAAAGGCATTATGCTGAGTGAATGAAGTCATTCTCAAAATGTTGCATGCTATATGATTCCATTTATTTGATATTCTTGAAAGACGAAACTATGGGGATGGAGAACCGATCAGCGTTTGACAGAGGTTATGGATGGGAGGAGGGTGTAACTATAACTGGATAGTATGAGGGACTTCTTTGAGGGTGAAGAAACTGTTCTGCATCCTAATTGCGTTGGTGTTTACACATCTATTTGTGCTTTAAAATTTATAAACTGTATAGCCCCCAAAATTAATTTTATAGTATAATTAAACTAATGATGGTGTCATTTGTTAGAAACATTTATAATGAAGGAGAAATGTGTGAAGGAAGCACCAACCCACCATCTCACTGTTCATTCTATTTGAATAGAAGTGTGTTCTCAAAGTCCAAGGAAGTTCTATGGTAAACCTGCTCATATGTGCTCAGAGTTTTAATTCCAGTCAGTCTTGTGGGAAGCCTCTGGAAGCCAGAGAATATACACATTTGGGTTTTCATTGTCATACTCCCAATTAATGATTGCATTTTAATGGTCTACTAAGGAGAACAGGTCTATATGGATGTTGGCTCCCAATAAGTGCAGGACTGCCAGTTAGAGAAAGAGGCTGCCACAACAAGCAGAGAATAGAAACTCCTTCCCACATTAACCAATTTCCGCACTACATGGTTTCCTCTTTTCCTGTAAAAATGCAGTTTCTACCCTGTGCAGATGATTTCTAAGCTGGTAAAGAAAAGTTAGAGTAAGTTAATTTTTCTTTCTCCCATTACCTGAACCCTTACTCTAATTCTAGTGATATCTGTGATGTCACTCCTTTCAAAATCTGATGTTAAACATAGACCTCCCCAAAAGATGGGCAAGGGAAGAATTGCCTAAAGCAGATGTTAGAATTCAGTAATCTTACTCTACGGTGTTTTGTCAAACTTACTGTTCAACATCTTCTGGTTGTCATCTATTTGGTAACAACTCCCACAATTCAAATCTCTTTACTTAACTCTAGACCGCTATATTCAGTTGTCATTTGAGTTTGTCTTCTAAAAGATGCAGCATGCACATCAAAATAATTGGGTTTCAAAACTATGTATTCTTTTACATTCTTCCAGATCTGGCCTTCCTTTTTAGTTTTGCTTCTGTTATTGTTTTATCTATTTAATCTTTTCCAGCTTTATTGAGGTTGACTTTCCTTTTTTTTTGTTTTGCTTCCATCATTTGTTTTATTTATTTGTTTAATCTTTTCCAGCTTTGTTGGGGTTGGCCTTCCTTTTTTATGCTTTATTTCAGTTAATAAGCATCATACATTTGTTTCTCAAGCCAGGAACTAAGGAGTCATCCATGGCTTCTTGCTTACTTCTCAGTTAACTTTCATCCTATAGAGTCTAACTCCTCAGTATGTTTCATAACTGCTGCTTATTTGTTCTCACTGACACTGATTAATATCAGGCCACTGTCATATGCCACATGGATTCTGCAATAGCGACAAAGCTGGTTTTCTGTCTGACTTAAATCCATTCTATACACTGCAGCCAGAATAATACTTCCCTAGTGCAAATCTCAATTTGTCACTTTTTAAAACTCTTTCGTTTTGTTTACCTGGGCATATCCTGTACCCAGATTAGTGCTTTGCATATATTAGTAGTGTTATTTGTAAATTACTGAGAATATGTTTTCTGGATCAATGCCTAGCCCCCCAAATTGGCTGGCTGCCAAGAATGATGGTACCACACATGTACCAAAAGTGTTTGAAAAGACTTAACTCACAAAATGAGACTTTCTGGGGAGAACAGGGCAGTCACCCACACTGGCTCACAATGGTTTACATGGAGGGGAGGGGCGGGTGGCACTGATATTTGTCGTGGTTAGTGAATGAGCTGGGTTGAAGGTTCCCACATGCAGGTTGGTTTTGTGTGATTAGAACTTCCCAGTGGTGCCAGGACTTAATACAACATGAAGTTTTACTTACTATAAAAGCCCTATGTCCTTTTTACATAAAGGAAAAATTTATTATTACAGAAAAGTAAAAAAATATATATAAAAAACGTAAGTATGTGCTTATGTTCTCACATATTGGAAGATTGTAATTGTCCTTCAGTTTATCACCTGCCAGATATTTGAATGTATTTTTCAGCGTTAAAATTGTAGTCATATTGTGCATATGTAATCTGCTTCTTTTCTTCTCCCTCATTTTACAGAGTGGATTTTTATCTAATGAGATGAATGTTTGAAACATCATAAATAAGGATTTATTTATATATGGATAGTTTTCTTCTTTTCCTCTCTCTCCCTCCGTTTTTTTACCTCTCTTCCTTCCTTCCTTCTTTCCTTTCGTGTTCCTCTTCCCCCTTCCTTTTCAACTGGGCTTTTTTAGTAACTTCGTAGAGTGACATAATTATTCGGTCACCTTTACATTAATTAGAGTAGACTCACTCCCATTCTTTGAGGCTATATGTTTTAACCATTCATTATAAAATGAAAGGTACAGAAAATCACATAAAATGTAGGATTTAGTTGGTTATTAAAAGTTTGGCATCTTTTTAACAGTGGTAACAGTTCTCCTTTTACTGATTCAGTGCTGCTCCGCAGGCCCTGCTCTGGACTTAGAGCACAATGCTATATTGCTTTGGATTCTTTGCCGTGGCCTTAATTGTCAGATCTGGCCCAGGGTACCCAACACTGTCTTGTTTCACACATACTCAGACATACATACACAAACAGCCAAATGTTTCTTGAGAGGGTATGATTTTGGGGGGAATAAAGTTACTTATATCATAATGCTTATTGTGATAAATGAGAAAACATAAGTACTCTAAACCAAACAAGAATAAAACTCATTTCTTCTATTTATTTTATTTTATTATGTTTATTTATTTATATTTTTTGAGACAGAGTCTCCCTCTGTCACCTGGGCTGGAGTGCAGTAGTGCGATCTCGGCTCACTGCAACCTCCACCTCCCGGGTTCAAGCAATTCTCCTGCCTCAGCCTCCCCAGTAGCTGGAATTACAGGTGCCTGCCACAACGCCTGGCTAAGTTTTGTATTTTTAATAGAGATGGAGTTTCACCATGTTGGCCAGGGTGGTCTTGAATTCCTGACCTCAGGTGATCTGCCCACTGTGGCCTCCCAAAGTGCTGGGATTACAGGGATGAGCCACCGTGCCCGGCCTATTTATTTAAAGAAAAAAATGTGTTTTTTTTTGTAGAGGTGGGATCTCCCTATGTTGCCTAGGCTGGTCTCAAACTCCTGGGCTCAAGCAATCCTCCTGCCTCAACCTCCCAAAGTGCTAAGAATACAGGCATTAACCACATTAGCCACTTTGGAAATATGAGATTTCCAAAAGTTAATTTGTGTTTTGGTTTTTTTCCAACTATTTTCTATGTATATTACAGTGTTTTTATTTTCATAAAATGGGTAATTCTGTACATGCTGTTTTAGATAACTGCTGCTTGCTTTTTTTTTTAAACAGTTAACATCTAGTTCATTAACAAAGAACTATGTTCAAATGGGGGAAAACATTTGTGAAGAAGCATGAGGAACATTTTGGAGTTAATGTATATGTTTGTTGTCTTGATTTCGATGGTGTTTCCATACCATGACTATAATGTCAACATTTATCAGTTTAGTTTTTTCGACTTTTATTTAAGTTAACTTTTATTAAGTTTAGGGATAAGTGTGCAGGACATGCAGGTTTCTTACACATGTAAACGTGTGCCATGGTGGTTTGTTGCACAGATCATTCTATCATCCAGGTATTAAGCCCAGCATCCATTAGTTTTTCTTCCTGATCCAATCCCTCCACCCACCCTCTGCCCTCTGCTAGGCCCCAGTGCATGTTGTTCCCTGCAGTGTGTCCATGTGTTCCCATCATTCAGCTCCCACATGTAAGTGAGAACATGCGGTGTTTGGTTTTCTGTTCCTGCGTTAGTTTGATGAGGATAATGTCTGCCAGCTCTAACCATATCCCTGCAAAGTACTTGTTCCATTTTGTGGTTGCATAGTATTCCATGGTGTATATGTACCGCAGTTTATTTATCTGGTCTGTCATTGATGGGAATTTAGGTTGATTCCATGTCTCTGCTACTGTGAATAGTGCTGCAATGAACATATGCACGCATATATCCTTATATAATAGAATTATTTATATTTCTTCAAGTATATATCCAGCAGTGGGATTGCTGGGTCAAATGGCATGTCTGCCCCTAGGTCTTTGAAGAATCACCACACCATCTACCACAATGGTTGAACTAATTTATACTTCCACCAACAGTGTAAAAGTGTTCCTTTTTCTCCACAGCTGTGCCAGCATCTGTTGCTTTTTGACTTTTCAATAATAGCCATTCTGACTGGCGTGAGATGGTATCTCATTTTGGTTTTTATTTGCATTTCTCTAAGGATCATTGATGTTGAGCTTTTTCTTCATGTTTGTTGGCCGCATGTATGTCTTCTTTTGAGAAGTGTCTGTTCATGTCCTTTGCCCATGTTTTATTGGGATTGTTTGCTTTTTTTCTAATAAATTTGCTTAAGTTTCTTGTAGAGTCTAGTGACTAGACCTTTGTCAGATGGATAGATTGCAAAAATTTTTCTCCCATTTCATAGGTTGTCTGTTCACCCTTGTGATAGTTTCCTTTGCTGTGCAGAAGCTCTTAATTAGATCCCATTTGTCAATTTTTGCTTTTGCTGTAATGCTTTTGGCATTCTCATCATGAAATATTTGTCCGTGCCTAAATCTTTATCTGAATGATATTGCCTAGATTTTCTTCTAAGGTTTTTATAGTTTTGGGTTTTACATTTAAGTCTTTAATCCATCGTGACTTAACTTTTGTGTATGGTGTAAGGAAGGAGTCCAGTTTCAATTTTCTGCGTATGACCAGCCAGTTCTTCCAGCACCATTTATTAAATAGGATGTCCTTTCTCTATTGCTTGTTTCTGTGAGGTTTGTTGAAGATTATGTGGTTATAGGTGTGCAGTCTTATTTCTGAGTTCTCTATTCTGCTCCATTGGTCTATGTATCTATTCTTACACCAGTACCATGCTGTTTTGGTTACTGTAGCCTTGTATATGAAGTGAGGTAGCATGATGCCAGCAGAATATGGGTGCTCCTGTATTGGGTGCCTATATATTTAATTCTTTTTGCTTAGGATTGTCTTGGCTGGGCTCTTTTTTTGTTCCATATGAATTTTAAAATAGTTTTTTTCTAATTCTGTGAAGAATGTCAATGGTAGTTTAATGGGAATAGCATTGAATCTGTAAATTTGCTTCGGCAGTATGGCCATTTTCATGATATTGATTTTTCCCATCCATGAGCATGGAATGGTTTTCCATTTGTTTGTTTCCTCTCTGATTTTGTTGAGCAGTGGTTTGTAGTTCTCCTTGAAGAGGTTCTTTACTTCCATCGTTAGCTGTATTAATACGTAGGTATTCTATTCTTTTTGCGGCAATTTATGAATGGGAGTTCATTCATGATTTGGCTCCCAGCTTGCCTGTTGTTGGTGTTTAGGAATGCTAGCCATTTTTGCACACTGATTTTGTATCCTGAGACTTTGCTGAAGTTGCTTATCAGCTTAAGAAGCTTTGGGGCTGAGATGATGGGGTTTTCTAAATATATAATTATGTCATCTGCAAACAAAGACAGTTTGACTTCTTCTCTTCCCATTTGAATACCTTTTATTTCTTTCTCTTGACTGATTGCCCTGGCCAGAACTTTCAATACTACGTTGAATAGGAGTGGTGAGAGAGGGCATCCTTCTCTTGTGCCGATTTTCAAGGGGAATGCCTCCCAGCTTTTGCCCTTTCAATATGATATTGGTTGTGGGTTGTCATATATGGCTCTTATTATTTTGAGGTATGTTCCTTCACTACCTAGTTTATTGAGTGTTTTTAACATGAAGAGATGTTGAATTTTGTCAAGGGTCTTTTCTGTATCTATTGAGATAGTCATGTGGTTTTTGTCTTTAGTTTTGTTTATGTGATGAATCACATTTATTGATTTGCATATGTTGAAACAGGCCCTGCATCCCAGGCATGAAGTCTACTTGATCATGGTGGACAAGCTTTTTGATGTGCTGCTGCATTCTGTTTGCCAGTATTTTGTTAAAGATCTTTGCATTTATGTTCATCAAGGATATTGGCCTAAAGTTTTCCTTTTTTGTTATATTTCTGCCAGATTTTGGTGTCAGGATGATGGTGACCTCATAGAACGAGTTAGGGAGGAGTCCCTCCTTTTAAATTTTTTTGAATAGTTTAAGTAGAACTGATAGCAGCTCTTCTTTGTGTACCTCTGATAGAATTCAGATGTGAATCTATCTGGTCTTGGGCTTTGTTTTTGGTTGGTGGGATATTTATTACTGGCTCAATTTTAGAACTCGTTATTGGTCTGTTCAGGGAATCAGTTTCTTCCTGATTCAGTCTTGGGAGGCTTGTTGGGGTGATCAGACCCAATAACAGGTCGTTGGGATGATGAAGTCCAGTGGAGCCAAAGGGATGAGACAAAGATAGTTTGAGAGAGGAAGTGGGACCAGGGGTCCATTGTGAGTGTGGAGGCTGTGAAGGCCCCGATCTTGGGAGCCCATGCTATTTATTGGTGCTCAAACAAAGACACAGGTGGTGAGGATGTGGGGGTTGAAAGGAAATGGTGTATTAAGTGAACGAGAAACATATGGCTACTTGAGATAATGGGAGTGCTAGAAGCAAGGAGCCAGCAAGTCCAGCAGACTTGCAAGCCCTGCCTCAGCTTCTCTCCCAACTACTCAACTTTTCTCCCAAAAAGGGTGTATGCGTCCAGGAATTTATCTGTTTCTTCTAGATTTTCTAGTTTATGTGCATAGAGGTATTTATAGTATTCTCTGATGATTGTTTCTATTTCTGTGGGGTCAGTGGTGATATTCCCCTTATCATTTCTGATTATGTTTATTTGATTCTTCTCTCTTTTCTTCTTATTAGTCTAGCTAGTTGTCTATTAACTTTTTCAAAAAACTGTTCCTGGATTCGTTCATTATTATTTTTTTTTTTTTGGAAGGGATTTCTGTGTCTCCATCTTCTTCAGTTTAGCTCTGATCTTGGTTATTTCTTGTGTTTTGCTCACTTTGGGGTTGGTTTGCTCTTTGTTCTCTAGTCCTTTTAGTTGTGATGTTAGGTTGTTAACTTGAGATCTTTTTAGCTTTTTGATGTGGGCATTTAGTGCTATAAATTTCCCTCTTAACACTGCTTTAACTGCATCCCAGAGATTGTGGTATGTTTTCTTTTTGTTCTCCTTACTTTCAAAGAACTTCTTGATTTCTGCCTTACTCTCATTATTTTCTCAAGAGTCATTCAGGAGAAGGTTGTTCAATTTCCATGTAGTTGTGTAGTTTTGTGAATTTCTCAATCTTGAGTTCTAATTTGGTTGCACTATGGTCCGAGACACTGTTATGAATTCAGTTCTTTTGCATTTGCTGAGGAGCGTTTTACTTTTGATTATGTGATCAATTTTAGAGTAAGTTCCCTGTGGCCATGAGAAGAATTCATATTCTGTTGTTTTTGGGTGGAGAGTCCTGTATATATCTATCAGGTCTACTTGATCCAGATCTGAGTGCAGGTCCTGAATATCTTTGTTAATTTTCTGTCTCAGTGATCTTTCTAATATTGTCACTGGGGTGTTAATGTCTCCCACTGTTATTGTGTGGAAGTCTGCATCTCTTTGTAGGTCTCTAAAAACTTGCTTTCTGAATCTGGGTACTCCTATTTTGGCTGCATATATATTTAGGATAGTTAGGTCTTCTTGTTGAATTGAACCTTTTACCATTATGTAATGCCCTTCTGTGTCTTTTTTGATCTTTCTTGGTTTAAAGTCTATTGTCAGAAACCAGGAGTGAAACCTCTGCTTTTTTATGTTTTCCATTTGCTTGGTAAATATTCCTCCCTCCCTTTATTTTGAGCCTATGTGTGTCTCTGTATGCAAGATGGGTCTTTTGAAGACAGCATACCAGTGGATTTTGGCTAATTATTTAGATTGCCATTCTGTGTCTTTTAATTGGGGCATTTAGCCCATTTACATTTAAGGTTAGTATTGTGTGTAAATTTGATCTTGTCATCATGATGCTAGCTGGTTATTTTGCAGACTTGTTTATGTGGTTGCTTCATCGTGTTACTTGTTTGTGTACTTCAGTGTGCTTTTGTAGCGGCTGGTAATGGTTTTTCCTTTCTGTATTTAGTGTTTCCTTCAGGAGCTCTTGCAAAGCAGACTCCTTTGCTTATGAAGCTTAGTTTGGCTGGATATAAAATTCTGGGTTGGAAATTATTTTCTTTAAGAATGTTGTCTATTGTTCCCCAACCTCTTCCTGGCTTGTAGGGTTTCCACTGAGAGGTCTGCTATTAGTCTGATTGGCTTTCCTTTGTGGGTGACCTGGTCTTTCTCTCTGGCTGCCCTTAACATTTTTTTTTTTCATTTCGACCTTGAGAATCTGATGATTATGTGTCTTGGGGTTGATCTTCTCATGGAATATCTTATTGGGGTTCTCTGCAGTTCCTGAATTTGAATGTTGGCCTGTCTTGCTACCTGGGGGAAGTTCTTCTGGATGATATCCTGAAGTATGTTTCCCAAGTTGGTTCCATTCTCCCCATCTCTTTCAGGTATCCCAATCAGTTATAGGTTTGGTCTCTTTACATAATTGCATATTTTTCAGAGATTTTTTTCATTTTCATTCTTTTTTCTCTAATTTTGTCTGCTTGTTTTATTTCAGCAAGATGGTCGTTAAGCTCTGAGATTCTTTCCTCTGCTTGGTCTGTTGTGCTATTGATACTGTTGATTACATTGGGAAGTTCTCATGTTGTGATTTTCAGCTCCATCAGGTCAGTTATGTTCCTCTCTCAACTGGCTATTTTGACTATCAGCTTCTGTGTTGTTTTATCATTCGGAGCTGCTTTGCATTAGGTTACAACATGCTCCTTTAGCTCAGCAAAGTTTGTTGTTACTCACCTTCTGAAGCCTACTGTGTCAGTTCAGCCATCTCATCCTCAGCCCAGTTCTGTGCCCTTGCTGGAGAGGTGTTGTGGTCATTTGCAGGAGATGAGGCACTCTGGCCTTTTGAGTTTTCAGCGTTTTTGCACTGATTCTTTCTCATATTTGTGGGCTTATCTACTTTCGATCTTTGAGGTTGCTGACCTTTGAATGGGATTTTTGTGGGGTCTTTTTTGTTGATGTTTTTATTGCTGTTGTTTTCTGTTTGTTTTCCTTTTAACAGTCAGGCTACTCCTCCAAAGAGCTGCTGGGGTTTGCTGGCATTCCTCTTCAGACCCTAGTTGCCTCAGTTTTTTTCTTACCTGGAGGTATCACCAGTGAAGGCTATGAAACAGCAAAGATGGCAACCTGATCCTTCCTCTGGAAACTCCATTCCAGGGGTTACTGACCTGTTGGCAGCCTGAAGGATGCACCTGTAGGAGGTGGCTGGAGACCCTGTTGGGTGGTCTCATCCATTCGGGAGAAACAGGATCAGGGACCTACTTAAAGAAGCAGTCTGGCTGCTTTTTGGTAGCACAACTGTGCTGCATTGTGGGGGACCCTTCCTTGTTTGGACTATCTGGACTCTCCGGAGCCAGCAGACTGGATCAGCTGAGTTGACCAGACGGCAGAGATGGTGGCTGCCCCTGCTCCTGGAAACTCAGTCCTTCTCAGGCAGACTCTGGCCTGTCATTGCTGGCTGGCTGGAATTCCAAGTCAGTGGGTCTTAACTTGTAAGGTGCCGTGCAAGTGGGGCCTGCAGAACGACGCTGCTTGGATCCTTGGATTCAGCCACACTCCTAGTGGTATGTAGGGACAGATCTGCCTTGCCGGGAATCCCAGGGGTGGAATATGCAAAACTCTTGCATCTCTGTGTGTGCCCGAACTGCTGCCCTACCTGGACGCCACACTGCTCTGTGTGTTGGTGACATGGTCTTATGAGAGGATCTCCTGTTCTGCTGGTTGCAAAGACCTGTGGGAGAAGTGTGGTTTCCCCAGGTGGGATTGCACAATCACTCACCACTTCCCTTGGCTGAGGTTGGGAGTTCCTTTGTCTCCACATGGGTCCCAGGTGGACTGTTGCCCCACCCTGCTTTTCTTCATTCTCTGTGGGTGAAACTATTTGTCTAGTCAGTCCCAATGTGAGAACCTGGATATTTCAGTTGAAGGTGGTGAATTCACTCGCTGCTTTCATTCCTCTCCATGAGTGCCATAGACTATAGCTGCTTCTAATTGGCCATCTTGGCACTCTCTCCTGTTTGCTTTAAATGTGTACAGTTTAATTGCATGTCAAACATTCTGCAAGAGTTTTTTAAAATGAAAAAAAAAAAAAAATTTCCAGAGATTTTGTTTTTCAGATAATTTTTCTAGTTACTTTTGGAGGGGCCAACACAAAATTGAACATATTTGCATGGAACACCCAACATAGGAAACAGTTTTAATTTTATTCATATTGTCTGTAATAAAGTAGATATTTCCCTTCTATAAGAGTTTTTTATGACCATGATGTCTCAGTCTTTTAAAAGTTTGTTGGACTTTTGATCTTTTTACTTGTATATACTAAGGAAAGGTCTTATGATATTTGGATTCATTCTTGGATTGTAAGGACTCACCAGTGGGTTATAGGTCAAACTGAGTTTATTACCTTGACCTTAGTTTTTGTTTATTCAGTTCTTTAGGCTTCAGCACAATAGTCTTTGAAAATAAAACACTTCTTTTGTAAGAAGTGATAATAGCTGGTAAGATTGCAAATAAAAGCCAGCAGGGACTGCGTATGCCAGTTTGAATAGTCTAGTACTATCATAGAAAAAGAATAAATGTAGTCCAGCCAAGGAGGTGACAGAGTGCTTAATGGTAGCAGGAGGTAGGTTTGGCACAGTAAAGGAAATGGAATAACCACATTATTAAAGACTTATTTTATTATTTATGTAAGTGGTCCCATCCCTGGACATAATAAAACATAGCCTCTCACCTCTTATACCAATTATGAATAACTTTTGGGTGATTCTGTACTATTTTTGGTTCTTCAATATGTTACCAGGGAAGATGTTAAAAACATGGACTTAAAGTTTTTTAATATGTAAATAAAAATCTGTTGGGGAGGAAGACTAGGAGGGAGGAAGACTAGGAGAAGGATGTTAGAAATAGCTTAAACTAGTTGAATCTATTTTTATTTAAAAAAATTTAAAACCTGTTTTATTCTATTCTTTCAGTGCAGATAATGAGCAAATTCAGTATATCATATAGTTCAATTTCTGTTTTTTTTTTTTTTTTTTTTTGAGACGGAGTCTTGCTGTGTCGCCCAGGCTGGAGTGCAGTGGCCGGATCTCAGCTCACTGCAAGCTCTGCCTCCCGGGTTTTTACGCCATTCTCCTGCCTCAGCCTCCCGAGTAGCAGGGACTACAGGCATCCGCCACCTCGCCCGGCTAGTTTTTTGTATTTTTTAGTAGAGACGGGGTTTCACCGTGTTAGCCAGGATGGTGTCGAACTCCTGACCTCGTGATCCGCCCGTCTCGGCCTCCCAAAGTGCTGGGATTACAGGCTTGAACCACCGCGCCCGGCCATATAGTTCAATTTCTAAAAATGATGGTTGTACATATCCTTAGAGCTAGATTATAGTATATTTTTTACTGCTTTTGTTCACAGGATATTTTGAATAATCTTGAATCATGTGACCTTGAGGATGATGATCTTATGCTTGATGTGGATCTGCCTGAGGATGCACCTCTTGAAAATGGTAAGTTGAAACAATATTGAACCTTCAGAGGTATATACTTGAGCTACTTGACTGTAGCCAATTTGATATTTGTTGCTTGCAGACTTCGTAATCTTAATGGAGCCTTTCAGACTGAGAATCAGTCTTAAGTGATATAAAATAGGTTCATTTGCAAACTAACTTAAATATTTAAAACCTGATTTTGTAAGTCTTAGATATAATTCTCTATGATCCAATAACATTTTATACCATAAAGTAAGTTGCAGATAAGAGTTGTGTTTTCTTTTTCTGTGTATGTACCCAGTTTTTCCTCCCTTTATCTCGTATTGATTTTAGGAAGAAATGTATTTACAGAAACATACCATCTGACTTGTGAAACACTATAATATCTTAATTTGATAAATATTTTATAAAGATTAATTCTGGAAAGTGATGACCTTCTGAATGGATCATTCTGTACATTTTACTCCCAATTCTAGTCTGTCTTTCTCTCTAGATCCCAGTAACTGCTGGGGTGAGGCTTTAGATAATCCATATGGGAGAGGGGACTTAGGTTCTTTTTGCTCCAATGACATAGCACTTGTAGGATTTTTTTATCTTAAGGACTGTTGGAGAATCAGAAACCAGCATAAAAAAGCCCTGGGGGCAAAGGTTGAAATGGGGATACTCCTGGGGAGAGGGCTGCCCTTAGGAATCTGAGAATTTCCTGTCAATCAACATTTGCCTGGTCTCACAGGCCTCTATGGGCTAGAAATAAAGTAAAAATGGTGAGTGGGATCCTTTTATCCATGGTGCTAGAAAAATGCAAGGAATATTTCAGAGAGGTGAGATATCTGTCCTAATGCTTCACTGGGGTGTTAGTAGCCTGCTTTACTGCTTTACTACCAGCTTCTATTTGTCATACTGGTGAGGCTTTTATTTTTCCTGCCGGAATGCTGTATGGCATTCTCAAAATCTCAGTTGCTTTCAAAATAAACATTTATTTTTCTAATTTATGGATCTAAGGATTAGCTGGGAAGCTGAGGCTATGGGACTGGCTTGAGGTCTATTCCATGTTTCTTCATTTTGAGACGAGGACCACTTTGGGGCAGGTTGTTCTCATGACAGCAGAAATGCAACAGGATGAGCAGAAACATGCATATTATGTCTCTTAAAGTCTTAGCTAAGAGCTAGCACTTTTTTTTTTTTTTAGAATAACAAAAAATATTTTACTAAAACATAAGATTTACAAAAGTTTCCAGATAAGCCATACCAAATGGTCACAAGATTTTTTGAAGTGGGGAATCTACACTTGACAGCAAAGCCACAGTGTTATTAGTGAGGGTTTGATAGTTGTTTAGTGTTCCCATTTTAGTTCAAACAATCCAAGCTTGTCCATCTGCATTGTCTAAATAAGGTTAGATTTGGTTAGAAAGCGTATTCTAAAGAACTTCTTAGCAGCTTTTAACCAATGCAATTAGATCACCAAAAAAAGGGAGAAAGGAGCCCATAAAATTAAAATAAAATCACCTCCCTCCTCAAAAAATAAAATAAAATAAAATAAACATAAATGAAATAAAATAAAAAAGAAAAACACCCAGACCCCTGGAGCTAAACTGACAACCACTTTCATTTACAGAAGACACTTATTTCTAAGCACATTCTTTTGGCCAAAGCAGGTGACATGGCCAAACCTAGCACCTTTGGGACTGGAAAGTGTATTCTTCATAATGAAGGCTCTGCACATGATAGAGGACATTGCATGTATAATTCCGTAAGGAGAGAATGAGAAGGTGAGGACAATATCCACTACTCTCTCACAGCGATAGAGATTGTTACACCTTTTTGTGGTTCTGCTGTCGCTTAGTATGCTCTGGCAAACAGCTGAGTTCTAGTGCTGAAAAAGAAAAAAATCACAGGTAACACTGAGGAAGAACAAGGAAAATGACAGAACCCTGGGGATTAGAGTAGTCCAAGGAGATAATCACTTAGATGGAATTGCAGCACAATTTTTTTCTGGAGTTAAAAGACAAGATTTCCCAACAGAACAGTTTATTCAGTAAATGACAGAAAGCATCACTGCTATTGAATCCAAATTAGTGACTTGAAAGATCAAGTAGAAAAATATTGTAGAACACAGAGGAAAAACATAAACCATTGGAAAGTTATAGGGGAAGAATAATGAGACTTGATGATCTGGGAAATTTAATGGTAATTTTTAGGGCTGGTAGTGAGGAGTGAGGGATTTACTTCCTCGGAATAAATCACATGCTAGGTAATGCATTTTACTTTGACAGAATTATAACAACTTCTCTTGGAAACTTTATGCCCTTTCTGAGTGGAAGCAGAGAGAAAGCATCTTAGAGCCTGCCTTATCTTTAGCAGACAACAGAAAGTTACCCAAATATTAGATAAAAGTACAATCGCAGGGAAATTTAGTCTTTGAGGTCTTGATTGGGGACTTGTGAAAAGTAGAAGGGAACTCTTGGAAACATCCCACGTAAACAGTACTTTAGATTTTTCTAGAAGAAGGCAAACAACTATTGGCTATTTCGAGTAAAGGAACATTAAAGAAAGCATGTAAGAACATGGATCTAAAATATGTAGCCTCCTGAGGCACCAAAGATAAAATAATATCTAGGTTTGGTACTATAGGAAAGTGGGAAATTATTGTTTTTATGACTCTTAAGTCCCGAATGACTATACACATCCATTACAGTTTTTTGGCTGGGAAGATGAGAATGTTACAGGGACTGGTAGAGGTTTAGGGAGTCTTATAATATGCTTTCTACTACAGGTTTTAGTCCTTTATAGGTTCTGGTTGTTGATTATATTATGCAGGTTTGATAAACATTTAGACTGGGGCTAGGCGTGGTGACTCACGCCTGTAATCCCAGCTCTTTGGGAGGCTGAGGCGGGCAGATCACGAGGTCAGGAGATTGAGACCATCCTGGCTAACATGTTGAAACCCAATCTCTACTAAAAATAGAAAAAAATTAGCTGAGCATGGAGGCACACGCCTGTAGTCCCAGCTACTTGGGATACTGAGGCAGGAGAATTGCTTAAACCTGGGAGGCAGAGATTGCAGTGAGCTGAGATCGTGCCACTGTACTCCAGCCTGGGCGACAGAGCGAGACTCCATCTCAAAAAAAAAAGTTAGATTGCTCACTGTGAACCATAACGAATGGTTTCAGTGCCCCTAATTCTACCAGTACCAGTGGAGTTTTGGCCCACAGAAGAGTGGCACCTCACTGAAATCTTTAATTTGGATACAAGTTTTCTGTGACCTCATTATGAATGACAGTTGTTAAATTGTCATTTCATGGAAGAAGCCATGAGGAGACTCTTTGTTCTGGTGAATGCATTTGTGCAGTTAATCTTTCCCTACTAAGTGATATATGTAGTCACACAAAGAAGGAGAGAATGTTGGTCAAATGTTTTCTGGACATTTGTGGGCTAGGATTTAGAGACTGTTATTGGAGGAAAGTTTTTGGAGATTGTATTAATCCATTCTCATGCTGCCATAAAGAACTGCCCAAGACTGGGTAATTTATACAGGAAAGAGGTTTAGTTGACTTACAGTTTTGCATGGCTGGGGAGGCCGCAGGAAACTTAACAGTCATGGTGGAAGGGGGAGCAAACACGTCCTTCTTCACATGACAGCAGGAGAGAGAAGTGCTGAGCAAAGGGGGAAAAGCCCCTTATAAAACAATGAGATCTCATGAGAACTCACTATCACAAGAACATCATGGAGGAAACTGCCCCCATGATTCAGTTATTTCCACCTGGTCCTGCCCTTGATACATGGGGATTATTGCAATTCAAGGTGAGATATGGGTGGGGACACAGAGCCATACCATGTCAGAGAATGTAGGGGCAGAAAAATACGATACTTTTTCTCAACCATCATAAGGGTCATGGCTGACATACCTATAACAAAAGACAAGTTAACAAAAAAGTGTAACACATTTATTTAATCAAAATTGTACATGACATGGGATTCTTCAGAAATGAAGACCCAAAGACCCAGGGAAAACTCTGATTTTATGCTTAGGCTTGATAAAGAATGGACAGCTGTATAGAAATGTGATTGGACAAAAGGTTATGATCTAATGGTGATAGACTGAGGGCAGGGAGGGTGACCCAGCAAGGACTGTCTGTTCAGATTCTTCTTGGATTCTCTGTAGTATTCCTGCCTCCCACATATGGTGCAGAACCCCTCTGGAATGAGGGTCTTCAAGGAAGAAAGGAAAAGAGAATGAGTGATCTTTCTAGGTTTTAGGGCTTCCTTTGAGGGAGAGGATTTTTAGTTTCTGTGACCTGCCTTGGGGAGAGGAATTCTGGTTTCTGTAACTCACTTTGGAGAAGGAAGAAGGGCAGGAAACAAGAGGATAGGAAGATCAGAAAGACCTTGCCTCTGAGGCATTTCCAGTTTCCCTTAGTTCAAAGTACTCATCTTGCCAAAATGCCACACTTTGTAGTATCAGGTTCTGATCCCCAACGGAGAAATCCACACGTGAGTGTTTTGGTGACCCTGAGTGTAAGCTAACAGTTGTGGGGTCTAAGGTTGATATTTTAGTGCCTGTATCAATAAAACACTTGTCAGGTTGTCCTTTAATATTTAGAGAAATTTATTTTTGAGCTTAAGGGTAAAACAGAAAATTTGGTGCTTGACTTCCCCCTCAGAGGACTTTGCTAATCACACTTTTTTCTTCTTTGTTTCTTATCTCATGCTAAAGACTTCCTTCAGAAGGCCTGTATTTTTCTCTAGCAGGGGTTCTCAACTCATCGTTAGGGCCCAGTCTCGCCTGCATCTGCATCTGGTTGTGATCAGCACATTGAATTTTTGAACTGGGATGCCTTCAGGTTCACCAGTTTTTTCTTTAGTTTGCCACAAGCCACCATCATTCCCTATGGTATTACACATATTCAGAGGGACTCATTTTCTTTCTTAATCTTACCTGTTCTGTTTTAAATTTAAATTTATCAGTCTCTGCGTCAGGGGTGGTGGCTCACGCATGTAATCCCAGCACTTGGGAGGGCAAGGCATGTGGATCACTTGAGGTCAGGGGTTCAAGACCAGCCTGGCCAGCACAGTGAAACCCTTTCTCTAGTAAAAATAGAAAAAATTAGACAGGCTTGGTGATGCGTGCCTGTAATCTCAGTTACTCGGGAGGCTGAGGCAGGAGAATAGCTTGAACCTGGGAGGTAGAGGCCGCAGTGAGGCAAGATCATGCCACTGCACTCCAGCTTGAGTGACAGAGCTAGACTTCATCTCAAAATCTTTAATCTTTTCTAAGAAACCAGCAGCAGTGTTGTTCCACATTATCTTTTTAGCAGCATTTTAAAATATATAACACGTGATTGATGGATGCCTTGAGAAGTTAAACATGATACTTTCTGCAGAATCTTGGAGCAGTCATTTCTCTAGAGCTTAAGCCCACTTTGTCTCAGTTTGAACATTAGTCTTTTGTGGTTATGGCAAATGTTTGCTTCCAGTGCTTACTTGCCATTATGCCCATGTTTGAGTTCAAGTTTCAATAAAGATTCCTCAATTTGGAGTCTGTATGTGGAACCTACAACTTTTAGCAAATACGAAAGCACCACATCAGTTTCTACATTGTAATTGCTCACAATATTTAACCCATCTCCTGGCCTATTCACGCGATTTGCTTGCTTCGTCCTCTATGTGGACAGTGTTGATACCATTCGAATAACCTATCAAGTTGTTTTTTTGACAATGTTTCTTGCTTTGGGAGTGAGTGGAATTTCTCTTGCCTAAATTGAGGAAAAATATGAATTCGGAACAGTTAAATGTAGATTATCCCTTCATTATATAGAGTTACTTAAACTAAAGAAACATTTTAATACCATGTAGAAATACTTAACTGGGTCTTGACTGAATCTATGAATATAATACAAATACGAATTTATATATGATGTTGCTAAAGGCACTAAGCTAAAAGCAATTTTAAATCTTGAAGCCTGGGCATGGTGATTCAGGCCGGTAAGCCCAGCACTTTGGGAAGGTGAGGTGGAAGAATCCCTTGAGGCCAGAATTTTGAGACCAGCCTGGGCAGTATAGCAAGACCCCATCTCTTAAAAAAAAAACAAAAACAAAAGACTGTGCATGGCCTCTCATGCCTGTAGTCCTAGCTGGTCTGGAGGTTGAGGCGGAAGGATCACTTGAGCTCAGGAGTTTGGGGTTACAGTGAGCTATGATTGCACCACTATACTTTAGCCTGGGTGACAGATTGAGACCCTGTCTCATCAAACAAAAAGAAAAACCTTCTCGAGATGATTATTTAAAATTTTCTTTTGCTATCTTATTTTCTACTTCTGACATTTTTGGACATAATGGTCACCATGCCTTTATTTGTGAAGTTTTCTATAAGTGAACTTACAAAAAAAAAAAAAAAACTTGGTTTATTCCTGTAAGATGACAACAAATTGAAATAAGTTCAAATGTAAGGTTTCTTTTAAAACATGAAAAAAATTTTTTTTCACATTATTAAATGTATATTTCTTCTTAAGGTGATTCTAGTGAATATAAACAAAATTTCAGTGTCCTTTAAAAAATGTGTGTAAATTGTTACACATTTCGAAGAAATACATTAAAATGAATTCAGTATATATGAGAACTGAACATCTGTACTTTTCAAACTACAATATCCTTTTTTGGAATGCCAAAGTTTGTTTTTATCCAGTATACTGTAATGAAACACTCGTCATGTTTCAAATTCAAGTTTTTGGTTCAGTGAAACAGTAATTTAAATAAGCGAGGTTTTGTTTTTGTTTTTGTTTTTTTAAATGGGGATTATGTTGATTTTTATAGCTTTTTATTACAAGGAATTCTGAACATGCAGGACTTGAACTTTCTCATGTAGTAGTTCTCAGACTAGAGAAACCTTTCCTGTTCTGTGGCTTGGGTTAGTGTTTAGCAGTATTTTTAGTAACCGTCCTAAGTCAGTAGCTATGTAAGCACTGAGTGAAGATGGAGTCACAGGGCAAACTGGGCTTGCTTCCCACAGGGAGGGCTGGGAGTTGAGCAGGAAGGAAGGCCTGTTCAGCAGTGCCTTGGGTGCAACTATGTCTGAGTAGGCAGTCGGTAACACAATGTCTCCCTTGTGCAAAGTAACTCTCTTAGTGAGTGCTCAGATATGTGAGGAAAAAGTATTTGGGTAAGTGAAGAAGCTTGGGGTGTTTCAAAGAGATTCTTTTCGTGTTTTTGTGGTATTTGGATTTAAGGGAGTGTACTGTTTGTTGCTGCAAAGTACTGGCTTTGTTTTCAGTGGCATTTTAGACTTTAGAACAAGCTCCTATTGCAGGCAGATTGAAGCGTCTTTCTTTCTGAAAATGTGAGCTTAATTTTAAAAGTGTGATTTGTTTGTGATGAAAAGTTAATTTGTGCTTCTGGAAATCAATGAAAATTAATTGTAGCAGTCATTTATAGGAATGAATTCTCTTAAAAATCTACTGTTTCCTGTCATTTTCATTCTGAAATCAGAGCCAACTTGTGACAGTGATAAAAACCACCTAAAACTGATTATGAGTGTTTAGATGTATAATGTTGATTTCCAGGATAATTTGCCTGTTTTAAAACAGTGTGGCAGTTAATTGTTTACATGACTGTGATATAAAAGTTTTATAATTTACTTCATTTTGAATGATATTAAGTTCAGTTTTCACCAGAAGAACTGGTTATGCTTTTAGAAATCTTGATATTGTGATTAACATAAATGGCTGGTATTTTTAGAATATTATTTTTATATTTTCAGCAACGTTTAATTATCAAGCTATAAGAGTTAACTTTTATGGAGTATGTACATGTTTATAGTCTTTTTCTTTTGAATCTGTCTAGTGGAGTGTGACAATATGAACCGCTTTGACCGACCAGACAGAAATGTTCGGCAGCCTCAGGAAGGTTTTTGGAAAAGGCCACCCCAGAGGTGGAGTGGACAGGAGCATTACCATCTCAGCCACCCTGACCACTATCATCACCATGGAAAAAGTGACTTGAGCAGGTAAGTACTGTCCTAACTTAGATTTTATTTGCTGTCCTCTGATTTTGAATTATAATTCTCCCTTTTCCACAACCCTCAAAAAACCTGTTTTTATCTGGTTTGTTTTTAGAGGCACCAAAAAGCACTCAAGTTTTATGTGGTACTAATTGGAATAATATGTCTAATTTGTTCTTTTTGACCCAAATGTTTTTTCATTAGTTTTATCATAAATATAAATACTTTATGTATATCTGCTTTTTGGACTTCAAGTTATGGTATGATTTTCTAGCTCTCATTTGGAAATGATGAAATGTTAATTTTGTTAAATTTATAGTTTTTCCAAATAATATTTAAAATTAGTGCCAAGTGATTGGTCGTCTTTTGCTCATGTAATAAGTTAAAATTTAAAAATTCCACAAGTACCATTAAAAACAGAGGAAGGTACTGTTTAGTGCTGAAGGTACTGTTTAGTCTTTTCTTTTTCAAAGTAGAGGATAGTCTTTAAATTGATCAGATCTTATTTTGTAATGAGGCTCCGTAGTCACTGAAACCTGGGATCAAAACCTGACCTGGCACAGATTAGCTTTGCAAGCTTAGATAATTTATTTAAACCATCTCCACTTTACTATCTTTAAAACATAATTAATAATATCTCTCTCAGTGTTTGAGAATCAGGGGTAAAAGTGCCTAGAGTAGTGTCTAGTTTACAGTAGGCACTCTATGGAAGTTATTAGTTTTTCCTTTTCACTTTCTTATCTCATTCCACAGGGATTTCAGGTCATTTTGGAGCACATTTACAATACAAATAGTTCAACTGGTTTAAAGAAATAATGGAAGAAAACCATGGTGTTGTATAGTTCCTAAAGTGAGGGAAAACATTGATTCTAAGATTCTTTGCAGTGAAAGCAAAGAATAAAATTCAATTTATTACAACATACACAGTATGCATAAGATAAAGGGTGTGTTTTTTTCCTGAATTAGTTTGTCAGAAAAGTTAAGCAACATTTTCAAACAACTGTTCCTTGGATGTCAACAGTTGTAGAAAAAGAGAGGGTCCCCGGTCAAATGAGTGTGAGAATGAATAGATTATAAATATTTTTTAAATGGCGGACTCCATTGTGCTTTTATGTATAAATATAGTACTGTGATTTTGCAAAAGGTGGTAAAAGATATAATATGTAGCCATTTTCCAAAACGTGATCACAAATCCCTTATACTTAGTTTATTTTAAGGGACTATGGTGTGGATCATGCACACAAGTGGTTCTTACTGAGGAGAGAAAAATGTACAGCATTCTTAGGGGTTGCTAATTTGACTGACTTAGCACAGAACTTCCCAACAATTGGGCTGAGGTATAGTGGTTTGTTGTGAATGGATATAGATTGATCAGTTCATTGAAACTCTCAATCTTTGGGGTGTTGGTGCTGGGTTTGAGACACCCAGATCCACCTGAGCAAGTTATGGGATGGGTGGTACAGAAAGAAACCTCCTCCAAGACGAGCCTTACCCCAGCATAACTTAAAACTATTAATCTCTCTCTGTGCCTTGATATTAGAAAGGTTTGGGTGTACTAGCCCCAGGGCCTTTTCAATATTGCATGTGCAAAAGACCTTTTTCCTTTCTAAAACTTCCTGAGTATTGCTTCGCTTTCTTCTGTCCCTTAACTCCCATTATTATTGTCATTAGTTATAGGATCATGCCTTATCCTTTACTCAGGGGTATTGGAAGACTGGTGGTTGAGAACTAATACATCCACTCATGTTCTCATCGTAATACTCCTCTGTCTTTTTACCTGGTCTAATCTTCCTCTTTTCTTTTCCGCCTAGACCTCCTTTTTTTCTACACCTTTTGATATGCTATCTGGAATTCTCACATATCCTAGCACACTCACATTCTTCATCTCTTCACCTACATTCTTCTAATCATAACTGAAACCTAGCTCTTTCCCAAATGTACTACTTCCCCAGGAACATTTTTACACCGAAGATTCTTATTTTCCAGTCACCCTCTTCAGTGAAACTCCTCTTCACTGGTTCCTACCTGGAGCTTACAAAAAGGCTTGGCCCTTGGCCCACTTTCCCTCTTTGTTATAAGCTTTACTGCAGTCCTGAGTGGCTGCAGTGTTCATGTACAAGTCATTTAACCCTCTGTTTGCTTAGTCCTGTAGACAGTGGTCTCCAACCTTTTTGGCACCAAGGACCAGTCTCCTGGAAGACAGATTTTCCACAGGCCACAGGTGGGAGGTTGGGGGCTGGTTTTGGGATTGGGATGAAACTCTTCCGCCTCAAATCTGCAGGCATTAGTTAGATTCTCATAAAGCGTGTTCAACCTAGATCCCTTGCATGCGCAGCTCACAAGAGGGTTCGTGCTCCCATGAGAATCTGATGCTGCCACTGATATGACAAGAAGTGGAGCTCCTGTCAGATAAGCAGTAATGCTTGCATGCCTGCCATCTGCTCACCTCCTGCTGTGCGGCCTAGTTCTTAACAGACTGCAGACTGGTACTGGTCCCTGGCTAGGGGTTTGGGGACCCCAGCTGTAGGATTTTCTGTGAACAAGATACGTTATCTGCAAATAGTTTTTACCTTTTCCTTTCCATTTTGGATGAATTTCTTTTTATCTTTTGCATAATTGCTATGGCTACAACCTCTGTTGAGTAGAAGTGGTGAAAGCCAATAGGTGTGTCTTATTTCTGATATTAGAGGGAAAATAAATATTTTAAATATTTTACTGTTAATGTGATGTTAGCTGTGGATTTTAAAAGAGACTTTCTGTCAGTTTGACGTTCCCTTCCATTCATGGATAGTTGAGTGTTTTTATTATGAAAGGGTATTGGATTTTGTCAGTTACTTTTTCTGTGTCTATAGAGATAATCTTTTTTTTCCGCTTTCGTTCTACTAATGTGGAGTAATACACTGACTTTTTCAGATATTGAACCAACCTTGCATTTCTTGGCAAAAGTCTACTTGGTCATGGTATATAATTATTTGGTATGTTGTGTGTTGTGCTGGTATGTTGGTATGTTGTGTGACTCAGTTTGCTAGTATTTTGTTGAAGATTTTTTTTGTGTGTGTGTATATGTATTCTTAAAAAATATTGGTCTGTAGTTTTGTTTTTCTTCTTGAGATATCCTTGTCTTGTTTTGATATCAGGACCACACAGATTGAATTGGGAAGTATTCCTTTCACTTCTACTTTTGGGAAGAGTTTGTGAAGGATTTCTGTGAATTCTTCTTTGAATGTTTTGTAGTATTGACCAGTGAAGTTATTTGGGCCTGGGCTTTTCTTTGTGGCAGTTTTTTTTGATTGCTAATTTAATTTTTATAGATATTCTGTAGATGTCTTTTTGGTCTTGTTGGTTTATAATGTTGTTTAAATCTTCTACTTTCTCATATATCTCTAATTGTTCTGTCCATTATTGAAAGTGAGTTGTTCAAGTCTCTAACTTCACTGTATCTTGTAGGGAAGGTGTGTTAGCAGTAAATTCTCTGTTTTTGTTTATCTGGGAATATCTTAATTTCTCTTTTATTTTGAAGGATAGTTTTGCCAAATGTAGACTTCTTGGTTGGCAGTGTTCCTTGTAATATTTCAACCCCCATGCTTTCTGATGAGAAATCAGCTGTTAATGTTATTGAGCATGTCTTCCACGTGATGAGTCCCCCCGACCCCCACTGGCTTTTTTTTCTGCATTAAGGATTTTCGCTTTTTCTTTGGCTTTCAACAGTTAAATTGTAATATACCCCTCTTTTAGTTTATCATATCTGTAGTTTGTTGAGCCTCCTAGATATGCAGATTAAAGTTTTTCATCAATTTGGGACATGTTTGGTCATTAGTTACATTCTTTCTGCCCCTCCTCACTTCACTGTGGCCACTTAACTAAGGGAATGTATGAGCATCATTCCTTGCTTGTCACAAAAAATTTGAAAAAATCAATACAAATAATGTGAAAACTACTTAAATCAGATTTCTCCCTGGCCAGAATTTGTTGTTGTTTTTTTGTGGTTGTTTACTGACTTTTCTAGACAGATTCTGTAAAAAGTCTGTATTTTAAAAAAATATTTGAAGTCTTTGCTTGGTTTGATTAGTGGTCAGCTAATGGTTGGAAGGAGATTTCATTGAATGCCTCGTACTAATAAGTCTCCCGCCCTCCATCAGGGCGCTCTGTGTGTTTGCTTAGGCACACCTACAACTCCTGTAAGTAGTTTGCAACTTAGGCACACCTGCAGTCCCCGGAAGTAGTTTGCAGCTCTGCCTTGGCCTTCACTTCCTGCTTGTTCAGTTTCAAAGTCAGCCAAAGGTGGAAGATTAGGGAATTCTCTGGTATTTCCTTGGCATGTACATCTACAGCCTATACATGTATATGTTCTTCTCTATTCCCAGGACTATATTGGAGCATTTCAAAGCCTCTTGTGGACGTTTCTTTCCTCAGGTTTTCCTTTTATGATTTTTGGTCAGCTTCTTGTTTGTCCCAATTGATATTGCCATTTCAGGCAGCTGAGATTTTAAGCAGTGCACTAGGGATAAGGGAATTAATGAACAAGCTTTGAATCAGCTCAAACCAACTCCTGAGAATGGGCTTTTTCTAGGGAGCAGCCAGAGAGATCGGATCATAGCAGTTCTTTGGAAGTGGTGCTTTTTGGAGAGTTCTAAACCCATTTTGTCCCCCAATCTCTAGTGATTGCTGGATTTCACAGCTGCCATGCTTGTTGGAATGCTTTTGGTTCTCAAGCTACCGCAAAGGTAGGGAGATGGGTGTGGCTATTGGATAAATTAAAATGCCACAGAGCTTGCTGTTTCTCTGAGATTCAGCAGTTTTTATTGATTAAATGCTCCTTAGTTGTCGTAAGCATTTGGCTGACTTCTAGAGTTCTGAAAAAGTTGATTTTGATAAATTTGCCAGTGTTCTTAGTGCTTTAATGGAGGAATGGAGTTTTAGAAATCTCTGTCATTCTGGCATTGTTTCTCTTCATTTGTCATGCTTTATTTTTCTTTCGTTCTTTTTTTTTAAACTAATAGATTTTATATTTTTAGAGCAGCTTTGGGTTTACAGAAAAATTGAGCAAAAATAGAGTTCTCATATGCTTTCTCACCTTCCGTTAGATACAGTTTCTCCTATGATTAACATCTTGCATGATTGTATTATAATTGATGAGTCAATATTGATATTTTATTATTTACTAAAATTCATAGTTTATATTAGGGTTCACTCTGTTTTGTATATTCTATGGGCCTTGACAAATGTATAATGCCATACCATTTCAGTATCATACAGAATAGTTTCACTACCCTTCAGATTCTGTGTGCTCCACTTACTCATCCCTCCCTTCTTTTGCTGAACTTCTGGTAAATACTGATCTTTTTGCTGTTTCTACAGTTTTGCCTTTTCCAGAATGTCAGAGAGCTGTAATCAGATAGTAGATAGTCTTTTCAGATTGACTTCTTTCACTTACCAAAATACATGTAAGGTTCCTCTACATATTTTTGTGGCTTGATATCTCATTTAAAAAAAAAACAAACAAAAAAACTGGCTAGGTGCAGTGGCTCATGCCTGCAGTCACAGCACTTTGAGAGGCCAAGGCTGGAGGATAGCCTGCGCTCAGGAGTTCAGAAAAAGCCTGGGCACATATTGAGTCCTCGTCTTGACAAAAAAATCAAAAAAATTAGCTGGGTGTGGTGGCATGTGTCTATAGTCCCATGTACTCGGGAGGCTGAGGTGGGGGGATCACTTGAACCCAGGAGGTTGAGGCTGCAGTGAGCTGAGATCACCTCACTCTCCAGCCTGGACAACAGAGAGAGACTCTGTCTCAAAAAACATTACTGAATAATATTTCATTGTATGGCTGTACTACAGTTTGTTTATTCATTTACTTACTGAAAAACATCTTGGTTGCTTCTAAGTTTTAACAATTACTAATACAACTGCTATAAACATTTATATACAGATTTTTGCATGGGCGTACATTTTTTACCTCATTTTGGTAAATATCAAGGAGCACTATTTTTGGGTCATATGGGAAGCATATGTTTAATTTGGTAAGAAACTGCCAAACTGTCTTCCAAAGTTGCTTTACCCTTTTGCATTTCCACCAGCAATGAATGAGAGCTTCTGTTGCTGCTCCATATCCTTATCAGCATTTGGTTCTGTGTTTTGAACATTAACTATTAGGTATGTAGTGGTATTTCAGTGTTGTTTTAATTTGCAGTTCCCTAATGATAAATGATACTGAACATTTTCTGACATGCTTATTTGCCATCTGTGTATCGTCTTTGGTGATGTGTCTGTTCAGATCTTTGCTCATTTTTATTTTTTTATAATTTCAACTTTGACTTTAGATTCAGTTGCTATATGTGCAGGTTTGTGTCACATATACATGGATATATTGTGTGGTACTGAGATTTGGGATACAGATGATCCCATCACCCAGGTAGTGAGCATAGTACCCAACAATTTTTCAGCCCTTGCTCCTCTTTCCCTCCCCTGTCTAGTAGTCCCCAGTGTCTATGTTACCATTGTTAGGTCTATGAGTACAATGTTTAGCTCCCATTTATAAGTGGGAACTTGTGGTATTTGGTTTTCTCGTCCAGCATTAATTCGCTTAGAATAATGGCCTCTAGCTATTTGCCCATTTTAAAATTGGGTTATTTATTCTCTTGTTGAGTTTTAAGAGTTCTTTGTGTATTTTGGATACCAATCCTTTATCAGATACATGTTTTGCAAATGATTTCTTCCAGTCTGTGACTTATTCTCTTGATAGTACTTTTTGCAGGACAGATTTTCAAAAAGTTTTAACGTTTCCAACATCCGTATTTTCTTTCTTGGGTTGTACTTTTCATATTATATCCAAAAGACTCATTGCCAAATCCAAGGTCACCTAGATTTTCTCCCTTTTCATATTATAGGAATTTTATAGTTTTGCATTTTGCATTTAGGTCTTTGATCCATTTTGACTTAATTTTTGTGAAAGATTTAATGTCATTCTTTTTGTTTGTGGATGTCCAGTTGTTCTAGTCTCATTTGTTGAAAAGACTATCTTTTATACTCTGTTTTGAACTGTCTTTGCTCCTTTGTCAAAGATCAATTGACTATATATATGTGGGTCTATTTCTGAACTGTCTGTTGTATTCAGTTGATATGTCAGTTCTTTTGCCAATACCACACATGCCATTTTGATGACTGTAGCTTTGTATAGTAAGCCTTGAAGTTGAGTAGTGTTAGTCCTTCGACTTTCTTCTTCTTCAATATTGTTTTGGATGTTTTGGGTCTTTTGCCTGTTCTAATAAAAAATTTAGAATCATCTTGCCAATATCCTTAAAATAACTTGCTGAAATTTTGATTGGGATTGTGTTATAATATTACCACAAACATAAAAATCTGTACATTTAACTTTTAGTATAAAGTTTTTATTAATGGTCACGAAACACTAATGATTTTATGAAAACAAAACTGTGACTCAGGTTACATAAGAAATGAAGAAGAAAAGTGTCCCCACCCCACACACGTACACACACACACACATACAAACATCTGCACTTGCTAGTCTCACCTATGAATCATGAACTTTTAGATTAGCACAAAATCACACATCTTAGTAATCAAGAAGTTCTGTTGGGAGTGGGAAGAATAAAGTTATTTGTAAGTATATGGGTGTAGCCATAGAATTTAGAGAAATTCCTTTAAAACTGCAGTAAATAATTATGCAACAATGATTTTTATGCTTGTGGGTTTAGTATCAGGTTCTGGAACTGTATGTGAATTCAGTTTAAGTGGGTAAAGAAGGTTATCTCTTCAAGATTCTTTTCTCTAGTTTATACCTTTTTTTATATATATCTTATTGATTTTATTGGCAACACTTAAAGAACAAGGTTAAATAATATTGGAGACAGTGAACTTTCATTTCTCATGCCTTTGAAACCACTGGACTCATTTTTGCCTTCGCCCATATCTCTAATGGTTCATGTCTTCATATTTACCTGCCTGTCTGGGCTCTGATTGGCCACATAAGATCTCACTTCATTAACACATGGCTACTAGCATTCTAGTGTGTTCATGCTACAGCAGCTTTGCACTCTTTGTGTTGCTTTCACTACCAGAGTTTTCTGTTAGAAATTCATGAATGTTAAAATTTATACAGAAGTACAAATTTATAAACTTAATGTGGGGAATTATGGCCAGTAATTCCCCCTTCATCTCTTATTTTTTCTCACCCTTCTTACACATTTGCCCCTGGATTTGTGTCTTTAGTCTTAGAAAGTGATTTTACCTCCCATTCTAAGATTTATTTTTTTATGTGGAAACTGCATCATCTTCTCAGTATCTGAAATCTCAAATTCTGAGATTAAAATCTTCATTATCTTTCTGTCCTGTGTTCCCGCTCCCTCCTATCTTCATAGTCTCCTTTTATTTTCTGAAAATAATCCCTGTTATATATTTGTTTTCTGTTCCATCTTTGCCTCTTTCTGTCTCTAAGATTTCTCTGTTATATTCATTTTTTCCCCAGAAAACTTCATTTGTTTCTCCCAGTAGTATTTTATGTCACTTTTAACTTATTGTCAGATGGTTTAGCAACAAATACATAGATGCAAAGCAAATGTGTCAGTATTTTAACAGTTAGTAAATATAGGTGAAGGGTATATTGTTGTTCATTGTAGTATTCTTTTGATACTTCTATTTGAAGAAATGTCTCAAGATAAAGAGGTTGGAAACTATTAATAATAATATGATAGTAAGTCATTTTTATTAATATTTACTATATATTATGTATTAGTCCAAGCACATATATTAACATATATTACCTCATTTAAGTCTTATACTAACCTAAGGAGACAAGTATTGTTATTATGCCCATTTTATAGTTTAGGAAATGAAGCATAGAGGGATTTGGTAACTTGCCCTGTGTGTTGTGTAGCTAGTAAGTAGCAGCTGAATTTGGACTCAAATGATCTATGCAGATAATATTAAAATGAGTAAGATATGGCTCTGTTTTCAAAGGACTTACAATCCAATTGGAGTTGAAAAGTGTATAGGTTTCTTTAGTTGATGCTGTGAAACAAATTAAGGATCATAAAATGATAGTTTTATCTAGTTGAGGGGATCAGGAAGGGCTTCTGAAGAAAGTAGCATTTCAGTACTAGGAAAAAAAAACAGGATTAATTTTGAATCTTATGGTGGAGGTGTTTGAAATGGAACCTAAGGCATATAAACTTTGTTCAATGAGCAGTAGAGAACATTGAGAGTTAAAGAAACTATGGCCCAAAGATAATAAATATTTTCAGTAGCTAATTACTGTCAGATATGATTTAAACTGAAATCTGAGGTGAGAGCTGGCTATTGTGGCTTTTCTAGATGTCAGTTCTTGGTGTCAATGAACAAGACTACTCTTCCTTAAAACGTTTTAAATTTTTTAATTCCATGCATTTGGATCACATTTATGTCAATGTATGTCCATATTCCATACCTAATTCTCATGGTGTAGCCTGCAGACCAGTCTCCTTCAGTATATTCCCTTTCTAATCTCTCTCTCTCACTTGGCAAAATAAGAAGTACCTTTTAATTTTATTATTAACTATTCAGATTATAATTCTAAAGCAGTGCTTTTGTCATGTGACAGCTACAGAATTTTAGAATCATGGAGATATAAGCTTTAAAAAAAATTCTAGTGTTTAAAATACGTGGTTCTTACGCATTCAGTGCAAAAATACAAAAACAAAAACAAAAAAAACTAAAAAACCAAAAACTCAGATGCAAAGGAAAAGAGTACACAGTTCATTCCATCATGGAGTTTATAATTTGGGCTGAATTGCAAACAAAGTATATTGTAATAAATACTATAATGGGACACAGTACAGGTCTCTATAAAACCACCTATGGAAGTACCAAGTCCTGCCTTAGGGGATTTAAGGAAATGTTCTCTGAAGTAGTGTCAGCTAATTTAAGATGAAGAGGAATTATCTAGGTCAAGTGCGCACAGTGGAGGGCAGAATGGAGAGACTGGCAAAGACTGCTCAGAGGCTGTGGGTTTGGAGGTGAGATTGTAGCATGCTTTGGGAATCTCAGGTAATTAGGTAGGAATTAAGAAGTCACTCTGAGAGAGGCAGGTGTGGTGAGGGAAGAAGTTGAAGAATAAATAGGATCCAGGCTGTCTGTGGCATCATAAGATCAACAGTTTGAAAATTTCTAAAAATCTTTTTCTTGGGTTAAAAGAAAGTCGGGCCTGAAGTACTTAATGAGATGTAGTTTCAGAGAAAAATAATCTGGTAAAACTCTACCTCATACTGAATATTTGAGAATTCAGAGATTTGGGAATATTTGTTAAAAGCTAGAAAATTTGGTAGAAACCGTATTTCTATGTTTCCAATATGGTTGAAATTTAATGCATTGGAATTTTTGCACATTTAATGCATTATGAATTTAACTTTAATCTTCATTTTAAAATAGCCATTATATTAGAGATAATATTTTTTCAGTGTCTTATATATTGAAATTTTGCTAGAAGTTCAAGACCAGCCTGAGCAACCCCTGTCTCTACTTACTCTGTGTGTGTGTGTGTGTGTGTGTGTGTGTGTGTGTGTGTATTTGCGATACAGCAAGTGCGATTTCACATATATTAGAAGTTCTCGGCTGGGCATAGTGGCTCACGCCTGTAATCCCAGCACTTTGGCAGGCCAAAGCAGGTGGATCACCTGAGATCAGGAGTTCAAGACCAGCCTGGTCAACATGGTGAAACCCCGTCTCTACAAAAATACAAAAATTAGCCAGGCATGATGGCAGGTGCCTTTAATCCCAGCTACTTGGGAGGTTGAGACAGGAGAATTGCTTGAACGCTGGAGACAGAGGTTACAATGAGCCAAGATCATACCATTTCACTCCAGCCTGGGTGACTGAGCGAGACTCCATCTCAAAAAAAAAAAAAGAAGGTTCTTGTCACAATTTAAGAACCAACTGGAATTAAAGTAGCCATTTTATATTGCTGTAACTATGACTTCTGGTTAAAATACTTTGGTTAAAATATTTTGCTTTTTACTCCCATGAAACACATTACTTTTTTTTCCTTATTTGGCATGTATGTTATTGTATGAAACTGAAGGGAAATGTAAAAAATTTTAGAGTAGTTTTTTTTTTTTTTGACACAGAGTCTAGCTCTGTCGCCCAGGCTGGAGTGTAGTGGTGCGATCTCGGCTCACTGCAACCTGCACCTCCTGGGTTCAAGGCATTCTCCTGCATTAGCCTCCCAAGTAACTAGGATTACAGGCGCGTGCCACCACGCTTGGCTAATTTTTTGTATTTTTAGTAGGGACGAGGTGTTACCGAGAGTAGATTTTTTTAATGCACTGTAAGATTAGGAAATACGCTGTATATATAAAACTTTTACAAAAGCTTAAATAACCTTTATTGGAAAACATGCTTTATTAGTAATATAAAAACAAAAAATTCGTCTTAACTGCCTGTTGGGACTTTCAAGAAATGGGAGTCCAAGGATGTACACAAATTGAGAGTTAATGTTGGTAGCATTGTTATGGGGCTAAAAAAGGTGTGCAATTTAAGAGATTAAACAAAGTTAAAAACTGATGAACAACAGTCATTGCAGAAAAGGAAGAATAAGTTTAATTTTTTCAGATAAAGTCTTTCCAGAGGATTTTGTTTCTATCCCAGTTCCTAAAGAAGGTTTATTCTTCCAGTATGTAAAATACACACAGGATGGGGGATACAGAAGATAATTGTTTTAATAAACTAGAGGTGATTGCACCTTTTGTGGAAACATATCAGTGACTGAGGTGAGTGCAAGTCAGAGGCTTGGTGATAATGATAAGTGATTTGTAATAATCACTGCAATAATTTCATTATCCTTATTTCTTTCTGAAATTGTATTGTGTATCTTTTCCCTCCACCTTCTTCCCTTCCAGAGGCTCTCCCTATAGAGAATCTCCTTTGGGTCATTTTGAAAGCTATGGAGGAATGCCCTTTTTCCAGGCTCAGAAGATGTTTGTTGATGTACCAGAAAATACAGTGATACTGGATGAGATGACCCTTCGGCACATGGTTCAGGATTGCACTGCTGTAAAAACTCAGTTACTCAAACTGAAACGTCTCCTGCATCAGGTGAGTACGTAATGAACATTTCCAGCTCTGATATTTTGAATTGCAAAATGGATTGACTTCAGTTTTTTTTTTTTTTTAAATAGTTACTTGGGTTCCTAATTTTTTTTAGGTTTCTGTAGAATAATGCTTGTAAATAGTATATAATAGAAAGTTTTGTGGAAAAAAACCTGTGGGATATTGCATGAGGGTCTCGTTACACAGTCCCTGGTATTCACGAGTTGTATGATATTTGGTAAGGCAATCTCTGCTTCTGTTTCTTTATTTTCATAATAACTACATTGTAAGATTGTTGAGAGAATTAGAAATAGTAGTTGTAAATTGGCTAATCCAATGCCTGAAACAGAGTAGTTATTCAGTATTCAGGGGCTGCTACTATGATTTGAAATAAGTGACAAATAAGAAACAACAATTTTTGCTTTACATAATGGTAGTCATATAATTCAGTTTTTGTTGGGATCTTCACGTTTAATCTTCTCTCTCTCTCTTTTTTTTTTTTTTCTGAGGAAATCTAGACTCATAGCAGTGCTGTCACTTGGTCACTTGTCCAAAGTTCACTTGTCCAAAGTCACAGGATAACGATGTAGGATCCTGGCATCTGATTCAGTAGCATTTAGTTTGTTTAAGCATTTAGCACTTACAGACAAGGTCAGATGCAAAGCAGAAAATCAAGGAATAAAATACTAATTTTAAGTCATAGATACCTTTCATTTGGTTTTAAATCTGTATTAGTACTTTGTACAATAGCCAACTTTAGCTTAAAACTACAGTTAAGAAAGAACAGCCTGACTTCTCTCTGCTGCTCAGTTTGCTTTCTGTCTTAGAATTCCTGGTGGCCATCAAAACAAAACATGCGGTATGTGGACATGAAAGGCTAGTTGAAGTGAAATTTGGCTCCTGTGTTAGAAATGATGGTTAATGTAAATATTCTATTAAAGTCAGGTAAATTGTTTTCTCTTACTCAGGGATTTTCTGTACTACTCCTCTCCATTCTTGTGGATATTTGACTACTGTTTTGAAAAGAAACTTTTCTGTACTAAAGAACAAAAGAGTAGAGAATCCTTTTTGGATATGGGATTGTTCAACTTCTCTTGAGGCAGAAATAAATTATATCATTGAATTATCCAGACATTGAGCTCACAGCCTAGTTTAACTGTAACTAGAAAATAGACATTGGTATATAGTGTTTTTCTGCTGGCTGGTCTGGGGAGATGATTTTTTGGTTAGGAGTTTTAGTGTCTAAGGGGAGAGGTGGTAGGGAATGGTGGGAAATAGGTAAAATATGTCAAATATCCACTGTGAGCCAGTCATTGTACTAGCTATACCACGTACCATCTTTTGTGTTTGGGTGTTTTGTCCTGAATCATGAAGCATGACTAAATATCAGCTAATAAGACCAGGCCACCTCTAATAATGAAAGAAGTAGCATAATTCAAGTAGTAGTCGGTGAATTGGTAACCAATGATTGGTACTATAAAAATAAAAAAGTGTTTTTTGAGGTTCTTTGTGTAAAGTTGTAAATGGTTCTTTTCTGTCATTATGGCCTCTGAAATCTTAGGTACTACACACGGATAAAATTGACCCTATTTTTTGTTATGTGATGACAATTATGAGAAGAAAAATTGTATGAGAAGAAAATTGTAAAATCTTTTTAGGTCATCTTTAAAGTTTCCCAAATGCTAATAGAAGTTTAAAGATGACTGAGTTCAAAATTTCGTGTCATTGCCTCTTTAAATTTGTTTCTAATGTGACTGAATTAAAAAAATCAATGTGATACGTATATATACTTTTCAAAAAAAAATTCATACACTATTCAAAGGCTTAATGAAAAAACAGTATGTCTGGCCCCCTCCCCACCTCAGTCAACCTGTTCTCATCTGAACAGGTTACTGTCCAAAGCTTCTCTAGAGCTGTCATGCAGGGACTTACTTTTTCCATAATCTGGGACTGGATCCATTCTTTCTATAGCCATGTCTTCTTTCTTCCTAGTTTATTCTCTCACTTTGCTGGAATATATCTTTACTTCCTAAGAGAGGATTAATGAATGGCATACTGTTTTGGTTACTTCATTACTGAAAATCTCTTTATTCTGGTCTCACATATGATTGATATTAATAAGTTTCATTGGTGTGAAATAGTTTTGTTGCAATAGAAGAGAGTTTTCCCTTAGAAATTTGAGGGGATTGCTTTTCTAGGATCTTATTTAGCCATTGAATGGTCTACTACATTCTGATCCATTGTATGTTGTGTTTTGCTTGTTTTTTATCTCTGGGATACTTTTAATCTTTTATTTCTAGCATTCTGCAGTTTCACAGTGATGTCCTTAGATTTGAGTTTTGTTGTAGTTGGTTGGTTGTTTTCCACTTAATGTTTTGGCAGTTATTAGGCTCTTTGGAGATTAATGTAGTGTGAAATTTTCTTGTTATTTTTATGATTATTCTGTTTCCTTTATTTTCTCTGTTATCTTTCTGGAATCTTTAGTAATCAGAAACTAGAATTTCTGAATTGAATCTCCTCACCTTTTTATTTTTTCTTATACATTTTTCTTTTTCTTTGGGTTTGGTTATGTTTCCTGGTGTATTTTCTCGACTTGATATTCCAGCTCTCTATTTTATTTAACTGTTTATCTTGGCAATCATATTTTCAATTTCCAAGAACTTTCGTATATGCTGTTCCTTATTCATATCATTCAACTGTTTTTTCAGGAACTATGGTAAGTAGAGAGTTTCTGTTCTGTTTCATTTTGTTGAGAATTCTTTGATTCCCTGTATTCTTTCTCTTTTTAAATGGTCATTTTGTTCTTTATGCTTATTTTGATTTCTCTTTCTTTTGGAATATTTCTTCAAATTTATAATGATTCTTTGTTGTTTATTCAGGACTTTGTACATGGGCCAGGCTTGTCAACTGGCTGGTTTTACTTTGTGCATTCTATGGATATCAGTGGACCCTCAGCATCTACTGAGTGAAGGGTTTTTCCTTCTGAGGTGGTTGTAATTTATCCAAAGAAGAAACCTGATTTTATGTTGGGAATAAAGTAGAATACTGGGAAAATGTTCGTTTCTTACACAGACTTTAAATTCATTCCCACATTTTTAACCGTAAGGGGTCATAAATGTATGCTTTTCTCTATCTGGCAAAATGGGTGATAAAAGAATGAGAAGAAGATAAATTCAGAAGGTTGGACATTCAGTAGGAAAAGCAGTGAGATCTCTTTGGCTTCTCATTGTCCTAAAAAGATGGTGGGGGAAGGTGATGGTGCTACATTAAAAGAAATGTAAAGAACAAGTAGATACAGTGTGAAATTGTGAATTGTATATTGATTTGGACAGATCAGCTATAAAGGACTTTTTGGATTAGTTGGGAAAATTTGAATATGGTCTGTATATTAGATGAGATGGAAATTTACTAAAATGGAAAGGGGAGATTGTTGACTGAAAAAAGTAGGTTATAAGGCTATATGTACGTTATGATCATTTATCTATCTATATTTACATCTGTATGTTTCTCCAGAGGGGTATGCTCTAAGGTGTTACTAGTGATGATTCCTGGATGGTGAGAATGTAATTTCTTTTTTGTGTGTTTTTAAAAAATCTGTGTTTTCTCATTTCTAATTCTCCACACATTATTGTTTCTGGGGGGAAAAAAAGGGTTTTTTAAAAGGTATGTGTCTTACCAGTGATCAGTTAATTAACTGAATATGTTAAAAATATAGGATGCTCACGCTACCTGACTCCAAACTATACTACAAGCCTACAGTAACCAAAACAGCACGGTACTGGTACCAAAACAGATGTATAAACAAATGGAACAGAACAGAAATAATGCCACACATTTACATTTACACGTATTTACAACCATCTGACCTTTGACAAACCTAACAAAAACAAGAAATGAGGAAAGAATTCCCTATTTAATAAATGGAGTTGGGAAAACTGGCTAGCCATAGGCAGAAAACTGAAACGGGACCCCTTCCTTACACCTTACACAAAAATTAACTCAAGATGGATTAAAGACTTAATTATAAGACCTAAAACCATAAAACTCTAGAAGAAAACCTAGGAAATACCATTCAGGACATAGATGTGGGCAAAGACTTCATGACTCAAATACCAAAAGCGATGGCAGCAAAAGCCAAAATTGACAAATGGGATCCAATTAAAGAGCTTCTGCACAGCAAGAGAAACTACCATCAGAGTGAACAGGCAACCTACAGAAGGGGAGAAAATTTTTGCAATCTATCCATCTGACAAAGGTCTAATATCCAGAATCTACAAGGAATTTAAACAGATTTACAATAAAAAAAAATCAAAAAGTATGCAAAGGATATGAACAGACACTTCTCAAAAGAAGACAATTATGCAGCCAAAAAACATTTGAAAAAAACTTCATCGTCACTGGTCATTAGAGAAATGCAAATTAAAACCACAATGAGATACCATCTCATGGCAGTTAAAATGGCGATCATTAAAAAGTCAGGAAACAACAGACGCTGGAGAGGATGTGGAGAAATAGGAACACTTTTACACTGTTTGTGGGAGTGTAAATTAGTTCAACCATTGTGGAAGACAGTGTGACGATTCCTCAAGGATCTAGAACCAGAAATACCATTTGACCCAGCAATCCCATTACTGGTTATATACCCAAAGGATTATTAATCATTTTGCTATAGAGACACATGCACACATGTTTATTGCAGCACTGTTCACAATAGCAAAGACTTGGAACCAACCCAAATGCCCATCAATGATAGACTGGATGAAGAAAATGTGGCATATATACACCATGGAATGCTATGCAGCCACAGAAAAGGATGAGTTCATGTCCTTTGCAGGGACATGGATGAAGCTGGAAACCATCATTCTTAGCAAGCTGATACAGGAACAGAAAACCAAACACTGCATGTTCTTACTCATAAGTGGGAGTTGAAAAATGAGAACACATGGACACAGGGAGGGGAACATCACACAGCAGGGCCTGTCAGTGGTGGGGTGGGTAGGGGAGGATAGCGTTAGGAGAAATACCTAACATAGACGACAGGTCGATAGGTGTAGCAAACCACTATGGCACGTGTATACCAATGTAACAAACCTGCACGTTCTGCACATGTATCCCAGAAGTTAAAGTATAATAATAATATAATAATAATAGTAATGTAGGATGCTAGAGAAGAGGCAGAAGAAATAGATTTAGAGCAGGTTGTCAAGGACCTTGTGTGCCATGAAGGTAGCTGGGACATTGTTCTGTTGGTAGTAGTAAGCCAGACAAGTGACTTGGCCAAATTGTTATTTTTTTAAAAAATTACTGTAAGGGATTTGTAGAAAGTGAATAGCAGAGGGAGTGACTTAAGTCATAATATTTAGGAGGCTGTTGCACACAACCAGATTTTAGGCTAAAGTCATTAAATTTATTTGGACATTCTTCTAGGTTCTCTGATATACATTATCTCTAGTCTGAAAAGTATGTGAGATTGGCTTCACCCTCATAATTGAAAGGGGTGAGGCTCAGAAAACTAATCAGTAATAAAACCAGGATTTTTTTTACCCTGATCTATATGACTCCAAGGCCTGTTGCACATAGTCGTGTTCTAGAAGATACCTTGTGGGACAGCAGGGAGAAGAGAGTGTGAAGGTAACCTACAACACTAATTCTACCATCATTCTGTGTCGCCTTAGCCAAACCCAAGCAAAGGAACCTTTGTTTTATTAAATAGTACTGTTTAAGAGTTCACTTGAAAAAAGTTCTCACTGCACACAAAATTTTAAAAATTGTAAACCATTATATTTGGCCTTTGATCTATTTTTTATTTGTTACTTTTTTTTTTTACTTGTTACTCAAATTAAGGTTACTTTATAGTTTAAACATCTCTTTTGTGTACCTCATACTACTCATCACAACATCATTATAGGATAAGAAGGACAATAGTAGTAATTCCATTTTAATGGTCAGAAAACTGAGACCGAAATTTGACTGTGTTTTGCAAGGTCACCCAGTTGCGTATTAATGTAGAATGCATTTTAAACTCAGGGCTTTTGAATTATTTTAGCTTAATACCTCTGTATAGTTTATTGCCTGATTTAGAAGTTTTGAATAAGAATTTTGATCCTGACATGAAGAATGTGGGGACATGATGAAAAGATAAATTTTTGTGATATCTTGTCTCTTTAAGTCTCTATACCCTGTTTCAAAAACTTCTTATCAAAGTATAATATACATATAGAAAAGGGTATAATTAATAAGTATTTATCTTAATAAATTTTCAGAAACTGAAAATACCTGTGTAGCCAGCATCTAGCAAGAAATGAAACATTACCAGAACAGAAGCCTCTGCCCATTCTCATGGTGGCCAATGGATTTCTGAAAATATAGATGAATTTGTCTGTATTTGAACTTTGAAATGAAATGAAATAATATAGGATATACTTGTTTTACATCTGGCTTCTTTCGCTTAAGATTATATTCATGAGTCATCCATTTTCTGCATCATTCTCATTGCTGTAGAGTATTCCATGGTGTTAATATAGCAGTTTATTTCATTTGTTTTATAATAGATATTTGGACAGGTTTCGTTTTTTGTTGTTTATTATGAACAGTGTTGGTGCTGTATTCTCGTATGTGTCTTTTGGTGAACATATGTATGCATTTTTATTGTATTTATAATACATTATATACAATATTAAATACAATATAATGTATTTTATTGTATTTCTATTTTATTGTATTTATTGTATATATAAGTGGGATTGCTGGGTTAGTTATAAGTTAGGTAAATATTCAGCTTTAGTAGATACTACAGATTTTCTGAAGTAGTTATACCCACCCACTCTTTCCCCATCTCATTTCTTTTCATTATTTTTTGTTTGCTCTTATCACATTCCGTATCTGTTTTGACCTTGCAATAAGAAATGAAGAATTTAAGATGGAGTAATGGAAAGGCATGCTGATACTTCTTCCTAACATTTTATTTACATTGCAAAATATTTGATTCCTATGATTTATGTTATGTCTACTTCAGGATGCTTGTTTGGGGGATAAAAATAAAGGAGTATATAATAGTGTTTTATGAACTGTCACATGTGATATATAAATGTTTCGTTTCATTATTCCCTCCCCTCCAACGTTGAGAATAAAACCAATAATTTTTCCCTCACATAATTCTCTGGTTCACTGTGTGTGGGGGCAGTGCGGGTAGTGGCAGTGGTAGGTGATGGAATATTAGAAGTGGCATCATCCTAAGTGGGGTTTACCAAGAGCTAAGAGGCGATTGAATGATTGCCACGTGGTAACAAAGAACCAAAGAAGAGCCAGAGCATGCATGTTTCCCTATTCCCATATTTTTCTCATCACTCCAAGAAAAAAGGAGTTTATGAAATATTCGTAATAAGAATATATGCAACATAAGGGTTCAGTTTAACTTAGAATGTGAAGGAGCTAGTACTCTTGACCACCCAGATTAAGAAATAAGACATTAATAAGCTTCCTGTGTGCTCTTTCCTGATTTCAGTACCTTTCCTTTCCAGAACCTAGAGTTTTCCCTCTCATTTTTACCATCTGTGTTTGTATTTCCATGAATATAAGGTTTGCCTCTTTTTGAACTTTATATAAATGGAATTATAATTCCCCTAAGACTTCTTTCATTCAACATTTTTTGAAGGTTCATTCATGTTTGGCTCTACTTCATTAATTTTCATTTCTCTATTGGTGCTCCAATCTATGAACAAACCGTAATGTCTTTGTCTGTTTTACTCTTGATGTCCATTTTGTTTGTTTCCAGTTTTTTGTTTTTTGTTTTTTTTTTGACTCTGACAAATAATATTCCTATGAACATTTTCCTGGTACAACCATGAGAAAGTTGCTCTGGAGTATCTAATCAGAATTGGAATTTCTGAGTCCTGAAGCATGGAAGTCTTTTACCCTAGAAAATCCAAACTGTTTTCCAAAGTAGTTCAATCTTTTTTACTCCCCTCAAGTAGTAGATATTGTTTTTCTTTGTTTCACATGTATGCAAACTTGATATTATCCAACTTATGAATTTTTGTCATGTGGATAGAATATAGTGACATTTAATTGTGGTTTTAATTTGCATTTCCCTGACTAATAAAGTTGAACCTTTTTGTATGTTTATGGAATGTTTGTTGCCTGATCATGTCTTTTGTGTGTATGAGAGAGAGAGATTTTTGTATATTCTAGATGCAAGTACTTTGTTGGTTGTATGTGTTGCAAATATTATCTTCCGTTGTGTAGACTGCTTTTTCACTCTGTGATATCCTTTGATGAAAAAAAGTTCTTAGTTTTTAATATAGTGAATTTATCAGACTTTTTCTTTGTGGTTTGTACTTTTAGAAATCCTTGTTTGAAAATCCTTTCTTGCTCTGAAGTCATAAAAATATTCTGTTCTTTTCTAAAAAATTAAGAATTTTGACCTTCACAATTAAATCTCAAATAACTTGGAATTGATTTTGGTGCATTTAAGGTATGAGATAGAGGTCCGCTTTTATTTGTTTTTATCTGTGGATGATCAGTGGATTCAGGGCTTAAAGTATGAAGAGTTCATTCTTTTGTTTTGTTTTGTTTTTGTTTTGCTTTGCTTTGTTTTGTTTTGTTTTGTTTTTTTGCGACAGAGTGTTGCTCTGTCACACAGGCTGGGCAGTGGTGCAGTGTCGGCTTACTGCAGCCTCGACTTCCTGGGCTCAACCGATCCTCCCAAGTAGCTGGGACTATAGGTATGCACCACCACACCCGGCTATTTTTGTTATCCTGCTGAGATTCTGAATCCCCGTGCATGGCTGCTCCCACTCTTCCGTGTACCCTTTTCTCATACTACTCCAGTTCTGACTCCTTGTCAGCCCATTAGGCTCTGATATTCCATGCCAATCTCCATCTCCAGATGGACACCTTCTCACTCTGCTTGGCCTCTGACACTGCACGTCAGTTGAGTCTACACATGGATTCCCTCCTTACCCATTTTGGGTCTGAAACCTGGGATTGGGCCCTTTACTCATTATCATGCCTGAGCTCTGGCAACCTTTGCCAGGCCATCCTGTGTGTGGATATCCACCTCACTCTGCTTTGACTTTGATAGCCCATGCCAGGCTGCTGATTATGCACATACACTCTATTCTTTCCACTTAAGTTTGACTCTAATATCAAGCTGTTTCCCTACCCCTCATGGATGCTGTTTTTACTCCTTTTGGGATATGACATATATTGGTAAGCTGCCTCCCTGTGGAGACATGCTCTTTCAACCTGCTTAGGCTCTGAAATTTCCTGCTGGGCTTTTGGGGTGGAAACCTATTTTGCCGTGTCTTACCTAATGGCTTGTTAAGAAAGGGATAGGAAGGTGAAGAGGATAATTTTTTTTAAAAGTATCAACTTTATTGAGACAGAATGTACATTCAAATAAACTGCACCCATTTTAAGTGTATAGTTTGTTTTGATGAAGATACGCAATTGTGTAATTACCACCACTTTCAAGATATAGACCATTTCTGTAGGTGATAAAGTTCCTTCATTTCCCTTTGCAGTCAGTTATTTCTCAAACCCGGCCCAGGCAACCACTATTTTGCTTTTGGTTCTAAAGTTTTATCTTTCTTAGAATTTCATCAAAATGGAGCCATATGATGTGTACTCTTTTTGTTTCTGAATTTTTTACTCATCTTAATGGTTTTGATATTCATCTATGTTTTGCTAGTATCAGTAGTTCATTTCTTTTTATTGCTGAACAGCACTCCATTCTACATATATGTACCACAATTTTACTTTTATCAATTTTTCTGTTGATAGACATTCAAGTTGTTTTTAGTTGTGGGATAATTGGGATCATGTTGAATCTCTACATTTCAATGATGAAAGTTAATAGGAATAAGTGTAATTAAGAAAAATCAGGCCAGGCTCGGTGGCTCATGCCTGTAGTCCCAGCACTTTAGGAGGCAAAGACAGGTGGATCACCTGGGTTCAGGAGTTCAAGACCAGCCTGGCCAAAATGGCGAAACCCCATCTCTACTAAAAATACAAAAGTTAGCCAGGCATGGTGGCATGTGCCTGTAGTCCCAGCTACTCAGGAGGCTGAGGCAGGAGGATCACTTGAACACGGGAGGCAGAGGTTGCAGTGAGCCAAGATCATACCACTGCACTCTAGCCTGGGCAACAGAGTAAGAGTCTGTCTCAAGAAAAAAATCAGAATAGACAATTCCAAGGTGGAGTTTGGGTTCAGGCAAATTTTCCTACTTGTACAATCTTGGAAAAGTTGTTTAAACTCTCTGTCCTGCAGTTTCCTAGAAGAGATAATAGAGATTGTAATAGCTCTTACTTCAGGAATTTTGTGAAGAATGCATGAAGTAATTCCCATAAAATGCTAACGTAGGGCCGAGCGCAGTGGCTCACGCCTGTATAATCCCAGCACTTTGGGAGGCCGAGGTGGGCAGATCACCTGTGGTTGGGAGTTCGAGACCAGCTTGATCAACATGGAGAAACCTCGTCTCTACTAAAAATACAAAATTAGCCGAGCGTGGTGGTGCATGCCTGTAATGATCACGAGGCTGAGACAGGAGAATTGCTTGAACCCAGGAAGCGGAGGTTGCGGTTAGCTGAAATCGCGCCATTGCACTCCAGCCTGGGCAACAAGAACAAAACTCCATCTCAAAAACAAAACAAACAAACAAACAAGCAAAAAACACAGTAAAATGCTAACACAGTATCATGCATAGTATCTTAAAATGCTAAGCATATTATGCTGATAGTATTCTAAAATGCTAAGCATAGTATGCTGATGTATCAACATAACCTGATACATGTAATACAGTTAATGCATGTTAGCAGTTAATAATAGCAGCTACTGTAACATAAAAGTCAAGGGTTTTTAATTGCTCACAATTTTATGTAGCTGCCCAGAAAGCTAATTTTATTTACTTCAATACCTGCATTTGTTTAGTTATTATTATTCTGTCAGTACCAAGGATCCAAGAGAAAAATAAAGAGGACACAGTTTTTAACCTGTACCCAGTACATTGTTCTGAAAACTATAAGTTAAAACTGGTTAGTGGGTCTTAAAATGAATTTTCATCATGATTAGAATTTTTGGTAATGAAGTAAAACAGTATAAAACTATCAGAGGACATAATATGTAATAAGGACAAATACTTTTTCATGAAATTTGTTTTTAGTGAGAGAGATATATGTATATCTCCCTATATTATACACATGGATATATGCATACACATGTAAATACATACCTATTCATGTATATATGAACTTGGTTGTGTTATAAAATGTATTTTTATTGTGGATCATGTCCCCACCCCACGCCCCAAAATATAAAACTCTATTCTAGTAGATAAACAATACTCCAAGGCCAATAAATCATAGAGCTGGGACTTCAGTAGTAAATAAGGCAGCTATCACTGTATAAATAAAACATTAAATTAGCAGTAAATTTACTGAGAGACATTTACGGTGCTTTATAAACCTGAGAAACTTTGTGGAAACCATTTATGTTCTATGGGAAGACTAAATATTATAAATGCTACAGGTATTAAAGTAGTAATCAAGATAGCAACTTATAGTCTAGGGGAATATACATGTATTAAATTAAATAATTACAAGAATGATGTGTTGCAAAGGGTAACAAATTAGATGTTGTAAAAAGATTGTGTAAGATACAATCTGAGTGTGTAATAAATTGTGTGTTGTATAAAGATTGTATAAAACACAATTTGAGTGTATGGTGTGTATCTACAGTTATTCTCAGTACGATTTATAGATTTAATACAATTGCAGCCAAAATCACAACAGCTTTGTTTTTGGAATTCATCAAAATGACTCCAATATTGGAAACACCAAAGGATAAGATTTGTGTACATTGAAAAGGAGAAAGGGGAAAAAACCCTTTTGAGGAGGATATAATACTGACACAAGTAGACTCTTAGAGCAATGAAAGAGAATAGGAAACATAGAAATATGTGCTGAAGTATTTAGTAAAAAATAATTGGATATAGAAAGGTTTTTTTGTTTTTGTTTTTGTTTTTAAAGAACAGGGTCTTGCTATGTTGCCAATGTGGAGTGCAGTGACTATTCACAGGTGTGATCATGAAGTACTGCAACCTCAAACTTCTGGCTTCAAATGATTCACCTGCTTTGGCCTCCCAAGTAGCTGGGACTACAGGCATGTACCATTACGTCCACCTGCATATAGAAAGATTTTTTGCAAAAGTTACTGAGGAAAATTTATTAGTTTAGGAAAAATTAGTTTCTTATACTGTAGCAGAACACAGATGGCTTGAGGAGTTGGATATTTTTAAAAAATCAAAATGTAGAAAAATAGTAGAAATTAGGAATATCTTTAAGTGCCAAAACAAACCTACAGGAAGGGATATCTGGGTTCAGATATGTACAGATGTAACAGATATGTAAATATGTAGGTTCAATAAAAAATGTAAACAGAAAAAAATTTGTAAATACTGTTTGCTTAGAATATTATAAAGGTTCTATTTATGTATAACAACATTCCAGTTAACTTGGATGCCAGATAGATATGTTTTTTATTTCAAAGTGTCTTTGCCCTGACCATCTGTGAGGATCACTTCACCTCTAAAGCACTTATTAAAAAATGGTATTTTGTAAGTCTCTGTTTTTAAAATCCTCTCAAATGTAGCTTGAATTAGTAGATTTTAAATCCCACTGTTGAATTTTACATTATTACTCAAAAGTTATTTTTAGTGTACATTCTGGACTGTGTGATGTGATGTGATTGTTCATCCATATACCTTTGTATTTAAAAAAGAAAAACAAACTTTTGAAAAGAAGAGAAAGAAAACATCTTTCTCCTCTTCCTCTGCTCCCTTTCCTCTTGTGATTATGGGTGCCTCTTGTGATTATGTTGTAGCATATCTGAAACACAAGGCAGCTTTGTTGACATCACTGATGATGCTTGTTAGTAGGGACTTGTCAGTGCTGCCAAACATTTTTGTTAGTCATTTCAAGTATCCATGTCCATTGCAGCTGCTCTGGAACTCATAGGAAGATCTCAGTTTTTGCAAACTCATGGAAGAATCACCTGGGTAAGAAGGAGTTTGTTACAGGGTTTTCAGCAAGTTAACATGTGGAAGAATTACAGTACTAGAACAAAAATTTACTGTTGTGATGTGTCAAAAAAGAAGAATGGAAGATGGTTTGCTGACAATAGTCCTCTAATGCTTTTACAATAGAGGAAGGTTTATCCGTCTTTAATAAAATGCTGATAATATATTAGCATCCTAATTGCATTTAGAGTTAAGAAATTCTAACTAGAACCTGTAGAAACTGCTAAAACATTTCACCTAGTAAAGCAGCCCAGAATTCCTAGACAGTCGGTTAACTATGAATTACTTATTTTTTGTTCAGTTGCTATGGATTTTTTGTACGATTTTTGCTTCTATGCATTTATTAAATATGTTTATGCAAAACACTTGGAACAGTACTCAGCACTAGTCAATAAATGTTAGCTCTTTAGTATGTATAATGTGAAACATGAAAATTGAATGCATGAAGTTATTTCTTCAGTATTTTTTAGAAAGAGTATGTTTTCTATTTTATGATTCCCTCCGACACCGCCCCCACCAAATGTTTCCTAATTTTGGCCTGGGCACTTTCATTCTAGTCATGGATTAATAGAGAGTAGTAACCATTGGTTAGTGTCAGAGTTATTAGGGGGGTAACTAATTTGATTCAGTTATTGTTATATTCCTAATCTTTAAGGCTCTTGTGCTTTAATGGAAATAATAGCTTTTTCTCTTTTTGATCTCCTAAATTCTGGACTGCTAGAGTGTTTAATAAAAAGGAGCAGAATTTTTTGAAGCATGTTAATACCTTAAACACTAGTAACTCTTAGTTGTCTTGGGCTATCCTATGCATTTATTTTATTTCATTTTTTTTTCAGTTTTCAAAAATAATAACTTGGTATGTGGGGCTTTCACTTAATTTATGTCTAATTTCTAATTTTTTAATTGATCAGAACAGTATATTTCTATGATATAAATTCTTTGGAAGGTGTTAATATTTTCTTTGTGGGCTAGAACAGGGTTTGGAAAACTTTTGTTTAGAAGATCACATAGTAAATATTTTAGCCATTTTGGGCAAGACACAAAATTGAGGCTATTATGTAGATAAAACATCTCAAATGCAACCATTTAGAAATGTGAAAGCATTCTTAACTGTAGTAAAAAGAGACAACTGGCCAGATTTGTCGTGTGAGCCATAGTTTGTTAATCTCTAGCCAACAGTGTGGTCTGTTTTTATGATGGCTCTGTTTGTTTGAATAGAATATATGCTTTCTGTATCTTAGGCAGCAGTATGTCTATTATATCAGGCTTGTTAATTGTACTATATATATCTTGTTTATCCTTACTAAATTTTTGCCTTTGATGTGTGAATTTCTCAGAGTAGTGTTAATCTCCTGCTATAATTACACATGTCTCAATTTCTCCTTTTAATGTCCGTTTTTGTTACATTTTCAGGCTATTGTATCAGGTATATATACATGTTTATGACTGGTACATCTTCTTGGCAGATTGGTCCTCTGATTACTAATTAGAATTCTTTGTTTATCTTTTTTAATACTTTCCTTCGGTAATGCTACCCTGCTTCTCGTGTTATAATAATATTGCTATTTCAGCTTTTTGTGGGTGCGATTGTTGAGATTTATCTGGTGTTTTTCTCTCCTTTTGGTTTGCTTTTAGCTGTTTTTGATCAAATCTTATCTTAGGTTTTTAGAGCTGCCAAAGCAAATTACCACACCTTGGAGGCTTACATCAATAGAAGTTTATTCCGTCATAGTTCTGGAGGCTAGAAATCCAAAATCAAGGCATTGTCATCAGGGATTTGCTCTGTCTGAAGGCTCTGTAAGAGAAACTTGCGTTTCTTCTACCTTCTAGTGGTTACCAGCAATCCTTGGCATTCCTTGGTTTGTAAATGCATCTCTCCAGTCTCTACTTCCATCTTCACATGACCTTCTCTGATTACATTGTAAAGGCCTATTTTCAAGTAAGGTCATATTCACAGGTTATGGATGGGCATGAATTTCTAGGGGGGACATCATTCAAGCTAATGCATTTCTATTGAGCTGTAATATATACAGTAAAATTCATCCTTTTGGTGTACAGATTTTTTTGACAGTTTAATACAAGTATTTTATTTAAATAAATCCTCTCATAGGAAATGATGAATTCATTGCCTTTACTTAGAAGAAGGCTATGTAAATAGCTGTCAAATTTATATATGCAGCTCACCAATATTTCCTTTTTGGCAACATCTGTATTTCCACAATACAGTTCCCAGAAGGACTTCTAAGTCTCAAAATTCTGTCTCCTTTGATGTGCTTCTCTCTTGGTTACACCCAGACTTTATTAATGATTTGCTTCATATCATTATCTCCTTCTCCATATATTTTCTTTAGAATATTCATCAATCCCTCACTAGCATCTGTTTCAGTGTCATAGGAGGGTTTCTCCTTGTAATTGATTTTTTTTTTTTTTTTCACATAATCCCCATGTGTTGTGGGATGGACCTGGTGAGAGGTAATTGAATCACGGGGGAAAGGGTTTTTCCCATGCTGTTCTCATGATAGTGAATAAGTCTCATGAGATCTGATGATTTTATGAAGGGCATTTCCCCCACACATGCTGTCTTGCCTGCCGCCATGTAAGACATGCCTGTGCTTCTCCTTCCGCCGTGATTATGAGGCTTCCCAGCCACATGCAACTGTGAGTCCATTAAACCTCTTTTTCTTTATAAATTACCCAGTCCCAGGTGTCTTTATTAGCAGTGTAAGAACAGCACTCTTTTTCAACCTGAGCCAGGTAATCCCTCCCACATTGTGTTTTCCACTTTCTTTCTCTTCTTTTTTTATTTTTATTTTTTGAGAGTCTTACTCTGTCACCTAGGTTGGGGTGCAGTGGCGCAATCTTGGCTCACTGCAACCTCCACCTCCAGGGTTCAAGTGATTCTCCTGCCTCAGCCTCCCAAGTAGCTGGGATTATAGGTGCCTGCCATCACATACGGCTAATTTTTGTACTTTTAGTAGAGACGAGGTTTTGCCATGTTGGCCTGGCTGGTCTCAAACTCCTGACCTCAGGTGATCCGCCTGCCTCAGCCTCCCGAAGTGCTGGGATTACAGGCGTGAGCCACCACACCCAGCCTTTTCCACTTCCTTTCTGCATAAAATGAGAACTGTATCAGTCTTGACTTTTTTTGAACTACCTTCCACAGAAATGTGTTTCAGGAGATTGTTCACAATCATAGAGTAACTCTTCCCACTTAGATTCTTTACCAAAAGATCAAATGACCTCGCTGTGAAATGCACCTGCACATTCTCAGTGGGAACTTGATGAACTCCAGTTAAGGTAATGTGGATTTTCACAGACTTATCTGACTGATCCCATCCATAATTACTGGTTTTCACTGTATGTCCCGTTGTAACAGGATCAACTACAGCAGCTGGCTTTTCATTATCAAGAAGTTCTGCTTTCTTCTATGATTTCTGTTGCATCTTGTTCTGGATTTCTGTCTCAATTTTGGATTTTTCACCTGTAAGGGCATCGTGTACTCTTTTCCTAGTATCCTTCTCCAGCAACACCTTTGCTTCTTCTAGAGATTTTCTGTAGCTCTTCCAAAGCCTAAGTCGGGCTGGGTCAAACCAAAGGCCCGAGCTGCAGCCACACGGGGAGAGAACAGGAAATGCCATGCTGAGCCCTCAAATCAAGCACAGACCGCTACCTGCATGAATTCGGTGTACAGTTTTATGAGCTTTAACAGACAGTTGTGCAGCTATTACAGTCACCTCCCAGAATTCCTTATTTTCTTTTAAAGTCAATTTCTACACCCACTGCTAGCTCCTGGCAACCACTGATATGAAAAGGTTGTCATATAAATGGATATGATATAGCCTTTTGAGTATAATATATAGCCTTTGAGTCTGGCTTTTTTTACTTAACATAATGCAACTTGAAAAATTCATTTATGCTGTACCATGTATTAGTAATTTGTTTCTGTATATTGCAGTTAGTGTTCTATTTTAATGCTACCAGTTTGCTTATTCATTTGCCAGCTGAAGGGTATTTATGTTGCTTTCTAATTTTTTTACAGTTACCAATAAAGCTGCTGTAAACATTTGCTTACAGATTTTCATGTGAGCATGTGTTTTCATTTCTCTATGTTGTGTCTGTTATTTTCCTTCAATTCACAATATTTTCTTGTTTTTCTTGAGACTTCTTCTTTGACCCAAGGATGATTTAGAAGGTTGTCTACTTTTCAAGTGTATGGAGATTATCTTTCTGTTATTAGTTTATACTTAAATTCTCTTATATTCAGAGAGCATGTGTTTGGTGTATTTTTTGTTCTTTTAAATTTGGCTTCTCAAATCTGTAGGTTTGTGTCTTTCACCAAATTTGAGGTGTGTTTATCCATTATTTCTTGAAATATTTTTTTCTGCCCACCCCTATGCTTCCGTGACTTCAGTGACAGAAACGTTACCTCTTTTGTTATTGTTCCCATATGTTCCTTAGCAGGCTCTGTGAATTTTTTTTGACCAATCTTGTTTCTCTTCATCATTCAGATTGGATAATTTTTGTTGATCACTCTTTGAAATGGTAGTATTTAGCCCATCAATAGTGCACTTTAAAATTTTGGTTTTTGACTCTTTTCAGGTCCAAAATTTCCATTTGTTTGTACTTTTTATATTCTGTTGTTTTTTTGTTTTTTTTCCTGAGATTTCCTCTTTGTGGTCCCTTCAAGAGTTCACTCTTTTGGAGAATTTTAGTAACAGCACTGTTAAAATATCTTCCAATTCTAACTTCTGTGTCTTTTGGTGTTGGCGTTTTTTGATTGTCTTTTCCTTTGTGAGTTGACATTTTCTCCTTTGTTTAGATGTTGAGTCATTTTGGGTTATATATTAGATATTTGAACATTGTATAATGAGATTCCTGATCTTCTTTAAATCTTTATTTTGTTTTTAAACAGGCAAACAATGTGGTTGAGTTTAGGCTACAAGGTACAGCTAGCTGTCTTGATTGTGGTTTTAATGCCAGCTCTGTTTTCAAAGCTTTTGCCATGCTTTCCAGATCTGTTCTGAGTATAAATCTACCAGAGGCTAGTCTGGGATCTGGGAAGTGATCTTAGGTTGTTTTTCAAAGTCTTTGCTGTGTACTGTTTAGGATCAGATCCAAGCAAGTGCTGCTCAGGGATGGACTGATTAATTTACAAACAGCTTTATGGAGTTACTTTACTCAGTTCTTGGTATTTTGTGACCTCCCTGGTATTTTCTGTTTTGTATGACTTCTCTTTTTTCCTCTATCCTAAATGCTGTTGTTTTATTTTTTTCTATTCTGCTGTACACTTCCCACAAGTGCACCTGCATCTAATGCAAAGCAGTATGTGCTTATGTTGTCTCACATTCCTTGGGGTTCCTGCATTGCAGTTGGGAAGAAGACATTTAGATATTTGGAAATAATTCAAATTTTATAGTTTCTCTGTCTTCTCAAATACACTTGTAGGTAGGACTGGCCATGCTTTTATATGTCTAGGCAGTAATAACAAAGATGAACTTTTTACTGAGATGAGTCCTGTAAAACTAACTTTACTTTCTTTATTTCTTAATTTTAAAAAACGTGTTCTGAGAATATTGCTATTCATTAGAATGTTGCCTATGTTCTTAGATCAAAGTCTTAATGTCCATTTGACACCACCATAGAAAAGTAATTTATCTGTCCTGGAAATTTGACAAACACTTACTCTTGACTGTCAATCAGCATTACCTTTTGAACTTCCCTAAATACACATTTAGAAATTCTGGGCCCCTCCCTAGAGATTCTGTGTCAGTGCGTATACAGTACAATAAGTTAAGAAGAAAATAACCTACATGCTCACCTCCCCTGTTGTAGACATTATTCATGGCATGGAAGAACCAGAAAAGATATATCTGAGGAAGATTGCGATGTTATGTTCCTTGAAGGTTGCTATTCAGTCACTGGGTTTACTGAGGCAGCCAGGAGTCATATGAACAAATAAGGTGTTGAACCTCAGTTGTACTGCCTTGGTCAGGGGCTCAGCCCTGATCAAGGTAGCACATCATCCAGTTGTATTCTTCACTGGTTCATTTTTCTTGAGGCTGTCTTTCTGAACCATTGAGCATGTGGTTTCTTATTACTAAACCACTTCAGCAAACGGTGGAACTTAATATTGTCATCTTATTTTCTTTATAATGTTTTAGAACAAAAATCTTTATTTCAACCTTTTTTTGAGGCATGATATACATCCAGTAAAGTGGTTAAGGTGTACCAATCTTAAGTGTACAGCACAAGCTTTTCATATGTATGTTTAACTACCATACACTCAGGACATAGAACATTTCCAGCTTCCTACTAGGTTCCCTAATATTCCTTCTTAGTCAGTAACCCCCTTCCCTTTAGTCTACCATCATTCTTCTGATTTCTAACACCATAGTTTTGCCTTTTCTCAGACTTCATATACATGGAGTTATGAGATATATATCCTCATGTAGCTAGTATTTTTAATTCAGTTATTTTTGCTGCTAAGCCTTATTGAGTTGTTTAATATTATTGTTTATGGCTCCTAGTACTCAAAACATGTCTAAACCAAAACAGATTCAGTTGACTTTTGTTTTACATTTTTCTTAGGTGAAACAGTCTTAAAATTCTTTAGGAAATTTCTCATGTGTTTAATGGTTCTCTATTTCAACTGCTTATATAGTATCCGTTATTTACTTCCACAGATTATTCTTGCCGTAGCTCCCTTTTTTCTTCTTCCACATTTCCTTCTACCAGGATATATAGGGGAAAAGAAGATTTCTAAAATTTTATCTCCCATTTGTTCTTCACCATGCTAGCATTTGGTCTGGGCAAATTCAGGTTGAACTGAATGTCCACAATTACTGTATTAATCGAGTGTTTTTCTTCCCTTCTTTCTGACAGCATGATGGAAGTGGTTCATTGCATGATATTCAACTATCATTGCCGTCCAGTCCGGAACCAGAAGATGGTGATAAAGTATATAAGGTATGACTATGTAGTCATGCTGGATTTTTCAAAATTCTTTTTAAATACTAAAATAATGATACCGTGACAATGAAAACAATAATAAATGTATTAATACCTACAGCATCAGGTTTGTTCTTAACTTTTGCTGCATTGTTTAGTTGAAATGATATCTCTGTGGTGCTTTAATTTGAATTTATCAGTCGGATAATGATTTGTCCCTTTATTACTACTGTTGCAGGATTTTAAAAGAAAATATATTGCTCATAATGATAAATAATTGAGTTTTTAAAATATGAGTATGAATAAAAGTTAAAATGGTTATAGGTACTTCTCATATATAAATCCTAAAATTGAAGAAATATACCAAAAATGAGATTAATTTATCTTTTTTCATGTTTAAAAATACAGAATACAGATGTATTTTTGTGAAAGTGTTTTTTTATAAGTCTTACTATCTTTATGTCTATGTTTAGTTGAAGAAAGCTCTTTTATTTTGCAACTATTTGCAACTATTTAAGTACATATTTATTTCTTAAGCACACACAGAGATTCTTGGTTAACTTAATGTTTTCAAGTCAAGTTATAGTTAGCTTTTACATCCCATTTTCAGAGTACACTTATTAGTGTTTGCTAGTCATCTGCAGTAACAACCTGAAAGTAATGGTGGCTTATAATAATGAAATTTACATTTCACTTACATATTGGCTGTAGATCAGCTGGGACTCTGCTTCATGTGTCTTCTTTATTCTGGGATCCATACTGAAGGATCAGTCCCTATTGTGGGAGATGTTATTATGCTCATGAGAAGAGAACTTTGATAGGATCACATGTGAATTCTGCTTGGATGTGGCACATATCACTTTCAAAACAATTCAAGGGGCCAGGCCTGGAATTAGTGGGACAGAAAAGCATTATTTTCTCATAGGTTGCAGAGTGATTTATTGGGAAGAAGATTATATGTAAAGCAATCAAAATCATAAGAGTATAGTACAGTAGTCAATCTTGTTCTCTCATCTTGGCTTTTCAACTTGTTGACTACCTGTCCTTGCCCGAATTACCTCCCAACCCCGAGCTTTCATCCTGCTGTCAGTATAATACATTAAGTCCGCAGGTTCACAGCAGGCCGTCTCTTTCTCAACACTCAGTTGAGAACCATTGACTTAGGTAATCTCTGATGACCTCCCAGTTTAGAAAAAAAAATTGTGAATTTGTCACTGACATTTTAAAAGCAAAGTTGACCTCTTTCCTGAATTTTGTGTGTGTGTGTGAAAAAGTTTTTTACATATAAAGATTTTATTTTTTATTTTATTTTATTATTATTTTTTTAGATGAAGTCTTGCTCTGCCACCCAGGCTGGAATGCAGTGACGTGATCTTTTTTTTTTTTTTTTTTGAGACGAAGTCTCGCTCTGCCGCCCAGGCTGGAGTGCAGTGGCGGGATCTCAGCTCACTGCAAGCTCCGCCTCCCGGGTTCACGCCATTCTCCTGCCTCAGCCTCCCGAGTAGCTGGGACTACAGGCGCCCGCCACCTCGCCCAGCTAATTTTTTGTATTTTTTAGTAGAGACGGGGTTTCACCATGTTAGCCAGGATGGTCTCGATTTCCTGACCTCGTGATCCGCCCGTTTCAGCCTCCCAAAGTGCTGGGATTACAGGCTTGAGCCACCGCGCCCGGCCTAGTGACGTGATCTTGGCTCACTGCAACCTCGGCCTCCTGGGTTCAAGTGATTCTGCTGCCTCAGTTTCCCAAGTAGCTGGGATTCCAGGCATCTGCCACCATGCTCAGCTAATTTTTTGTATTTTTAGTAGAGATGGGGTTTCACCATGTTGTCCAGGCTGGTCTCAAACTCCTGACCTCAGGTAATCCACCCACCTCGGCCTCCCAAAGTGTTGGGATTACAGGCATGAGCCACCACACCCAAACAAGAAATTATGTTTTAAAGAAAAAAATTTAATTCCAACATTTTTACACAATTGGTATCTTTACTTTTTTTCAGTGTTCCTGTCTAGTTCATCTAAATATTTAATGTTATATGATAGACATTTTGTTACACAGTATTTATTTCTTGTCCCTGCTCCATTTCCTTCCAGGCAGATTATTCCTAGTCTTATTTAAGCTGAGATGCAACAGGTTATACTGTCTCTTTTCTTCAGTATTCTGGTCTCTTTTGCATTCTCATCAGCAAATCCCCAACTATGTCACCTTTCATCCAAAATGATTTAGCAGTGCAGTTTCAAATGACACAAATACTGCATCTTGTGCCATTAAAATTTTTGGATCTAAAGTCTCCATTGGACTTACCATGCCTCTAATCTGTCCTTTTATATATCTCAGGACAGATCCCTCTCCCATTCCCTTAATGAGCTCTTTCAAATAGCCCTATGAAGCTCCATGCTCAGCTATCTCAACCTCTGCAGGTAGCCTTATGTTTGTTCATCCAGTAAATATCTTATGTTTCCTGCCTGCTTCCCTTTTTTTTTTTTTTTTTTTTTTGAGACGGAGTCTCGCTCTGTCGCCCAGGCTGGAGTGCAGCGGCGTGATCTGGGTTCACTGCAAGCTCCACCTCCCGGGTTCATGCCATTCTCCTGCCTCAGCCTCCTGAGTGGCTGGGACTACAGGTGCACGCCGCCATGCTTGGCTAATTTTTTTTTTTAATTTTTTTTTTGTATTTTTAGTAGAGACAGGGTTTCACCGTGTTAGTCAGGATGGTCTCAATCTCCTGACCTGGTGATCTGCCTGCCTTGGCCTCCAAAGTGCTGGGATTACAGGCGTGAGCCACTGTGCCCGGCCTCCATCTTGCCTTCTAACTTACCTATATTTGTCTCATTCTTACTCCTTTGTTCCAGTTACAGGATAAAAATGCCCACTGTGCTATGTAATATCAGCTCTTCTTCTGTGTTCTTAACTCTTGTCTTCTGCTGCTGCTTAATGACCTAACTGCATCTCTTCCTCCTCTCTCATCTGTCTTGAGCGTGATTCCTTTACTTTCTTGTCATTATTCATTTGTAAATGTGTATATTGCACTTAATTTCAGTAAATCAAATACACTTTTCCTTGACTCCCTTTAAACTCCTTTCCAGTTAGTGTGAAAACTTGGAACAATGAAAATATCTACCATTTCAATGCTGTAGACGTTTGACATGACCTTTGTTTTAAAAACTTTCTCCTTTGGCTTTTGTGTCACTTCTCTCTGGAATCCCTCATACCTTTCAACATTTTTTCCTGTAGTTTTCTCCTCTTCTTTAAATGTTAAATTTATATCTTTAGTCCAGTCCTCTTTGAACTTCTTACTCTCATAATTTCAAATATGACACATATGGATAACATGTAAAACGCCTCTCTTTCATGCTTGGTAATCCAATTGCCCACTGGACACACTTCTATTGTGTGTCCCACCCATAAGTACCTCTAACACAGTCTCTCTCTCTCTCTCTCTCTCACCCCCCCCATATATGTGTGTGTGTGTATTTGTATGTGAGATGTCTTAAACATTTTATTTATTTAATGAAAAAATTGATGACTGTTGAGCTCAGAAGCCAGTACCCCAACATACAGTGCTTTGACGTACTGAACTGAAGAATAAGATCTCTTCTGACTCCGCCATGCCCCCACCTCCCTCCTACCCCCCACCCACCCATCTAACAATATATTTAAAGCTCACACATATTCCTCTTTGGACATACTTGTTGTTCTTCCGTATTCGCCATTTCCTTTGTTGGCACAGCTATTCACCATGTCACTCAAGCTAGAAATACAGTGTCACCCTTGAATGCTCCTCTGTTCTTTTCTCACATGCAGTGAATTGCCAAAATCTCAAAATTTTGATTTCTTCTCTCCTTTTTCATCTGTATGATCACTCTGTTGGGTCAGGCTTCTACTCTTATTTGGATTATTATAATATTTTCATAAGTGCCTAGCTCAGTTTTGTTGCTGTTGTTAAAATTTGTCCTCTAAACACCTGTCAAAGCCATCTCAAATGCAAATCTGTCACTACCTAGCTAAGGCCATGCGTGATAGTCATGGCTGTCTGTGATCTGGCCCTTGCCTAGTTTACTAGCCAGTTGCTCCTCACCATTCATCAGAGCCTAAGTGCAACAGCGACACTGCTTATGATTCTCCAGATGTGCTATGCTTGCCCTCACCTTTGTATTATTGTGTGACACTTAGAATCCTTTAACTAAAATTTCAAGCCTACCACACTCCTCTGTCTTCTGAATCTTGTGCTTATCCTTTGGAACTCCACTGTAGTCCCTCATTCCTAATGTGTGATGTCACTTCTTTGCCTATCTTTATGTATAAAATCAGTCAGTGTTCCCAATGCAAAGAGATGATCAATGTTTGAGATGGTGGAAATGCTAATTGGCCCGATCTAATCACTATACATTATATGTATCAAAACATTACTTTGTAAACCATGAATATGTACAGTGTTATGTCAATTAAAAATAAAATTAAAACAACGAAATGGTTTTGGTGGGAAAAAAAATCCTTAGAGCAGTGCCTGCCATATAGCAAGTGCTATATACATGCTGGCTATTAATGTTCTTAGCACATTGTTTGTTGGTTTCATTTTTGGGTCCATTTCTTGTGTAACACTGTCAGAACCTACTGGTGACTGCATGAATGATGGCTGTGTAGTGTTCCATCAAGTTGCTACATTTTATTCCAGTTATCCTCCTATAGGACAATTGTAAACTTGTTAACTTTCAGATAACACCTTGTTACAGGTTTTCTCTTACTTAGGATCAATTCTTTCACATAGATTCCTAGGAATGGGATAACTGAATCAGAGCGCAGGTATTTTGATGGCTCTTAAAAATACAGCTTTGTCCAAAAAGGTTAACTGCTGTGTCTAATGATGTGCCATTTTTTCTGTAGTCTGGTTAATTACATTGGGTATTTCACCACTAACTTAATATTTATAAAACAATACTTTATTCAACAAGTTAAATACAACATTTTACCATTTATATGTGTATTTGTGAGAACTGGCTATGTGTCTGTTGAGACCTAAAAATGATCTTAAATGTTTGGACAGGCTCTTAATATACTTGAGATATAAATCCTCTGTCATATTTGCGTGGATTTTTCAATTGCTTTTAACTAATGTTAATTGTTAAGATGCTTTAAAATGTTATATAATTAAATATAAATAATTTCTTTTGAATAGCTGTATTTGCTACATAACTTAGAAATGTGTCCTTCTAAATGTATTCTTAAAAATGTGTCTTTCATGATCTGCAGTACATCTTTTTTATCTTTATGAATTTTTATAATTCCTAAACTTAAAATTCAAGTGAAGATTATTTTTTGTATGTAATAAAGTCTTTTTCAATTATAGTATACATAATAGCATTTTAAAAATCTTCCACATTGTTTGGGATGCTTATGTGATATGATCAAACCTTTGTAAAATGTCTATTTCTGATCTCTTTGTTAAAGAGAATATATGTTTTTGTTCCCAATGTATCTAAAGGGGATGACATTCTTTGCTTGTTGTAACACAGTCTAATTATTTGCTTACTTGTTTTTCTCTCTGGAAAGATATTATTCACATCTATACTTGAATTTCCTTGCTTATATTACTTTCTCTTTTGGATAACTGAATAATGATACACAAACAACATGGACTAACTATAGAGTAATGATTAACACTTTGGAAATGTAACTGAATTCCTGCTTAACTTGACAGTAGGTTTCCATTTAATAGTATTAGGCATTTCTTATAGATCCAATTGACAAGGTGTTCTCTCTTTGATTCAGGAGGTACTCCTCAAAAAGTAGCTCATGGACAAAGAATCTTCCTTGTTATCCTTCAGGCACATTTATCTTTTTTGCTGATTTCTAAACCAGCCATGAAATGCCTCTGTGCCTTTAATTATTCTGTTGCCTCTGCTTCTCATGCCCTTTGTTTTCTTTCACAGGCTAGTTTTATGTATCTCTTGAAGTCTAGCTAAAGTTGCTTTTTTGTATGCGATTTTTTTTTTTTAACTCTGTGACCTATGTCCCAGTTTTCTTATATGTAAAAAAGGGATTACAGCACCTACCTCAGGAGTGTGGGTAGAATCAAATGCTTAAATACCTGAAAGTGCTTAGTTTTTAACATCTAATAAGTGCTCAATAAATGCTAACTGTTGCTGCTACTGTTGCTCATTATCAACATGTCAGACTTCATTATTTTTTTTTCTTTCCCCAGGATCATAGAGGCTAACAAATCCTGCCTCAGGTTTATTTGTACAAAAAGCACAGGAGGACCCCAGCCCCATGCAGATGGCAGCCCAGAGGTGGGGGTGGGGGGTCGCACCAGTCCTTCTGTCCTCACGTTGGCAGACAGAGATACCTACTCTGTAGCCTTTGTAGTGGCCTGGGCACCTTTGGGAGCCTGAGCTGGAATTGAAGCTGGAGCTGCAGCCTGGGCCTTGGTTTGATCCTTGGCCTTGGCCTTGGCCTTTGGCCGGCACAGCCGGAGCCCCTTGGCAATGCGAGCACGAGCACGCTTCCCAAGCTTGGGGTGGGCAATGTAGGCAAGTCGATCAAGCTTGCGGCTGACACCCTTTGGGATCTTGGGCTTAACCTCCTTGGGCTTTACGAGGGCCTTGACAGCCTCGGCACGTGCACTCATGGCCTTGGCATTGTTGGCCTGCATCTTCTTTAGGCCCTTCTTGTTGTGCTTCTTGGCAAAGCGCATGTTCCTCAGGAACTTGGAGTCCACCCCCCGAGAGATTCATATCTTTGTGATCGGGGTTTCTTGATACCGTTTCTGTGCCATTTTCGGGACTGGTTGTGTGTGGTGTGGTTCTTGGACTTGGCCATGTCTGCACCTTTAGCCGCGGCTCCCGAAGCGCCTAGAACCGGAAGCCAGACTTCATTATTGGATGAAATCTTGTGTTTTTTTTAAAAAGAGGATTTCCCCCCTAAATGACCAGATGGTTCATTCATTACTGTGTCTTCATCATTGATTTCATGCTTCTCATTATGGTATTTTAAATACCTCATCTAAAAATGTTTTAATATTTCAGACTGAAGATTTATTAAATGAAATAAAACAACTTAAAGAGGAAATAAAGAAAAAAGATGAAAAGATCCAACTATTAGAACTTCAGCTTGTAAGTATTGTCGTGTAATGTGTAGAGACTTTTCAAACTGGGTGAAATGTGTTTTTCATAAAACTCTGAGCCAGAATTAGAGTTTAGCTTTATTTTTGGCTCTCAAAGTTGCACTTTTATATTATTTTTAGATTATATTCACTGTAATTAATGTGTGTGTTTTAACTTTTAATCTAAATATTAAGTATTTGGTTTGGAAAATTCTTCATTGATTCAGTGACCTCAGTTTTGGGTATTTAAAATTCACCAATTTGCATTCATTTTGTTGATAGAAGGGTAAATAGCTTTTCTTCAGATATATTTAAAGAAACAAGTACTAGTGAGTTGAGAACAGGATATTTTCTCTCTCTGTGAGGAGAATTAGCCTGGGTGTTCAGATTTAGGTAGCTGCATAACTGTCAGATTGAAGAGTATTCCAAGAAAATGTTTATTTCCTATGGATGATGTTGAATGATCCATCAGAGTCATGTTTGAATCTTTATAATCTAATAATTGTGCAATTTCAAATATTAGTCTCCTTTGAAAACAATATGGTGTATTGAATTTAATTATTATTTAGTTTGTATATAAAAGACCATGATAAGAAGAAAATAATGGCCTAAAAATCACAGCAGTCAAAAGGAAATCTTTGTTGTGAGTCAAGAGCACATTTTGGTCTAACAAAGCAATTTGGTGAAATATTAATCTCACTGAAAATATAAAGGATATACTGAGCTCTGAACCACTGGGGTCAGCTCACAGAGATCTATTTCATGAATAAATAGAGCAGACAAATCAAATATTATGATTAAAGAAAGAAAATTTATGAATCTGAATTAAAAATAGCATAATATTGCAAATTGAAGTCCTGTCACATACAAAATTAAACAGGCAAATAATAAGGCCTAGTGTTTGTGTTCAAAGCCAAAGACAAGAACCCAATCAACTTTCAGGGAGAGGAAAAAAGACAACAAAGGAAATTATGTAAGCTTCGATTTTTGCAAAAATATATTACAGAGCACAGGATATTGTGTCTTGTACAATTCAGAGAAGAGGTTATGAACCTCTTATTTTATATCCAAGCAAGTTTTTATTTATATGCAAAGGTAAATTCTGACCTTTAATGTCTTGACAGATATGCTACCCAGTTAATACATTTCAGATATTTGAGGGGTACATTGAAAAATAACTCAAGAATAAGGAGATAAAGATTAAAATGAATGAGCAGTGAAATGGAAACTAAGTGGTATAAACTTTTGAGCCACTAGTTGGAGAAAACTTACTGCCCATTTTACCTAGTGTAAATTACATATCATTCTAATGTTGGGATTTCTTTGCATTTACAAATCCTTAATTTTTCTGAAATTAAAAATTATTTTTAATTTTAAATTTTTAAGTTGCTATTAATTTTGGAAAATATTCAGATTAAATAAGTTTGAGGAAGAAGGTAAAGAATATGCTGAAGGAAGTTAGAAGTACTGAATTTTTTATCTTCTACAAATGAATATTCTACATTCTTAATTTTTAAAAATATACTTAGATAAATTATAATAATGTTTATGACATGCTTTAAAGTAACTATTAGTAAGTTGGAGTAAAGTATCTTGCAAAAGTTAAAATTAAAAAAAAAAGACATAGTAGAAAAATAAGGAAAACTTAAAAACAGCACAAAACTAAAGTAAAAGAAATTAGACCAAATATAACAAATATAATAGTAATTGCAAATAGTCTTATGCCTTGGAGAGACTTCCCTTGAGGATCTAAAGCAAAATCCAGTAACTTGCTTTGTATAAAATAAATTTAGCTAAAGGAAAATGGCACAATAAGGCTGAACGTAAAAGACTAGGGGAGGCTGGACATGGTAGCTCACTCCTGTAATCCCAGCACTTTGGGAGGCCTAAGTGGATGGATTGCTTGAGGTCAGAAGTTCGAGACCAGCTTGGCCAACATGGTGAAACCCTGTCTCTACTAAAAATAAAAAAAAATTAGCTGGGTGTGGTGGTTCACGCCTGTAGTCCCCAGCTACTTGGGAGGCTGAGGCAGAAGAGTCACTTGAACCCAGGAGACAGAGGTTGCAGTGAGCCAAGAGCGTGCCACTGCACTTCAGCCTGGGTGACAGAGTGAGACTCTGTCTAAAAAGTAAAATAAAAGATTGGGGGAGACAGAATAAAATTATTCTCATCAAAAATATTAGGATTGCAGTAGTAAAATTAGAAAAGTAAATTTAAGACGAAGATTTGTGAAAAAGGTCACTTTATATGGACATATGATAAATAATGAAAGATGAATCTTTTTATGCTGTGAAGTTTTGATAACATATTCTTTCTTTTAACCTCAGATTGTATCTTTAAAAAAGTAAGAACAGGTCTCTTCATAGCTCAAATTATGTTACCATCTCTAAGCAATTAATAGTAATTCCTTAACATCTTCTAATATCTAGTCCATACTAAGATTTTCTCAGTTGTTCCAAAAACATCCTGTACTTTGATGTCCCTAAACTAAAATTCAGTCTAGGACTATGCACAACCAGTTATATCCCTTAAGTCTCTTTTAATTTAGAACCATTCTTTTGTGTGTGTGTGTGTGTGTGTGTGTGTGTGTGTGTGTGTGTGTGTGTGTGTGTTGATTTGTTGAAGAGACTGCACCAGTTGTCCTGAACAGTATCTCACCTTGAAAATAATTTTTAGAAAGATTCAAGAAATATTGAAGAGCATCCTAAAGAAAGAAAAGTGAAAGCATTAATCTTTATCAGTAGGTACCTTGAAATTCTCTGTACACAATATATTCAACCTAGAAATCATATTTATCGTAAAAGAGCCTGCCACCTGTTTTTCTAGGTGGTGTGCATAGTTTTCCCATGGATTGCTTGGGAAGCTGTGGTATATTCAGCTAGAAATTCCCTCTGTAAACACCTTAGAATCTCATTAGTGTGTTTACAAATTGCAGAGGAGCTGTGGCCCCATACCAGGAGAACTCTGATATTTTCTTTACAGTTCATGTAAAGACTAATGTTATTGTGGTTTTCTCAACATAAATTTAGAGGATTAGAAAAGATACACTGCTTCTCACTGCAAGCAGTGATCTCTGTAAAGTGAATGCCTTAGTTTTAGGTGGCCAAGTATCCTTCTTATAGTAGAAAATTAGAAATTACTCAAAGATTTTAATAGTATCAAGTTTAGTTATAGAACTTGAGAAAGTCACTTGTTCAAACCAAGAGAGTTTTAACAGATACAAACCATTTGAAAACAAAGATAAGTAACAGCATTTTTCACATTATCAAATTAAAATCACCTATTTTAAAATTTTTAAATTTTTTTTACATTTCTATTCTTAATATAAGAATAAAAATCAGAAGAATCATAGACTAGGAGTTAAAGGACTTGTTTCTAATATTAATTAGGTAATGGCACTGACAGTTTCCATCACCTCTCTCTAGTACTTTCTTTATCCAAAATATGAAGGTTTGTCTAGGTGATTTCCAAGTTCCCTTTCAGTTATAGCCTTCTATGCTTTTTTATCTTTTAAAAATATATACATTCAACTCCAACCTATGTTTGCATGCAAACTTTCATAAAAATACATTGACATTATAAAGTGTTGTATTCAAAATATGCTGATTTAAAATCAGATTGCACTGCTTTGAGAATTAACTGAAAGGCATAGAAGTTAAACTATTCAAACCTTATTTAAAAATTCTAAGAATGCCTGTTTATCTTTACTGCAATATCATAGTTAAATAATAGTACAGATACATTTCTCATTGACTCTTCAGAATAATCTTGGGAAATTGCTAGTGTAGAGTTTCCTTTATGGAGACACGTAGACAGTGGAACTCACGTTAAGTGGGCTAGCAGCATAGTATATTTGAAATGCCAAGACAGACCTGAGTTCAGATCCTGACTTTGAAACTTAATAGCCACGTTCTCTGAAGGGAGTTCTATAATCTCTCCTAGGCCCCTTCTGTAAATGAGGATAATAAAAGTAGGACTGGGCCGGGCACAGTGGCTCATACCTATAATCCCAGTGCTTTGGGAGGCAAAGGCAGGCAGATCACCTGAGGTCAGGAGTTCGAGACCAGCCTGGCCAACATGGTGAAACCCTGTCTCTACTAAAAATATAAAAATTAGCTGGGCATGGTGGCGTACACGTGTAGTCCCAGCTACTCGGGAGGCTGAGACAGGAGAATTATTTGAACCCGTGAGGCCGAGGTTGCAGTGAGCCAAGATCGCATGCCACTGCACTCCAGCCTGGGCAGTGGAGCAGGACTCCATCTCAAAAAAAAAAGTAGTACTGACCATATAGGGTTATGATAGTTACGTTGTGATAGAACTACATATGTAAACTACCTAATGCCTGGTCCGTGGATACATGATGAATAGCAACTCTTATATAAGCCCTAAATCATTCAGTGTAAATCAGTGCATACCTTATGATGTTTTAAGTTCCAAGTAAAAGTCCCTAACTAAAAGTAATTTTAAAAATAAAAACAGTTGTAAACTCAACAAGAAATTGTATAGGTCCCATCCATTTCCGTGGTTTCTTATTGGTCATTTGGCTAATGATTGATTAGGTTCCAGATGGATTTTTTTGGAATCCTCTTGGCTGTCCATTCATGGTCACAAGATGTCTGTTGCTCTGTGTGTCACATTCTCACACAGTAATACCCAAGGATAGGTTAAGGGCCTATTATCTCCAGTGTCTGTTTTTAAAATCAACAAACCCTTTCTCAGATACCCTAGACTTTCCTATTTGATTGGCTAGATTTGAGTTACTTGTCCCTTCCTAAGCATAGAAGAATGGGATTAATCACATTGGTTCAGACTAATTAAGATCTAGCTCCTTGGGATAAGAGATTAGGACACATTTCCCCAAATATGCGACCAAATAGAAGGTGAGCATCTGTACAGTCTCTCAGCAATAAAGAAGGCAGATGGTGAGAAAATGATTTGTTAAGTCATTTTATATATGTTGATGTGCCACTAGAAACTAGACTTTCCAAATTTTGGAAAACTCTTATATTTGCCAAATATTTTTCATGTGTTAGCATATAGAACAGAAAATAAATTATAGACAGTCCACTACTTAGGAGTTTTTGATTATATGATGGTACAAAAGTGATACTCATTCAGTAAGCTCCTCAACTTATGACAGAATTATGTCCTGATAAACCCATCATAGGTTGAAAATAATCCCAAGTCAAAAGTGCGTTTTTAGCAATATTTGAGTTTATTCAGGTGTGACCCCATCATAAATCAAGGAGCACCTGAATTTCTGGAATTGCAATAGGATGGAATAAGTAAAGTGCTTTCATTTCAATAGTGTTTTTAAGTTACCTTTCTGTTCATCATATACCCCTCATATATGTTAAAAGTTGATCCTATTACAGTGAATTCCAAGAGACTGTAAGTTGACTCAATTATATATTGAATTTAGGGGGTTATTTTGGAGTTAGCATCTCACTCTGTCACCCAAGATGGAGTGTGGTGATGCAGTCTCAGCACACTGTGGCCTTGACCTCCTGAGCTCAGGTGATCCTTCCCTCAACCTCCTAGGTAGTTGGGACTACAGGCACATGCTACCATGCCTGACTGTTTTTGTTGTGTGTTTTTTGTAGATACAGGGTTTTACCATGTTGCCCTGGCTGGTCTGGAACTCCTGGGCCCAAGCAGTCCGCCAGCCACAGCCTCCCAAAGTACTGGGAGTACAGGTGTGAGCTACTGTACCCGGCCTATATTGAATTTTGTTTCAGTGACTGTCTCATAGGAATGGAAAATATGTCTCTATGATAGACATTTTTGTTTTTAGATTTTATTTTGTATGAGGAAATTGGAATGATCTGATTGCAGTTAAGAAAAATTTTGAATATGGGTAAATATTATTAAAGTAGAAATGTCTCATTTTAACCTGATGCAATAATCAAGAATTTTTTAGTTTCCTATGAGAAAGTATGTCTACCTCCAGAGAGGTTGTTTAACAAATAATGTGGTTATTTTCTAGATTTTCACTAAGGGAGAATTCTCTTTTTTTTTTTTTTTTTGAGATGGTGTCTCACTCTGTTGCCCAGGCTGGAGTGCAGTGGTGTGATCTCGGCTCACTGCGCGCTCCGCTTCCGGATTCATGCCATTCTCCTGCCTCAGCCTCCCAAGTAGCTAGGACTACAGGCGCCCGCCACCATGCTCAGCAAATTTTTTGTATTTTTAGTGCAGACGGGGTTTCACCATGTTAGCCAGGATAGTCTCGATCTCCTGACCTCGTGATCCACCTGCCTCCGCCTCCCAAAGTGCTAGAATTACAGGTGTGAGCCACTGCGCCTGGCCAGGAGGATTCTCTTTATCAATATTTTAATGATGTTTTTTGAAAGTGATGATTATTTGAGAAAGTTACTTTGTGTTATGTAAATGAGTGTGCTTTGAGTGGAATCGTGTGGAGAAATCATTTGTGAACAGAAATGGTCAGATGGATCTTGTCAAAGGGCTGACACTCTTCAAAATATTTCAGTCCAGTAAAGTCAACACATCATGAAAGAGGCTTCATCAGACGGCACATGAGAACAGACATCCTGACAAGTGGACTGGTGGTATTCAGTGTCCAGCAGAGTCCCATAAAAAATGCATTTAAGAAACTGAGCTTTAGTGACTGTAGTACCATGACAGTTTAGGGAAATACTGTAAATTCTGCAGTTGTATTCTTTATATACTGAATATTCCTATATGTTCTACATCCATATACTTAACTCTATATATTGATTTACATAAAATCATATATTGTATGTTTTATGGACAATATAAGAGATTGCCAAGGGTAATTTAGATTATTCAAAATTCTAACCTTATAAGGTTAGAATTGAGGCTGACTCTCAAACCCACTCCCTGAATAAGATGAGAGACCACTTAATAGACCTTAATGTTTGCTGTTGATAACGTTTTTTTTTTTCAAAAAAAGTAGCCAGAACTATTTTGCCATGTGTGACTTTTTTGTTGATTTGGTTGCATACCCCCTAAAAGAGCCCTGATTACCTCCTGTCATAGCTGTTACTTTTTTTTTAGGTAATTTATTTTTGCTTGTCTCTTAGGTGTTTATGTGTTTTCCTAAAGCTTCTCTTGTGTGTCTTGGTGTGTATATGCAGAATTAAACCAATGTAAAAATTTGTGTTTTTGTTTAGGCAACTCAGCATATCTGCCACCAAAAATGTAAAGAGGAAAAATGCACTTATGCTGATAAATATACCCAAACACCCTGGAGACGAATTCCTGTAAGTAACATGTGCTCTTAGCCTCCTCTCCGGTCATTTGCTATTTTGAGGTTTTATTTCACTCTTTTTACAGCAATCTCTAATAATTTTGAATCTGTCATGGCTGTTAATTTTGTTGTAGGTAATTTATTTTTGCTTGTCTCTTAGGTGTTTATGTGCTTTCCTAAAGCTTCTCTTGTGTGTCTTATGTAAGTGAATGTGCATTTAATAGCTTTTTCATTCTGCACACTATGGTTCATTTTATTTGTGTGTCTACTCTCCTCTTATTGCATGTATTTGTGAGAGTAGTTCCACATGCCTTAAAGGAAGCAGCAGTCCTGTATGCAGTCATCCTACTTTAGCAGCATATGACACTTAGAAAATATATGATGTAGCATATTCCTTTTTTGTTAAAACTTTTTAAATGTGTTTATTATAATTACTCAGATGTCGAGGGTGTTAGGAAATATAAATGCACAAAGATACAGACAATAAAAGTTTTGTTTTAGGCAGAACTAGGGAATGGTTTACTTTAAATAGAAAGTACCTGTGTGTTCCGTGCTTATTTGTTTTTCAGAAATGTTGTATCTCAAAACATGTTTAGTGCTAAAAATACTCTATCATTTAATTTGAGTTATTGAGAACTCAGTTCAGGATATGTGTGAGCCAGAGAATTATCATATGGACATTAGTCATTCTATTGTTTGGGGCCAGGTAATAGACATTTCTTATTAAGAGATTGCCTAATAAGTCAGCCTTGACTCTTCTTTTGCCTTATATTTAGGAGTGGAATTCTAGTAACACAAAGGAACAGAGAAATGTAATGGCTAATATAATCAGCAATTTAGTTTGTAAAGCTTAGCCATAAGCCTTTAAAGTTTATAAAAGAGTTTTGTTTCTTTTCATATAACAAGTATTTTTTTTGTGTGCTCTTATAAGATACGATTGTAGGAGTTAATCTATTCAACAAAAGTTTGATGATCCTCTCTCATCCCAGATATTTGGGTTTCAAACTAGAAGTGGGGAATTAGGGAAGGAAATACACAGACAAAGAAGGATTCCTCCGTTTATAAGTACTTCTTAAAGAAATTGGGAATACATTGATGTAGGTAAAGTGCTGTGTAAGTCTATAAGGTTCAAAGGATGTGGGAAATCTAGTTGAAAGAATCAAGGAGCTTGGTGAAGAAAATGAAGGTTGTGTTTGAATCGTGGAAAGCAAAAGACACCAACAGACAAAGATGATGTAATATTTTTTAATGTCAAAGGCGGTGGAAGCTCATCTGTTTGCAGACAGTTGTTTAATAGAAGACCATGCCCCTTGCTTCTAGATGGAAGTTTGGGCTTTCCAGGTGTCTCCATTTAACCCATAGGGATGTTATGTCTTCTAACTGTGCTACTAAGAAGATTGGTGATTCTATTAAGCATGATAAGTTCCATTTTGCCATCCTCATGGAAATCTTTATACCACCTCTGGCTCCTTCAACCTCACTGTTCTGGAAACTGGATGTTAGTCTTCCTCCTCATCAGACAAAAGTAACTCGTTCTGGAATGTATTCTTGAGTTAGTTTTACTATGATCTTAGGTCAAGTGAAGATCAATTTTTCAGCCTAGCACACCTAACAAACTCAGACTTCAGCTTTCCCTGTTATCTGTTACTATAGGAATCATCTGGCCAAATACCTTTGTTTTGTAGCTAAGGTAGCAAAAGCTAGGGAGATAAACTGGTGTAGCAAAGTTTCCATAATTAAAAAGTGGCTGAGCTAGTACTACAACTTAAGACTCTTGACTGCTAGTTCTAGGTTCTTTTCTCCAAAAGCACATTGAAGAGCCTTTGAAGGAGAGTGGTTTGCTGCCAACAGCAGCAGAGCAAAAATTTGAATGTATTGAGATTTTTCCAAGGGGATTTTGGTATCACTTAATGGCTGCAAATAAGATCTCTGAAGTAGAGAATCAACAGGAAATAAGAAGAAGAAATATAATAGTAGAACAGGGGAAAGGAAGAAAAGCAGATATGCATTTACTCATTCAGCAGATATTTATGTGCCTACTTCAGGCCAGGCACTGTATTAATTTGGATGTGTAAATATAAAGAAGATACAGTTCCATCCCTCAAGATGCTTGTAGAAACCTCTGGTATGCTTAAATGATAGTAAGCACACTCTTTTTCTGCATGTAAAGAAGCTAAGATGCAGAAGTGACTTGAGCAAGTGTTTATACAACTTGTATACAGCAGTCTTATTTTAGTTGCTTTTCTTTTGAATGGTTGCAGGAGGTGAGTGGGCTAGAAGGAATAGAGAAGAGAAAAGAATCATAGCTCTGGGAAGGGAGGACAGAGGCTTAATCTTAGTGAGAGATCATAATAAGGACTTACTTCCCTGAGAGGAAAAAAACAGGTGCTCAGGTTTGCACTGCATCGTAGAAGACTTAGCAGTACACTGTGATAATCCATAAAAACATACTTGTATTTTAAAAATTATTTAATTTATTTTGAGACAGGATCTTGCTCTGTCACCCAGGCTAGAGTGCAATGGTGCGGTTATGGTCCACTGTAGCCTTGACCTCCTGGGCTCAAGTGATCCTCCTGCCTCAGCCTTCCAAGTAGCTGGGACCACAGGTGTGTACCACCATGCCTGGCTAATTTTTTGATTATTTGTAGAGACAGGGGTCTCACACTCCTGGGCTCAAGTGATCATTTTGCCTCAGCCTCCCCAAATGCTGGGATTACAGACATGAGCCACCATGCCTGACCACATACATACTTGTATTTTAAGTTACTGAGAAAAAAGGATTTTTGGTTGAAAAGGCATAGTTTCAGTAACAGTGTAAAAGAAAACTCCTCTACAACCAAGTTAGGTTCAATCTAATGTGAGTATGAAGAAATCTTTTGACATATTAAATTACATAAGTCATTTTCTCAATAGAAATAATAAAATTCAATACCTCTCACTAAAAGAATGAAAAAATAGAATACTAAGGATACTTTATGAATAACATGAGGCCAAAAAATATATGTTTAAAAGAGAAGTACTCTAAAGTGGATTTTTCCTTTCCTGTCTATTTTTATTGAGAGATAACAATATATTTATTCTATAGGAAATATAGAAAATAGAGAAGCAAAACAACTTAAGAAAAATTTAACGTACTTAACTCATACAAGCCAATGACAGTCATTGTTAACATTTCATATATGGTCTTCCAGCCTTTTTTGGTGATGTGTGTATATGTGTATGTGCCATCTGTCATATCTATTTAGATGGAATTTGTTGTATATGTGGCATTTGAACCTACATAGGTAGTGGTAATGATGGCTGCTATTATTATTTGGTTTGATTTTTTGCTAAACCAAAATGAAGAATGCATTACCTTTAATCAAGTTAAGGAGTTAATTCCTTTACTGGATGGTCTTTGTAAGGTTCTTGAAATAAATTACTACAGGTTTTTTTTTTTCCTGAAAGGTTTATACAGGCTTATACTACCACCAACAAAGTATGATAAGAAAGTGGCTTGGTGGCCATGATGTTAAGTTGTATGATTCAAGTATTTGATGTCATTAGGTTATATATATATATATATTTTTAAAAGCCCCTGGTATTTCCCTCCACAAAAGAGGAAATAGAAGGGCAGGAGGGCTACCCCCTGTGCCCCACACCGTCATTTCAGATGGTACTGGGAAGCCACTCCCAACTATTTATATAATGACCATTCCTGTTAGTGTTTCTTATCTTACAAATTCTTTCTTCCTCCTGGCCTAAAAACCATTTTATCATGCTATTTTCTGCATATATTCAACCTCACCTTTTGTGTATTGATTTTATATGTATCGATCCTCAGAATTTTAGGAGTTTTTTTCTGCCTGTAGTAAAATTTGGCTTTCATGCTACAGGTGCTTTTGGTGTTAGAGCTGTACTGATAAAGAACAAAACTGTTTGAGTTTGGATTGGTTGTTTTTTGTGAGACTAAACCCAGCAAGAGAACATTAGTAGTCACCTGTGGGTCCTCTTCATTTAGGGCAAGACAAAGGTTTCTACTACTATTGGGAACTGCCTAAGCCATGCTGTAGGCATAATACAGGATGTTTTCAAGTATAAGTTTTTAAGAACAGTGTTTTCAGCATTGAGGACCACAGTGTGAAACACTTCTTACTGGAGTAAGGGATCTATCTTCTACTTGGGACAGCAATAATATAGTGTTATAAACTCCCCTGAGCCTTGCATTATAAAAAGAGGGCAGCCATAAGTCATATTCCAGAATTGAGAATGCCCTACTCTAGAGCGGCACAGTCCTATACAACTTTCTGTGCTGTCCGTTGTAGTACCTGTAGCTACATGTGACTGTTGAGCACTTGAAAATGTGGCTAATACAATTAAGGAAGAAAATTTTTCATTTTCTTTAGTTGTAATTAATTTAAATGTAAATAGTCACATGTAGCTAATTGACATCATTTTGGACAAAGCAGCCCTAGACCTAATGATATCTACTTACATGGATATGGAAAGCCACCTAGAACAGTAAGTAAAGGGCAAGTCAGTAAAAGCAATTTTCAGAAGAAATGAAGGAAAATAAAAAAGATGGAGTTCAGATTTAGGTGGAGAAAAAAGAGGGAAAAGAGATAAGAATGAGCTGTAAGAGCAGAAAATGATACCTCCAGAGGAAAGTGGGGCAATTTTTTTTCCCTCATCTGAGGGGCAAAATACCAAGCTACAATGATGAAATGAGTAACACGAAAAGAAGAATAACAATATGGAAGGTGCCTAATCACTCAAATGAAAATAGTTGATGTTACTGTGAATACTGCTGGTGGATGTTGGTTATGCGAGAAATCAAGATTCATTTTAAACATAAAAACTTACGAAACCATTTTTAAACATAGTGTATGGATCCATGTACAAGCATATTCTTAAAAATTAGCATTATCTTGAACTGAATTTATTTTTATGTATTTCCAATACTGTTGTAAAAGCATTTAACATCAGTATTTAAAAATATGAATATTTTGCACATTAAGTAAATTGTAGAATCTTATGATATGTACCTTTTGTAAGCCATTTGTTTGAACACCTCAAGTTAACCAGAGAAGCCAAAATATTAGGAAAAAAACATTTCTGGACTCATACCTTCAAATGCCTTATTACTTACCCCTTGAATCTCTAAGCAGGGAGAACAGGGTAGACCCAAAGGATCTACCTGGCCTGTCATGTAATGACCTGACCTGGATTACTCTGAAAATTGAGTGTATGAATACACAGACCGTTGTATTGGTATCAGTGTGAAAAGGTGCCTACTAGTTAAAATTCTGAATGGGCACAATTTGATCTAATGCCAATTTTCTCTCATATTTTTAAGAACTAACTCTGTTATATATAGCAAAGAGGCAAGAAAAGATGATTTTATATACATTAAAAGTGATCTGTTGGAATTATAGTACTGAAAGATTAATCCGTGTTATGGTACGTATAAAAGATATGCATATGTAATTTATATAAGTTCAGCAATTGGAATATGGTCAGCATTGTCAACCATCCTTTTTGTGCTTGGAATTAGGTTTTTGGTCCCAGCACTTTGGGAGGCCAAGGCGGGTGGATCGCCGGATGTTGGGAGTTTGAGACCAGCCTGACCAACATGGAGAAATCCTGTCTCTACTAAAAATACAAAAATTAGCCAGGCATGGTGGTGCATGCCTACAATCCCAGCTACTCAGGAGGCTGAGGCAGGAGAATCACTTGAACCCAGGTGGTGGAGGTTGCGTTGAGCTGAGATTGCACCATTGCACTCCAGCCTGGGCAACAAGAGTGAAACTCTGTCTCAAAAAAAAAGAATTAGGTTTTTGGGCCTCAGATTTACCGAGTCAAGTATTTTCCCATCATAAATATTTATAAAATAGAAAAAGTAAAAGCAGAAAACTATCACAGTTACATCATAAAAATCACATCAAATGTTTATGATTTCCAAAGGAGACAGATTTTACCTAGTTTCTAGCAACCATGGAAATTTATTAGCAAAGAACTCCGCTCTATTTTTTCTTGACTGAGAGATGGGATGGAATGCTAACCAAAAGACAATGCAGGCAAACGATTTATCTTATGAATAATCTCCCCCAAATCCATTTTCTCAGACCGTAATCTTTCCTGATTTGGAAGTGGGCAACATTATTGATTAATTTTTATGTGGCAAAAATGTCAATTTTTTTTCTTTTTCTTTTTTTTTTTTTTTTTTTTGAGATGGAATCTTACTCTGTTGCCCAGGCTGGAGTCAGTGGTGTGATCTTGGCTCACTGCAACATCCGCCTCCCTGTTCAAGAGATTCTCCCACCACAGCCTCCCAAGTAGCTGGTACCACAGGTGCATCCCACCACACCTGGCTAATTTCTGTATTTTTAGTAAAGACCAGGTTCCACCATATTGGCCAGGCTGGTCTTGAACTCCTGACCTCAGGTGATCTGCCCACCTCGGCCTCCCAAAGTGCTGCAACCACAGGCATGAGCCACCCACCGTGCCCTGCCAAATGTCCTGATTTTAAATTTAAATGAGCTCATTATTTCTCTGGAGAGACGTTGCATGTGAGTGCGTGTGTGTGTGTGTGTGTGTGTGTGTGTGTGTGTGTGTTTGTGTGTGTGTGTGTGTGTGTGTGTTCCAGAGGGAATTACTTCTTTAAGGTCTTTTATTTGTATTCACTATTACTTATATTTTTAAATGCTGCTAAAAGTATTTGTAGAGAAAATCATATATACATTGGTGTTTAAATAAGTAATATTTATGATCTGGTCATACAGTTATTTTTAAATTATTCAGTGTTTACTCAATATTAGACATTGGCCATGGAATACAGCCTGTGTTTTGATGATCTGAATGTTGACAGGAGCCATCTATGTTGCTGAGACATTGTGTGGCATGCAGAATTTATGACAAGAATTCTTTTGTTTGTCATTTCTTCTATTTTTTTTAAACATTAGTTGTGTTACTTTCTTTCATGGATACAGGTTAAACCAATAACCGAAAAAACAGAATTGTTTCTTAAGGATACAAACAAATTAAATATAGTTATTATAGCAATTGAGTGGTTTATTGGTTATAAGTTTACAGGTATCTAAATCTGTATTTTTCAATACCAGATACCAGAACTATGTAACGCATTTTTGAAAACTTTGTCTATAGTATCCATTAGAAGAAGCAGTTTGCCCATAGTGTGATTACAAAAGAGTGATAAGAAGTTGCAAAAAATGTAGAGAGAGCTTTTTTATCTTTCAACCAGTTTTCCACAATAGTTACATTTTACATAATTATAGTACAGTACCAAAACCAGGAAATTGGCATTAGTGATGGTGTGTGTGTGCATGCATGTGCACTTCTGTGCCATTTTATAACTTGTGTAGTAACGATCATCATATTTAAGGTATACAACTATTGTACTACCACAGCATTTTCCCTTGTGTGGTACCTCTACATTCATAACCATTCTCACTTTCTCTCCATTCCTAGCCTCTGGCAACCACTAAATCTGTTTTACGTCTTTATAATTTTGTTATTTTCAGATTTTATATAAATACTATCTTACAGTGTTGAGCTTTGGAGCTTGGCTTTTTAAAACTAGCATAGCACCCTGGAGATCCATTCAGGTAGTTGTGTGCATCAGTAGTTTGTTTCTTTTTATTGCTGAGTACTATTCCATGATATGGATGTACCACAGTTTAAATAAACTGTTTAAATAAATAGTAAAGATGTTGATTCTCCCAATTTATGAATACAGTATGTCTCTCCATTAATTTAAACCTTTTTGATTTCTTTAATCAGCATTTTTCAGTTTTCAGAACACAGTTCACTACGTGCTTTCTTACATTTCTTTCTTTTTCATGTTTGGGGGTGGTTATAAGTGATACTGTTAAATTTCACTTTCCCTGTGCTGATTGCTGGTACTTAGAAATAAAATTGATTTCTGGGCCGGCGGGGTGGCTCATGCCTGTAATCCCAGCACTTTGGGAGGCTGAGGCGGACAGATCACAAGGTCAGGAGATCTAGACCATCCTGGCTAACACGGTGAAACCCTATCTCTATTAAAAATAGAAAAAATTAGCCGGGTGTGGTGGCGGGTGCCTGTAGTTCCAGCTACTCGGGAAGCTGAGGAAAGAGAATGGCGTAAACCTGGGAGGCAGAGCTTGCAGTGAGCCAAGATCGTGCCACTGCACTCCAGCCTGGGCAACAGAGCAAGACTCCCTTGCAAAAAAATAAAAAAATAAAAATAAATAAATAAAATCGATTTCTGTATATTGACCTTGAATTTTGTGAATTTAGTAATCTCACTTACTAGTTTTGAGAGTTTTTCTGTAGTTTTGGGTCTCCCCCCACCGTGCCCCCAGAGACGGAGTCTAGCTGTGTCGCCCAGGCTGGAGTGCAGTGGTGCAATCTCGGCTCACTGCAAGCTCCGCCTCCTGGATTCATGCCATTCTCCTGCCTCAGCCTCCCGAGTAGCTGGGACTACAGGCGCCCGCCACCACGCCCAGCTAATTTTTGTGTTTTTTAGTAGAGACGGAGTTTCACCATGTTAGCCAGGATGGTCTCGATTTCCTGACTTCGTGATCCACCCGCCTCGGCCTCCCAAAGTTCTAGGATTACAGGCGTGAGACACCGTGCACAGCCTGTAGTCTGGGGTTTTCTATGTTGACCATTATGTCATCTATAAATAGTAACAGTGTTCTCACTTTTTGATCTGATGTCTTTTATTTCCTTTCTTTGCATTATGTCACCAGCTTGGATTTTCATTACTGTGTTGAATAAGAATTATGAGAATGGGGATTCTTGCCTTTTTCCTAATCTAAGGGGAAAAAGCATTCAGTCTTTCACCTTTAAGTAGATGTTAGCTCTCGATATTTGGGAGATGGTTTTTATCAAGTTGAAGTAGTTTCCCTCTATTCCTAGATTGCTAAGAGTTTTTATCATGAATGTGAGTTGGATTTTGTTACTCTTGTTTTGGTCATTGCTACGAACCTATGAGTTTTCTTCTTTAGCCTATTGATTGCACTGATTGATTTTCTAATACTGAACTAATCTCATAGGCCTGAAATAAACCCCTTTAGTCATGGTATGTAGTTCTTTTTATATATTCCTGAATTCTAGTTAATAGTATTTTGTTAAAGATTTTTTCATCTGTATTCTGGGGGTTAATGCTTTTTATTCTTTATTTTTCTTTTGTTGTATTGTCTTTGTCTGCTTTGTATTAAGTTAAATCTGACCTCATAAATACTTTGGAAGGTGTTTTCTCCTCGTCTGCTTTATGGAAGATATTGTGTAGAATTAATGATTTTTTTTTTTTTTTTTTTTTTTTTTTTGAGATGGAGTCTCGCTCTGTCACCCAGGCTGGAGTGCAGTGGCCGGATCTCAGCTCACTGCCTCCTGGGTTTACGCCATTCTCCTGCCTCAGCCTCCCAAGTAGCTGGGACTACAGGCGCCCGCCAACTCGCCCGGCTAGTTTTTTGTATTTTTTGGTAGAGACGGGGTTTCACCGTGTTAGCCAGGATGGTCTCGATCTCCTGACCTCGTGATCCACCCTTCTCGGCCTCCCAAAGTGCTGGGATTACAGGCTTGAGCCACCGCGCCCGGCCAGAATTAATGATTAATTCTTCTTTAAACGTTTAGTAGAATTTATCAGTAAAATTATCTGGGCCTGGAGATTTCTATTTTGGGAGTTTTTAAAGTTATAAATTCAACTTCCTTAATAGTTATTGACCTATTCAAATGACTTCTTTCATCTTGGATGGATTTTGATAGTTTGTGGTTTTGAGGAATTGGCCCTTTTTCTCAGTTGTCAAATTTATGACTGTAAAGTTGTTCATAATATTCCTTTATTACCTTAATGGCTGGAGGGTCTGTAGTGATTTTCTTTGTTTCATTCTGATTTTGGTAATTTACCTTCTCTTTCTTTGTCACTCTTGCTAGTGGTTTGTCAATTTTACAGATCTTTTAAAGAACCAACATTTTGTTTCCTTGATTTTCTCTATTTTTCTATGTTCAATTTCAAGGAGCCTGCTCTTTTTATAGTGAAAGTAAGTTTATTAGAGAAGTAAAGAAACAAAAGAATTGTTACTCCATAGACAGAGCCCTGAGGGCTGCTGGTTGGCTCTTTTTAATGGTTTTTTTTCTCAGTCATATGCTAAGCAAGGATTATTCATGAGTTTTCTGGGAAAGGAACGAGAATTTCCCAAAACTTTGGGTTTCTCTTTCTTTTAAATTATATAGTGCAGCAGTCCCCAACCTTTCTGACATCAGGGACTGGTTTCGTGGAAGACAACTTTTCCAGACGGGGAGAGGGTTGTTGGAGGGGTGTGGATGGTTTAAGGATGATTCAAGTACATTACATTTATTGTGCACTTTATTTCTATTATGATTACATTGTAATATATAATGAAATAATTATAGAACTCACCATAATGTAGAATCAGGGGGAGCCCTGAGCTTATTTTTATACAACTAGATGGTCCCATCTAGGGGTGATGGCAGACAGTGACAGATTATCAGGCATTAGATTATCATAAGGAGCAAGCAATCTAGATTTCTCGCATGTGCAGTTCACAATAAAGTTCCTGCTTCTATGAGAATCTGATGCTGCTGCTGATCTTACTGGAGGCAGAGTTCAGGTGACAATGCAAGCAGTGGGGAGTAGCTGTAAATACAGATGAAGCTTCAACTCACTCGCCTCCTGCTGCTCACCTCCTGCTGTGTTGCCAGGTTGCTAATAGCCCATGAATTGGTACTGGTCTGTGGCCCAGGGCTTGGGGACCCATGATGTAGGGTAACTTCTGGACATTCTGATGACATTTGTGAATTGTCATGGTGCTGATGGGAGTGTCTTTTGGCATGCTAATGTATTATAATTAGCATATAATGAGCAGTAAGGATGACCAGAGGTCACTTTCATTGCCATATTGGTTGTGGTGGGTTTTGGCCAGCTTCTTTACTGCATCATGTTTTATCGGCAGGGTCTTTGTGAACTGTTTATCTTAATGCCAGCCTCCTCATCCAGTGACTCATCCGGTGACTGAGAGTGCCTAACCTCCTGGGAATGTAGTCCTGCTGGTCTTATCCTCATTTTACCTAGCCCTTGTTCAAGATGGAATTGCTCTGATTCGGATGCCTCTATTTCCCTCTCCCCTTTACAAGGGGACCCTTAATCCTAAAAGTTGTAGAGCAACCAAGATCGATCTTCTGTGGTATCTTTTGGCTTAATAGGGGTAATGATATTCCTTCCTAATTTGTAGGGTCTCTTGTAGTCAAGGTAGAGTGGAGCGCAGTCATAAAGCAGCGATGTGGTGAAAGCCACTCATAACTCTGAGTCCTGACAAAAGGTGATATTTGGAAGACCAAAGTATTGTCTGTTCATGGTTCATTATGGAATATATTACCGGAAAGGGTAATCCAGACCCCAAGAGAAGGTTCTTGGATCTCACACAGGAAATCTTGGGTGAGTCCACAGAGTAAAGTGAAAATGAGTTTATTAGAGAAGAAAAGAAGCAAAAGAATGGTTACACCACAGAACTGCTGATTTCTGCTATCCTCATTTTTTTTTCTTTCTTCTTACTTTGGGTTTATTTTGGTCTTATTTTCTCTGGTTTCTTAAGACATCAGTTTAGCTTATTGAAGATTTTTTTTTCCCTTTTCTGTCTCTACTTCAGCTGTTTCCTACATATTATATATTTTTTCAACTGTTTCTATACATTATGTATTTTCTTTTCATTCAGTTCGATATGGTTTGTTTTTTTGTTTTGTTTTTTTGGTTTTTTTTCCCTTGAGACTTCCTCTCTGACTGACCCATGGATAACTTAGGGGTATGAATTTTAGTATCCAAGTGTTTGGACATATTCTTGTCATCTTTCTATTGTTGATTTCTAATTTGATCCCATTGTGGTCAGAGAACACATTCTGTATAATTTCAGTTATTTTAACTTTGTTGTGGCTTGTCTTGTGGCCCAAACTGTGGTCTGTCTTGGTAAATGTTGTGTGGATGCTTGAAAAGATTGCTTTTTGCTATTGTTGGATAGAATATTCTGTAAACATTGACTAGGTGCTGTTAGTGGTGTCCTTGAGTTTTATATATCATTGCTGATTTTCTTGTCTAGTTACTTTTATCAGTTGTTGGGATGGGGTATTGAGCTCTCCAATTGTAATTGTAGATTTGGCGATTCAATTTTATGAGATTTTGCTTCAAGTACTGTACATTTCTGCAGTTTGGTGTACTGTTAGGATCACTGTGTCTTCTTGGTAGATTGACCTTTTTATCATTTTGTGAGGTCTTTTTCTGTATGTGGGTATTCTTTTTGCTCTGAAGTCTATTTGATAGTAATATAAGCACACCAAATTTCTTTTGATTTTTTTTTTTTTGGCGTGGTATATCTTTTTCATCTTTTACTTTAAAATATATATATATATATTTATACATAACATGAATTTCCTGTAATCTGCATATAGTTAGGCCGTGATCTATCTACCAATCTGTCTTTTAATGGTGTATTTCAGCCCTTTATATTTAATGTAATTTTTGCTATGTAAGTCTGCCATTTTATTTATTTTTGTTTTCTTTTTTCTTTATTTCTACTTTCTTTTTCTTTTCTGTATATTAGTTACTTTTTAAAATAATTCCATTTTTATTTATATATAGTGTTTTGAGTTTATGTCTTTATAATAATGTTTTGGTTGTTACTCTAGGCATTATATTTCACACACACACACATTTATATTTAACTATATATAGTCTACTACATGTAGAAACCTTATATCCCTTTAAGTCCCTTTTCCTCCTCCATTTATAAGTTTCTTAAATATTTTCTATGCATATTTTAAGAAGTACATAAGAAAATGTCACAGCCATGCAAGGGTGGAGGCCTACACTCCCCAGTCCTCCCTTTCTGTTTTTTTTTTTTTTTTTTTTTTTTTTGAGACGGAGTCTCCCTCTGTCGCCCAGGCTGGAGTACAGTGGCATGATCTCGGCTCACTGCAAGCTCCGCCTCCTGAGTTCATGCCATTCTCCTGCCTCAGCCTCCCGAGTAGCTGGGACTACACGCACCTGCCACCATGCCCGGCTAACTTTTTGTATTTTTAGTAGAGACAGCGTTTCACCATGTTAGCCAGGATGGTGTCCATCTCCTGACCTCGTGATCCGCCCGCCCCCTAAAGTGCTGGGATTACAGGCGTGAGCCACCACGCCAGGCCTTCCCAGCCCTCCCTTTCTGATGGGAATGGGGGCTGGGGCCACAGGTTTTTCTGTGGTGTTAGGTAGATTACTGGATACAAGTTTTCTGCATTGCTAGGCTACTTCTTTCCTGATCCTTTGACTAGAGAGTGCATGCAGACTTTCTTAATTGTTTTGTGTGTTCCTTGGCATTTGCAGGTGCTAGCTTCTATCACTCATTTTAGGATACATTAGGCAAAAAGAAAATCACTGTATTTTTCCTTGGGTCCCAAGCTGGTCTCACTTTTTCTCTCTACCTTTCGGAGTATTGTGTTTTATATGTAGTGCCCAAGGTTTTTAGCTGTATTTGACAGCAGGAAAAGGGAGCAGTATTTCTACTCCATCTTTCCTTGAAACTGGAATTCCCTCTTCTATTAAATGCTGATCAGAGTATGTTATTTCTACTCTGTATAAGTAAATTGAAAGAAGCTAAGTAGTTGACACCAAGAAAAGTAAGAGAGCTGTTATTCTCAGGGTGGTTATATTTAGTAGAAGAATTTTTAAGATACGCAAATCAAAGTGAAGAAAAAGAGGAAGAAAGATTCCACCAATTGCTGTGGGTGTTTATAAACAAGAATGATCATAATTAATTTAGGTAGGATCAGGAGAAGCTTTTAGGAAATGGGTTTGAAAGAGCCTAAGGGGGCTGCATGGGTGTTTGACAGATGGGTAGAGAAGTGTAGGAAGCATTGTAGGTGGCAGAAATAAAATGAGTAACATTCTTTATCTTTCTGGGCATAAGCTCAGATGGCATACAACTGTTCGATAAGCTAATAGATGGGTGCCCCTTGGCAGTGGCAGGCAGCGCTGTTTATGTATTTATTTCACAAAGTTGTCTTTCCCTTCTCATACTCAGACCTATGCCAGAGATTATGATTTGTTGGTCTTGGGGAAATGAAGATAGATATCATTGTTTTTGTTTTTAAAATTTCTTAGGTGGTTATAGCGTGTGGCCAGGATTGACAGATCTACAACTGCATCTCTAGATAAACACAGTTAATTAATGTAATTTTGTTTAAATCAGTAGTTACTTAGTGTCTGCTATATGCTGGGGGAGTTTTAGGCTATAGAAGGTCGGACATCGAATATCTTTTAAAACTCCTGCCAAGTTATAGGTACTGTGACAGATACTTTCACCTAAATTATTTCAGGAATTAATGATCTAGCAGGAGAGACAATTTAATACAAAGTTGATTGCTTTAAATGCCATATAAATAGAGTTACAAAATTAAAAATAGAGTTATAAAATTGCTGGAGTGGAGATGGGTACAGATATGAGTAACTAAATTATAGGAACTAAAAGTAAGAGGGTTCTTCGAGATGAACCAGTCCAACCTCTGCATCTGACAAATGAGAAAACTGAGGCCCAGAAATCAGTAATTTTCTCAGGGTTATGAGGCTTGGGAAAGATGCAAGGAAAAAAACAGTTTCCCTGACTCCCAGGTCAGTGCTATTTCCACAGACCTGCAAAGGTAAACATACCTGCTTGATGAAGGAGTCTATGACTGTTTTCTTAAGCATGTCTATGATGTTCCCATCTGAAAGTTTCTTTACTTAGTAGTACAGTGGGTAGAAGCTTGGTTCTGCAAAACGCATAGGGAAGATTTGGTTGAGAATCTGTTTAGTATAAAGCCTTTGAACCAAAACATTTCACAAACAGCAGAACAGCAGGTAGTATCTATGGAGAGCATCTGAGGTCATCAGCTTATTCAATATTTTCTAAGCTGTTTTTGCCAAATTAGCAAAAATATATATATATAATAATTTCAAAAGATAAAATTTTTATTTATTAGACTATCCTAAAGATTGTTAATTTAGTTTTTGTAGCTGTTGTTTCCCTTCATCAACATAGAAAATGGATCTTTTATGTTTCTGTTTTATATTGAACAATGTGGGATCACCCTTAAATTTAAAGAAGTATCTGATTATGCCTGAGTCAAAGAATGTTGATACGGAAAGTGAGAAAAATTTTTTCATTTCAAACTGTTCATAAGATCTGTAAACACTGATAAACTATTATCAGTAATTTTTAATACTTTATTTTTAAGTCAGATTAATTGGTCTGAAAAAATATACATAATTTCTTTTGCAGATTTAACTGGGTATGATGATGATTTGTAGGCTGATTTTCGTTGATGATATTTTAATAGTGTTTCAGTAGTTTTATTTGTGCATATGTTTCAGTCAGTGAGGAGGCTAGGGACATAAGACCCAATATGGTTCCCTTTGTATAACATTGAACAGTTCCTTTCTTGAAGAAACTTTTCTGTAAAGTGAGGAAATTGAAGTAAATGACATTTCGAGAGTATCATAGTTCTGATAATCTGTGATTAAAATAAGTAAAGCTAAGAAGCCACAAGTTATTCAAATTAAAAAGCATGCCCACGTAACCTGTGGCCTGCATGTCACATTACAACATCCTAAAAATCTTTTTTAATGCTGTGTCGCTTTTGCTAACTTTAGCTAATGTTCTTTTTTTTTTTTACCTGCTAATCCTCTGAAAACTTGTGATTTCAGAAGAAATTTTTTTTTTTTTTTTTTTTTTTTGAGACGGGGTCTTGCTCTGTCACCCAGGTTGGAATGCAGTGGTGTGATCTTGGCTCACTGCAACCTCCACCTCCAACGTTCAGGCGATTCTCCTGCCTTAGCCTCCCGAGTAACTGGGATTATAGGCAGCTGCCACCACACGTGACTAATGTTTGTATTTTCAGTAGAGATGGGGTTTCACCATTTTGGTCGGGCTGGTCTTCAACTCCTGACCTCGTGATCTACCCGCCTCACCCTCCCAAAGTTCTGGGATTACATGCGTGAGCCCACTGCACCCAGCTGAAATAAAAATTTTTAGATGATGATTTTTTTGTATTTCCTGATTCACAAATTGTTGCATTTTCTGTGTGTTTAACACCTAAAATCTATCTCCCCCTTTAAATTCCTTCCTTTTCTGCAGAAGACTGGAATCTGCTACTTTAACAAGAGATATATGATGATAAATGTAATGTATACCAGAAAGAATATATTATTTCTTGTACATTGTACTACAAATATTAGAGGAAAATAATTTTTAAAAATATTAAAAATAACTGGGTTTGGATTATGATGTGTTTTTAGTAATTTGAGCTGCCTGTATTTTAAAAAATGACATCTGTCTTCTCGTTAACACTATTGCTCTGTGTTATTTAAAAATAAAACAAAGTATGACTTGGTTTCTCTATTTTTTGGTTCCCTTTTTTATTATACCTCCCTACCCCATCTCTCTCTGCACAGGGTGGGTATTCTGCTCCCTCCTTCTCTCCTTGGCAGGGCTCCTTCCAGGGGATCCCACGGACTGTTCCACCGCACCGCAGACAGAGTGAGTCTGTGTCTCTCACTCCTATCCTGCTCTGGCTTCCCCTTCATGGTACTTCCCTTCTGCATGACCTGTTCCTCCCCAGCACCTCCTTTTCTATCCTGAGTGCTCTGCAGGTGTCTGCTAAAGCAGCACTCTCTGTGGTCTCCTCTCTTAACATTTCCTTTTACTGCATGTAAACAGACCTCTACTTAGAGCCTTATGGAAGCTGTCTGAGGTTAATTTCATTCTAATACTGTTTAAACCTATTGCCAGTGACCCTAGACCTACTGACATGCATCTGTCTTTAATGTATTTTCAAACCTTGAAATATGTGAATAAAAATTGTTGTGTTATCTAATTGTTTTAAAAAGTGTACATGCGATCTACAATGGTATGATGGACAGATGCATAATGTGTAGGGAGCAGGCTTACTAGACCATTGCACATTTCTTTAAATAATATTTCCTAATTAAGGGCTTGGATTGCATTTCACTGTCATCTAAAATAAATATATTTCTAATTGTTTTTTCTAAAAGTGGTTTAAAACAACTAAGATGTTTTTTGTAATCTATCAGCTTTTCAGCACAGAAGAAATGGCTTTTGAATATGCATGGTTTACTAACATTTCTAATGATTTAGTTACTGTTTGACCTTAAAATTTTTGTTTACATTAAATCTCTTTTCCAAAACAGTGTGGGTTATTTTGTTTTATGTACTTAAGTATGCCTGGTAAGTTGGTTATATTTTATCTTTTTTGAAAAGTCACCCATAAAAAGCTATTATTAATGAAAACGAAATATAAATACAGTCAATCAGAGATATTTTTATGCCTTCTCTAAGGATTTTTCCTGATTTGTGATTCATTCGGTTTTTTCATTATCCATTTCCATGTGAAGTATCAAAGGTGTAAATGAGGAAATTTTAAGTAATTAGGAATGTGATTTATTTAAAGAAAATTTTATTTCTTGAATTAGCCAAAAGTATGAGGTATCGACATGAATTCCAGAGAAGGCATGAAGTTTATTTTTTGGCTGCTACATCTCTCCTTCCCTTCTGTACTTTTTGTTTTAAAGAAAAATAGTTCCTGTAGACTTTTATATGATGTTATTTAGTAGCAAGTTCATTTGTTTACTGGAAGCAATGAGAAAAGGAGTTTTTTTGTCCTCCTTTTCTATCTTCCACCACCTCAGTAACTCCTCCTTTTTACTTCTCTGGTCTTCAAGTAAGTTGCTTTCTTTTCTCCTCTGTTTAAATAATCCTAACACAAAAAGAATCATACTAAAATGCTAGTCAAGTCATCTGAAATTTCAAAGGGCAGATATAACAAATTATAATATGTTCTTAGGCTTGTGGTCAGTAAACAGCAAGGTTTGAGATTTCCCCTCAGATTGACACACCCACCTGTGTACTTACTCAAGCACCCTTTTAGCCTGTATTCTTTTTTGTCACCATGTTCCTCCCCCTTTGTCCTTCGCTAGCTGTAATACAGAGTTGAAGTTTGGGATTAATTATTCTGTATTACAAATAGAGTTTCTGCTTTACTTTTAAAAACATGTTTATCAGAAACACCCATTTCATTGGTTTATTTGTATAGCATTAGAATTTTCTTATCTTTTCCTTGAGTCAGTGGCTCTCCATTTTCAAGTGCTTCTTCTCCTTCCTTCTTGGGTTCAGAGCTTTCCTTTTTGTTTCCAGCTGTGAAGCAGCATTATCCTACAATTCCTGCAATACTAGTAAGATCTGCTTTTTTTTTTTTTTTTTTTTTTTAACTTCTCTAGATCAAACCTTCTTTCTCTGCATCTTCAGATTAACAAAAAGAAAGTTTTGATTCCCCAGAGTTTGGATGTATTAGTCATCTAGGAAAAAAAAATATATATATATATGTGTGTGTTTGTGTGTGTATAGGAGTCTTTTCCTGAGTAGGTTCTCACGGCCTATGCATCTGAAGGCACTGGCCCTAGGATTTGATCTTTGAGACTTGTAGGACCCTGTTTATGTGAAATAATGGCCAGAGGGCCTGTTCACAGCCTTTTAATACTGTTAATGACCTTGAAAGGTTCCTTTAGAGGGGAAATATGCTCTAAACTACTACTGTATTTTGAATTCACCCTGAGAACAACTAAAGCAGTTTACTAATAAAGGGGGTTTTTTTAGTTATAAAATATAGAAAAGAAAGGTATGAAATTATTAGAATAAATCTAGTGGTTTTCCAGAGGGTTTTGAAACAGATCTTTTCCTACACTAAACTTATAATCAGATGATACTTGTCTCCACATTTAGTCAATATGTGGGTCCTAGTACTCATGTTTGGAGAGGTTAATTGTACTTAAGTAATGGAAGATAGTTGAGAAATTTCTCCATTACAATGTTTCATTAAAAAGTTCTTTGGTGACTTTTTTTTTTTTTTTGAGACAGAGTCTTGCTCTGTCTCCCAGGCTGGAGTGCAGTGGTGAGATCTTGGCTTACTGCAAGCTCCACCTCCCGGGTTCATGCCATTCTCCTGCCTCAGCCTCCCGAGTAGCTGGGACTACAGGCACCTGCCACCACACCCAGCTTATTTTTTGTATTTTTAGTAGAGTCAGGGTTTCATCATGTTAGCCAGGGTGGTCATCTCGAACTTCTGACCTTGTGATCTACCCGGCTCAGCCTCCCAAAGTGCTGGGATTACAGGCGTGAACACCGTGCCCGGCCCGAACTCCCTTTATCTTCTAAATGTGGAGGCCAGGTAAAGCTTGGCTGTGAGTCTTCAGTAAGAGCAATCTGTTTGTTTTTTAAGTTACAGGAGTATAGTAGACCTTCTAGTATGAAGATAGTCCATGCTAAATATTCAGAGGGAGATAATGTTTACAGGGAATATTTAGCCCTTGTCACTCTAGAAAGCTGTAGGGGACAGCAGTGTTTATACTGTGTTTAAGAATATAGGAAAATAGACCAGGCACGGTGGCTCACACCTGTAATCCCAGCACTTTGTGGGGCCGAGGCGGGCAGATCACAAGGTCATGAGATCGAGACCATCCTGGCTAACATGGTGAAACCCTGTCTCTACTGAAAATACAAAAAATTAGCAGAGCGAGCCAAGATCACACCACTGCACTCCAGCCTGGGCCACAGAGCGAGACTCCGTCTCAAAAAAAAAAGAAAAAAAGAAAAGAAAAAAAATATAGGAAAATAGAGATAAATGGAAATTTCTGGTCTTTATTATTTTTCTTAGGAAATTTTGACTTACATTTCTTAAGTATATTACTAGTCTCTACTTCATGATACTTTTTTATTTCAAATTAAATTTTCTCTAGGTTAGCAGAAAATATCTACGTTTAGGTCTTTCCTACTGTTAGTAGGGATTTGAGCTTTTGTACAAATTCACTTAACAGGCATTGGTGTAGTCTTTCTACTCTAATTTCCAACTGTGTAAAATTGGGAATAATAAATAACCTACTTCAAAGTAGGAAAATTTAATAAAAATAATTGCTTTTGGCAAGTAGAAAGCCTTCCTGGTAATTCCAAATAGCATTTCTTGCCAGAGCACGTACTTACCGGAATACTCGACTTTTCAAAAAGTATGTTTTGAAATAATACTTAATTTCTTATTGTGTCTCACTAAGCTTTTAAAACTTGCTCTTTAGTATCTTGCTTGCTAAATTTAGAAATCTTATTTATTTTTACCTTCCATGTGCAGTGACTTAGTGGGAAGGGAAAAAGTTATTTTAAAACAACAAAAATTATGTAAATGCATCTATATGTGTCGTAATAGCCTGATAGTTTCTTGATGTAGTGTTGTGTCCACCATAATTTTATTAAGAATGACAAATTTATATTGTGTCACATCTTCTTTTTCTTACAAATTTCAGGGGGTGTTTCACAAACATTTTTGACATGCAGTGATTATAAATTTATTTTACATGACAGCCCAGTATGTATTTACTGAGAGAAAGTATGTATTTACAACCCGATTCACTGTGTATGTATATTTAAAATTTGGATAAAAGATTCATGGGACAATACTTTCTCTTAAACCATTTGATCCTCTCATATTTTTTCTCTCTATTCTATTTTTTTAAATGTTGCTAGCAACCTGCAGTTAAAAAAGCATTGGTCTGTTTTGCCCATATAAATATCAGCATTTAGGTTTTAATATACTAACTTTAAATATGAAGGCTAAGAAGTGTAGATAATTTAATGTGCATAGATTTTGTGTGTATAATCATAGTAAAGCTTTTTTTATTTTGCAGAAATACCATTTTTAAGTGGTGCCTCCTAAGAATTGTCTGTGGCAGGAAAAAATTTTTGTTGTTGAATATTAATAGAGTGGCTTAAGTGGCTAATGAGCCCTTTGTCAGAGTCAGCTTTTCCTCAGTTCAGTCAAAATGTTGATCTTACTGAATGCCCACTTTTGCCATTTCCCTGCTTATCCTCGACTGCGCTGTCTCACTTTAGTAATTCACTATCCTTATTCTTTTAGTCCTTTTGGCTGGAGAATTGTTCTTTTAAAATTCATACAGTTGGATAATCTTTCTAAGAGCTACTTAAAAATTACACTTTCACAAATATTCCTATAGGAAACTCTTATGTATATTTTTTAAAATTTAGCCATACATTTTAAGAAAGGGGAAAAGACTAATATTAATTGAATACCTATTATGTTTTTAATGTCTTAAGTACTTTTCTGAGCATTTCATTTAAATTATTTGATTCTCACAACAACTCAGAGTCAGAGCTATTATTCTAATTTTATAATAAGGAAGATGCAAATAAATAATAAATCAATAAATGATGTAGTAATTTTCTCAGGGTAAGTGAACAAACCATAATTCTGTTCTACTTCCAGAGTCTGAACCTTAAATATTTTTTGTAAATACAATGACTCTTGCTTCAAAATGTACATTTGTCCTATTTATAATAGTAATGTAGTGACTCACTATGGAGGAATTAGAAGAAACATTTTGGTATATTTCCTTTCAGTCTTTTAAATATTATGTTATAAAGTTGAATTTATGTATTTTCAGTCATTCTGCTTTTTTCACATAGTATCATTTTATATATATACACACATTTTTATATGGTAAATATTCCTTGAAATTAACATTTTAATGGCCACTTGATAATGTGTTATATGGATATATTCTAAATTAGATTTTTTTCTATTGGGCATTAATGTTGTTTCTAGTTACTGAGAGGAATATTGGTAAGCATTTTATCTTTGTGTATAAATCAGTGTCAGTGTCTTTCTTTTCTTAGATAGACTTCCTGGAAGGATATCATTTAATTAAAGGATATGAACTTTCGAAGGCCACTTGATGTGTCAAATGTGTATTTGACAATTGTTGAATTGTCAAACATGCTCATAATGTATAAATTAACAAGGCTTAATCTGATTGACTCCAATATGTGTCTGTAATCAATTTTATACATAAGAATAGCTTCAGCTTCCTTAGAAATTAGCTCTGGGAGTGACTTTTCATAAAAATAAAATATTTTTGAATGAAATGCAAACTGAGTAACTCAGTAAAAAAACTTTACTAATTCAATTTTGTGTATGCTCATTTTTAATTTAAATATGGTTAACATCGAATATGGTATTTTCTACCTTTTTGCAGCCAATTTCAAGGACTATCTAGTATAGTCATTGGTTAATTGACTAGAAATGTGCATCTAACTCATGGTCCAATAGGCCTTCCACAAACATAGGCATGGGTTAGTTTCTTGGAATTATGAGAAATGCAGCATTAGTGTTTTCTGTATAAAGCATTTTATTACAATCTGCTTTGCAGCTTGTGAGATTTTTTTAGCCAGTCTTTTTTCCTGTGCCATAATGCTTATAGTATTCTTGTACTCTGGATAAATATACTGTGTCTGTTGGTCACATCAATTGAACTATACTATTATGATGCCATTTAGGTTTTTTTTCCTGAACTACTCTACATCGTCTGAGAGGTAGATGTTAATGGATTCTGTGTCTTTGAGATGTAGACCCACGAAATTAATCATCTAAAAGTGATCGTGCCTCTGTAGTAAATGCTTAAGTCCCTCTTAATCACTGTGATACTTTAAAAACAAAAACAAAAAACGGCCGGGCGCGGTGGCTCAAGCCTGTAATCCCAGCACTTTGGGAGGCCGAGACGGTTGGATCACGAGGTCAGGAGATCCAGACCATCCTGGCTAACCCGGTGAAATCCCGTCTCTACTAAAAAATACAAAAAACTAGCCGGGCGAGGTGGCGGGCGCCTGTAGTCCCAGTTACTTGGGAGGCTGAGGCAGGAGAATGGCGTAAACCCGGGAGGCGGAGCTTGCAGTGAGCTGAGATCCGACCACTGCACTCCAGCCCGGGCGACAGAGCGAGACTCCGTCTCAAAAAAAAACAAAACAAAACAAAAAACCAAAAAACGATTAATTAGTCATCAACTTAGAAAAGCCATTGAACTCTTTATTTCAGAAATTATATATAAACAATTTATATTATCAATCTGCTATCTCAGTTTTCTGAGGTCTAGAGGCACCATTTTGAGATACAGAGGAATAAGAGCATTCCTGTTTCCCAAAAAGCACTGGAAGCTGTGATTGGCTTCATGTGATCTCTAAAACAAAAATCTTTAAATCTAGTTGTAATACAGTATTAGGGATACAGTTAAGTATTTCTATACTGATGTGCAGAGCCTCACTTATAATTTGCATCATATTCAGATTAAGATCAGATTATACCTTTAGTGGTCCTTAATGCAATGGCAGTAATAAAACTAAACTGGCCGGGCGTGATGGCTCATGCCTGTGATCCCAGCACTTTGGGAGGCCAAGGCAGGTGGATCACAAGGTGAGGAGTTCGAGACCAGTCTGGCCAACATAGCGAAACCCCATCTCTACTAAAAATACAAAAAAATTAGCTGGGCATGCTGGCAGGTGCCTGTAATCCCAGCTACTTGGGAGACTAAGGCAAAGAGAATCGCTTGAACCTGGGAGGTGGAGGTTGCAGTGAGCCAAGATTGCACTACTGCACTCCAGCCCAGGGAACAGTGCAAGACTCCATCTCAAAAATAAATAAATAAATAAATCTAACACATACTTAATCTTATTTAATTTTATAATATGCAGAAGCCTCTCAAATTATTTAAAAATTAATTTCTATCTCCTTCATAAGGGGTTACTTGGGACTAAAAATTTTTAAGTATTTGGAGTATGAATATTAAATTTTATCAGAATTATTTTCAATATTTTGTTTGGTAAGAGTCTTCAAGTGATTTCTCTTAAGTGTGAGAAGTTTTACACATGCCTTTCTGAGTTTATGAGTATTTGTACTAACTCACAAATTAGTAAGAAAGTATAAATCTAATGTTTTTGTTATGTACAAATATATTAAATGAAACAATGAATAATGCCTAGGAAAACACAAGAATAGCAAAGCAAATACTTGTGGCTGCCACCCAGTCATGGCAATCCTTGGTGTTGTGTGTGGTCTCTGATGCCATTGTCCTGTCTTTTTCTTGTCTCTGCTCTCCCATTATGCCATTGGCAAGGAGTTGAGAAGTTAGTCCATTACTTCTCTGACAAAGCGTGGTACAGTACAATTTCGGATTTTTTCCTACCACCTTCCCCATAATCACTTTTTTGGTTTTTTTTTTTTTTCCAGTTTGCATGATATGCATGTCAGAGCCTGCATGAAAGTACAGGCATGTTACAGATGGCTCTATTTCCACCTTCCTTTTTATGGTTAAAATGTATTTAATAATAACAATAAACTTGTATGTACCCGGGAAAAATTAGCTAAATTCTGTCTGTCATACAGTAGCATTATTACACTTTGGAACATTTCCTGCTTTCTACTTGGTACACTTTGACATATTTTTACTCCATCAGGACTTGACATTTTAGCTGCCATCTTTTGCTAATAACCCTAGAACAAGAATGCTTTCAAAAACTGGCGTGAGTGCCTTTCCGTATGCTAATGCTGTAGATCTTTGAAGTGTTGTAGAACAGTAAAGGTGAACTGTTTTGCTCATTGGTGGGTACTACTATGCCTTTTTTCATGTTCATTATGTTTCCCCCAATAGGTCACTGTGGAATCACCTCTTTCCAGATATACTGTTCCATAGTGTGGCTTGAGTATAGTGTCTGAAAGTTATCCTGGGTAGGCTAGATCATCTAAGAAGGAAATAGGACATTATCCAGGAAAGTTCGTTCCCTAATATTGGTATTACATCTGCCTGTAGTGTTTTAAAATATATTAAAATAATCATCTGGTTATATTGCATATTCTGAAAGCCTGTGAACTCATCAAAACTAATCAAATTGCACAGAATATTAAATTTTAGTGCTGTATTTTAAGAAATTCTCTGATGGTTCAAATTCTGGCTTTGCCATTTGCCAAAATGTTTGAATTTGAACATGTTAACATTTTTTGACCCCAGTTTACTCATTTATAGAAAGAAAAGAACAGTATGTTTCACCTAGGAGTCTCATGATAACTAGAGATCATGCATGCAAACTCAAGAGTTTGGATCTATACCCTTGGGAAGAAGGGAACACTGTTCTCTAAGAGCCCAGAGTGTAACATTTCTCAGGTGTTTATGTGTCAGGCATTGTACTGTTACTGGTTATTATTTGCAACAATTCCATGAAGTATATATACTGATATTACCCTCATTTTGTAAATTATGAAATTCCATTTCAGGGTAGTGGGATTATTTTTACCCAATATCTCGCCTCAGTGATAGATCTATAGGTGATAGATCCAGGATTCAAACTCAGATCAGCCTGATTCTAAAAGCTAAGTGATTCAATATTGTGTTGTACCACCTCCTTTGTAGAGCCATTGGAAAGTTCTCTCTAAACTTGCATGTCTTTGCTCTGGTTCTTATCTCCAGGAAGGCAATTAAAGAGCCTTGACTTCTATGTCATATCAAATATGCTTGATATGGATTCAGAACATATAGATAGTGTTGACATTATTGAAATATGTTTTTGAATCCTAGAAACCTCATATTCTAGTTTATTATTATATTGCTAAAGAACTTACTTTTGTTTCGAAGACCCAGTTACAAAATAGCTATGGCTTGAACTCATCATTCTTACATCCTTTAATAATCATAGATGAAATTTATTGAGCACATAGTATGTGCTAGGAAGTCCTATGCTAAATGTTTTACATATGTAATCATATTTAATTATTAGAATTTTCTAGTAGCTGAATGCTTGTTAAGACACTTTTCCCAACCTATTTCTAGTCTTCAGATAAAAAACAGTTAGTGGCTAAGCTTTTAAAAGGTCATTATGAGAGGTACTTGCATATAACATGCAGTCAGTATTTCCTGCTATCCTTCTAAACATGAATCATTAAGCTAATCACAGACTTATTTGGAGGGAACAATGGGTTTTTCCTATCAGATTATTTTTCATCAGTGTTTATTTTTTGAAACCAGTTTTTATTTAAGCATTAATGCTTCATCATTGACCTAAATCAGTTTGGTAATTCTTGGCCAAATAAGTAATTCTTGAATATACCACTAATATTTATTCACTTATTTATTTATCTAGCAAATATATATTTAATCCCTACTTTGTGCCAAATACTAGAAATACCAGCTATAACAAAAAATGAATAAAGCATAGTACATGCCTATAAGGAGCTCCAAGTCTCTGCTTATCTTTGTAAAGCAGCCTAAAATAGACATTTACGATTATTATTAAAGATGTCTACCAAGCCTTTTGCACAACCACCCTGTAGTGCCTATTGCTGACATTCTTGACCTTGACGCATGGAACTTTTTAATCTGAGAATTATCAGAATGGTGTGCTGAAGTTTACATATCTAATTAAAGTAAGACTTGAAGTTGCTGAGTTCAGTTAGAGGCACTTAGCTCTGTAAGTCTGGGGATAGGTCCTCGTTTTGATGCTTCAGTAACCAACTCCTCCACAAGTTTCAGGATTAAAGTTTTACTCATTTGTGACTACAGGGAGTAGTTAAGATACGAGATCTTTCCTGAAGTCCCCCAGTAGTGGGGGGATTCCTTTTGCCCTCTAGGTTTTGTGGGCTTCTGAGGCAATGAAATCCACGGATTAGTGGACAGCCTCCCCAAAGGCCTTTTTTGTATACAAGCCAATACCTCATCTTGCCAGTCCCACCTTCACATCTTTTTCAGTCCTCTCCAGATTTTATGCCAAAAAGCTTATGATATGGTTTTTCTAACAATTTCATCCCCACTGGTTACATTCCTCACTGGTTCCGCTGGAGTGATCATTCTAAAACACACACATTAGATATTCTGATTCCTCTGCTTAAAATTCATCCACATCTCCCATCATCTACAACACAAAGTCATAGCTACTTAGCCTGACATGAGTCCCTTAGGAGCTGGCCCTTAGCTATGCTTTTGCACTAGCCTTTCAAATTCAGTCTAAAATTTGAAGTGACTGGAACATGGCATGGTCTTTTTTTGCCTTTGTGTTTGACATGTACTAGCTCACTACACAGAATATTCTTTCCTTCTTGTTTACTTGATAAACTCCTGTTCACCCTGTTAAAACTCAGGGCAGATTGTTCACCATTCTGGTATGCCTCCTGTGACCTCTCCAGGCAGGCATGTTTTCTTTTTGTTCCCATATGTTGTTGTGCTTAAGACATGATAGCATCATTCCTTTACCTTATTGTCTCCCTCACTAAGCTCCTCAAGCACAGGAACAAAGTTTTGTTCAGCTCCAGATTTTCTCACTTCTGGTACAGTACATGATACATAATAAACATTTAAAAAGTGTATAGTTTTTGATATTCATTCCTATTTATATTATCCGTGAGGATATGCAATCTTTTTATATTTACACTCTAAAAATGTCTGAGGGCATCTTTTTAATGGCCATAGAAGTAGTAGTGGATGTGGGCAAGATGAATTAATATCTGGCATTTATATTAACACAGTTGAATGTTTAGAATTTGGGGAAATTGTAGCAACAAGCCATCAGAACACATCTCTGCCTTGCTTGCTAGAGGTTGAGAGGTAGCTTGTTGTTCAACTTGCTAGCAGGTGTAATTAGCGGCAATCCAGTTTTTAGTGGGTAGCCACTTCCATGTAGTCTTCCACATATCAGGAGCAAGTTGTTTCCTTATTCCTCACATTATAGGTGTTTCTTATTCCTTGTGAAAGAGACTTTTTGTTTTTACAGTAGTGGAATTGATCTTCCAAATATAGTTACCAAATAAATAATAAAATAAGACATTGATTTGGGAAATTATATCATGCCACCAAAATTAATTTTTAATAAAAATATAAAATTTTATTTAGCAATGGAAACCACTGATTTAGTTAATGTAATTCACTAGTAGTATATATGTCTAACTTGTAGTTTAGACATTTATTTATAAAACTGTTAAATTCCTCTCAGTTGACTCAACATTTTGTTATTCTTTAAAAACTGGCTGTTTTCTAATTCATTAATATTTGATATGAAGCTTTATTGCATTTAATACAAATAGCTTGGTCTTTCTGACTCTGCTGTATTTCCATTTATTTCTCTGATAAGCAGTGGTCAGTTGAGTACTGTGAGTAATCAAAACAGTACAAGTGGTGAGTACAAAACAGTACAAATTTATAGTTCACAGTGGCCCTTTCCTGGGCATTTCTGGAGGTTGGTTGTCTTAATAATCAGTTTATTACCTGTCTTAATTGAAAAATCATCTTTTTATGCTTTTCACTGATAGCACACGTTTATACCTTTTTTTCTTATTGGCAGTAGACATATTACAGTAAAGTCCAAAATTGTCACTGATATTTTCAGAAGTCTTAAATTGCTTTAAGATTTTTAACTTGGCACTAGAATATCTTACCATGTTTGAGGGTGAAAAGGGAAAACAAATCCCCATTCAACCAACCAGTTGATGATGCCTCCTTCCTGATTACTTTTTATTCCCTTTGGTAGATTTTCGTTTGTTTAATATGGTCCTGCTCTATTTTTTCACTAATCTTTCAAGGTTTTTGATCACTTTGGTACAGTTATTTTTGTCTAGGGAACCCCAGGGAGAATCTGTTGATTTAATTATGTGGTGATTTTAGTATCTTCTGTTTTGCGGGACAGTTTATTAATTTTTGTGTTGATGTACTGTGAAAATACCCAGTGACTTTATTTTTATTTTTTATTTTTTTGAGACGGAGTCTCGCTGTGTCACCCAGGCTGGAGTGCAGTGGCCGGATCTCAGCTCACTGCAAGCTCTGCCTCCCGGGTTTTTCCGCCATTCTCCTGCCTCAGCCTCCCGAGTAGCCGGGACTACAGGCGCCCGCCACCTCGCCCGGCTAGTTTTTTGTATTTTTTAGTAGAGACGGGGTTTCACCGTGTTAGCCAGGATGGTCTCGAACTCCTGACCTCGTGATCCGCCCGTCTCGGCCTCCCAAAGTGCTGGGATTACAGGCTTGAGCTACCGCGCCCGGCCACCCAGTGACTTTAAAGTCTGGGATATTTAGCTTGAGGCAGCAATTGAGCTGTCTTGTTTATTTCAAACATTCTGCAATATGATTTAATGTGACATATTTCTGTACAGATTAATTTTGAGTAGTCACTGTCTTGATTTTTTTTTTTTAATGGCAAGTCAGCCGTATGCCATCACAGCCAACCCTCCTCCATGAGTTGATGAGCCTTGCCCTCAGTCACTCCCAATCCAGCCATAATCTAATCTCTGGCTGCTGATCCTGGGCAGCCATTGTCCAGTGCTGGTCAGGGAGGTGGAAGAACTGAAAAAACACAAATGATGCAGTATAAATAGATCCGCCCCTTCTGTTGGGGAAATTAGAGCTAATATGTAGATTTATTCATAGATTAGCTTAGCAAAAAAAAAGTTATTAGTGAGAAATGGCCCTTTGAAGTTCACGTTGTAAAGCCCTTTGCCAAAGTCTTTGACATTTTGGCCCACGTTATTTAAAGAAAGTGTGTGTGTGTGTGTGTGTGTGTGTGTGTGTGAGAGAGAGAGAGAGAGAGAGAGAGAGAGAGAGAAGAGAGGAGAGAGGAGAGAGGAGACAGAAGAGAGATTGAAAGAGAGTTTATGCATTTGTAGCAAATACCACTGCATCAGGACAGGCCTGGTAGGCCCTGCCCCATGTATTTTAACTATTTGGGCCATTGAAAGATAGTTTTAAGATTTGTATTTTTTACTAGATACCACCAAGTCGTGGAAATTGCATAGTTCCTCTGATTTTTTTTGAAACGTAACTACACAATGAGCTTCAGGGAAGTACGTGTGAGGCATATAGACCGTAAGAACCTTGTTGTCGCAGGCTTCTGTTCTTTAGTTCCGGTCAAAGACAACTTCACATTTGTTTTAGTCTGAGCCATCATTCAAAAGGCTGATTATTCTAAATTCAAGTAAATGAATGTTTACTTTTGATTAGAGTACATCTGTTTTTCACATGTCAGCCATAATAGCAGTGAGACAGACCAAATAAACTCTAAAACATTTTATTTGGAAACTTTTCAACAAATATATTAAAAGGAGATTAGCATTAGCTAAATATCTTGACCTATATTTGTTAAATATATAGAATTTCACATAAACTGAGAATATAGTATTTACTCTAAATCTTGTTATCTGCTGGTAATTTTCATTCTTGACAGAAGAACACTTGTTAATGTGGTATACAACTTTTTTTTTAACTTTAGTGTAAGTAGTATTCTGAAGGTCACAGTTAACACCTGAATGCTTTGTGGAGGTTAAACCAAAAGCTATAGAATCATTCTGTCAAGCTCTAAGGTTTTAAAATACCTAACGAATCTATTATGGCAGGAATTTTTCTATAATAAATTAGTATTTTAATGTTTTCTTTTTCTCATTTAATTTTGGATCTTGTTCAGTGTTTACTGCCTGTATCATTTTTTGTTTGCATTATCACTCTTGTGTGTGTCTAATTTGCTTGAATATTGCAGTTCATTTTTTAATTAAAAGAAACTCCACATATTTTCCATATTAAAGCCATAATAAGTACCAACATAGCCTAATTGGTATTTATATTAAATCTGGGTGGAATTTCTAAAATAACTTGTTGCTAATGTTGTTTTTAATTTTAACAGCCTCAAGTACTACAGCCTTCCAGCAGCCTTCCCAGACCCACAGACCACACCCAGGGAAAACTAATAAAGCCACAACATATCGAGGCCCACAGTGAATGCGCAATCCAAGACATGCATCAGGGTGTTGCGCATCTGGAAGAAAGCTTTACACAAGTCTTGCAACAAGAAAGCAACTATGGTTTGGAAGAGCAGCCTTTTTCATCAGGCCCACAATTAACAATGGATGTGGCTAAGAGTACACCTTCTGAAGCAAACTTAAACATTACTGTAAATGCTCAAGAGCCTTATCATTTGGCAAACAATCAAATTAGTGACATGCAGTTTATACCCACTTCTCTTCAGACACCTCCCCAGTCAAGTACAGTAGACCAGGCTAAGAGAGTTGGAAGAAATCAGTCTCCGCCAGTGGGTTATGTGTCTCAGCCCAAGTCCTTGCAGCTTTTAAAGCCATCCATATTGAGTTCTTTGGTACCGCCTCCAGTTTCTGAATCATCTCCAAGTAGGACTTCCACTTGTAAAAAGTCACCAATAGTCGCAACATGTAATTCAGCAAAACTTCAGCCAACATCTAGTCAAACAAATCTTGCAAATAATCAGAATCTGAAAGCATCTAAGCTCCGCCCCCCCTCAGGCTCTTTCAAACAAAAACAAACAAACAGCCCCCAACTAGAGCCTCAAAGCTTCCAGGCCAAGACAAGCATACCAAGGCCACTAACACAACGAAAAGAAATCATGCAGAATCCGAATGGCAATTTGCATTCTGGGGATTGTTTGGCCTCTAATCGATATTCTCGTCTTCCTAAACCAAAGATACATTAAGTACATAGCCATCACCTGCCAATTTGTTTCTTAAAAACAATCTGTTCTGTAATAGCTTTATGTGCAGCTTGCTACCATGGTGGAGGTTCCATTGAAAGCCTGCAAATCTTAAATTAAAATGTGGAAGCTTCTACTAGTTTGGCTCCTTCATTTTATATTCTGGTTGAAGTACATGCCATTTGAGCATAATTATCTCAGGTAAACACGAAAGTTTGCTTACCCATTTCAGAGGCCTGCTAAAGGCCCGAATCATGTTATCCATCCCTCTCCATGTCAGAAAATTCATAATATTTTACTGAGCAGGCAAGAAATGTGCTTTGCTGGTTTAGTCCTGTTAAGATCTGTATTTATTGTGGTTGTCAGAACCTCACCCCTTTTCACTTGTCTCTCCTGTGAATATGGCTACTATTTTAACTAAAGATATGGTGATAATGGAAGATGGTAGTCTGTAAGCAGAGTTCTGGCCAGTGTTTTGTATATTTAAAAGGTCTATGCAAAAGCTTTGTGATGAATAAAGGAGATTAGGCTTTTAATGGAAAGTCTATGTAAGTTTTGTTTTTACTTGCCAGGGTCAGCCAGCTAATGTTACTATTGATTCATTTCCCAAATTCCCCAGGCTGAAAATGTTTCTTATTACATACAAATCAGTTATATATTCCTTTACATCTTGTTTTACAGACACATGCGGTGCGCGCGCACACACACATGTACACACACATACCATTTATATTTGTATTTGTTACTGGGTAAATTTTGGAGAGCTTGAGGTACATCTTGAAACCTGTACCTAAAGATGTATTCATTTGTAACATATGTTGGTGCTAGAGTTTTGCTGATAATTCAGTTTTGAACCCTTGGGCTTATGGATCCATGATAGCCATTTTAAGGTTCCACAGCATTATGTCTTTAATTGTAATATTTATATTTATTGATTTTCTGCTAATATCTGAAGACTGAAATAATGAACTTGAAACATTTGCACAAAACTTTGATGGGATATAAATATACCATATATAGGGATTTTAAACTATTTTCTATAGCAAAACAAGTTAAAATATTTTGAGAAAAATAAATTTAAATAAGACTATCTTGAGAAAGCTGGAGTTCATAATATTCCCCCCACCCTCCCCAGTCTCCTAGGTTTCCCTTTTCTGTGATTTTTCGGGTTTTTTTGTTTGTTTCTTGAGACAGAGTCTTGCTCCATCGCCCAGGCTAGAATGCAGTGGCGCATCTCGGCTCACTGCAACCTCTGCCTCCCGGGTTCAAGCGATTCTTTTGCCTCAGCCTCCCAAGTATCTGGGACTACAGGCATGCGCCACCATGCCTGGCTAATTTTCTTGTATTTTTAGTAGAGATGACGTTTCACCTTGTTGGTCAGGCTGGTCTCGAACTCCTGACCTCAACTCCTACACCTCATCTATGGTGTATTTTTGAAAGACAATTTTTTAAAGGTAGAGTTTGGAAAAAAATAGAATTGAAGATGGGAAATTTTGTTTTATTAAAAAGGTGCTAGAAGGTATTTCAAAGACAATATTCTTATTTTAATACGCTGTAGAAGGTAGGTGTGGAACCTCCATGCTACCATGTGCACGAACCTAATTATGCTTTCGGCCACTTGTCAGTTCAGTAAGTCTGCCTTCCTCTTCTCCCAAATCATGTCATCTTTAGGTTGTTGACCTGCAGCTGCTTTAAATGAATTAGTATCTTTCAGATAGATAACCTTACAAGGAGAATGTTTGTTTTGAGCAGCTGACCAAAAATGTATCAAACAGGATTATGGCCAAAAAGTCGCTCAAATTTCTAGAGGTTCCTTTAAAAGATGTATGTTGATGAAATTGCCCCTTTCTAAGAAAAACAACAGCAAGTCTTTTAGTAGAAATTTGAAAGAAGTGTTTGCTACCATTTTGACCCATTATTCCCTTACCTATCAGATGAATTTGCCATTCACTGGATGGAAACCATTCTTGGATTTGGTAAGAGGTGAGCAACACAAATCTAGTATCTTATTCTTATGTACCAGCACTTCTGATGGAGAAGCAGTGAAGTTCAGAACATTCTTCACGTAGTCCAGATACTGTTAAGAGTCAGGCAAATCAGCAAAGCACTTATTTGTTTATGGAGTTGACCCATGATGGCTGCAGTTGTAAGTGGGCATACGTAGTCTATCATTTTGAAGGAGAAAGAAAACCATTCTCACATGTTGCAAATATGTGAATCATACTGTATTTCCCTAAAGTAAAACATACCGTGACTTAGTGGTTTTTGGTTTATTTAGAAGTTGGTTTAGACCCTTATGAAACATTATTTACGAGCTGGCCTTATCCTTAAGGGAAAAGTTCTAAATTTTTAAATTTATTTTTAAATCCCTAGTCTGAGGGAAATGTCTTTATCGTCCATTACATAAAAATGTTGACTCCACTCATTTATTTTTCTCCATTTTTTCCTCCATGCATTTATTCTATTTTTCTCTATTTTTTTCTTCCCTGTTGGATTTGCAGAAATGTTAACCAATTAGCTCAACTTTTCTGTACCTTTGTTGAGTCTTAATCTTTTCGAAGATAGGCTCCTCGTATATTTATGAAGCATACTATATTAAGAGAAAACAAATCTAGGATGCTTGCATGACATAAAGTATTTACCTGCAGTTTTCCTTAAAAACTGCAAGAATATCATGCTTGTCTGCTCCTTAGTAAATGTTAAGTCTGAAATGGAAGTGAGGATGTAACTCTACTGAATAATCAAAGATCATCTTAGATTTGGCTTCTGTGTTTATTGCTTCTATTAATGTAAATCAACTCTGTGCCAAATCCTCCTCCACAGGAACACAAACCATTTATTGTCTTAGTTCTAGTGATATCAATGAAAATAGTTACAGTATATGAATTCTAAGTCCTGAGGAAGAAATTTTATAGGCTTTGTTAAGTTTCACATTTGTAAAAGAGGAAATTAGTATTCAGACTTCGATATTTGGCTGTTAATGGGATGCATATCAAATTTTTAAAAGAAAGCTTGGCCTAAGGAGTTTATTGGTACAGGTGCAGATGATTTTAAGGCATTAAAGGATTATAGAGTTATGTCATTTAGACTGTTTCTAATAACAGACCAGCTAACATTTTTCTTTTGGAGTCTCATTTTTATTTGTGCAATATTTTCAGGCATATAGGCTACTGTTCATTGTATTTATATATATATTAGAATTTACTAAGTACTTTAACAAGTAAAAATCTGAATATGAAAGAAAATATCAGATTTGCACTTTAAATGAGCTTAATTGCTTGGAGTTGTGCCTGAAATATCGAAATGCCTCCTGTTGGGTATGGCTTTGTTGAAATAAATTTGTAATTGTTGCTGTTTGAAGATATCAGTACAGCTGTTCACAGAACTATATTCCCAGCATGTCACTTTTCCCATTAAAGCACTAAGTTTTCTTTGAATGTTCCATTGTCCTGATAAGTATTTTACTTTTTTCTCAGTACATCAAAGAGCGCGTGATGCCCCTACAGCTGTCACTTCCAAATGTTCCTATAGCATAAATGGTGTTACAGACACGGGGGTGCATTCTTGGTTTCTGAGCAGAGTTGTCATACTGGTTTCCTGGTCTCTAGGGTACTGGGGATGTACTTTGAAATCACCGAACAGGCTTGCAATTAAGATCAATAAGACTGCAGCACCATTTCAATTTACTTTCCATCTTACACAGTAGTTTTTGTGTTTTTAAATTCGTTTGGGTGGTTATGTTTGCATGCTTATGCACACATTTGAAAATTAATTATAGCTGTACTACCTGATGTTTTTCCTTGGGGATGACGGCCTTGTTACTTTTTAAATTCTCATGCTTGAATTATGTTTTCTAATGATCTTTCACATCTCCCTTTAAGTTTTTTGCTGCAGCAATTTGAGAGAATACTTTTGATTAAATGATTCTGATGGTGGGCACCAATCTACAACTGTGTCATTAACTGAAGATACATGTTTTAATCTTGTTGGGAATAAGCTCACCCACTTTCTCCTTGGTAAAGCATTTACTTAACAAAATAATACCCTGAGAATGTAAGGTCTCTAAGTCATTACTAACAAAGAGCAAAAATAATATCTGCAGTATTGTTTTTCCTATTGATTTTAAAAGTCAGTTTAGAGTACAAACTGTATATTAGAATTTGCTTGTAAAATGAATTCTAAAAAACAGATGTAAAGTGTCTCCTGAAAATGTTGGCATAGTAAATAAAAATAAAGTTCATAATTATCAAAGTTCTCTTGTCTTTCTCAACATTGACTCCCATAGTTTACTTTTTCTTTGATATCTTTTTCCCACAAAGATCTAAGGTACTGTTCATTTGCTTATGTTTTTCCCAACTCTGACACTTTATTTTACATGCTGCCTTCTTCACACACATCTTCACACCCCAAGCCCTGACTGAGCAGGAGTTGATCAGTATTTTGTTGTTGTGTCTTCACAAATCCTGTAAGTGATCTAGTAGTTTTGTTTCCATTGTAATAAAATATCTGCTTTATCTTAGAATATTGGGATAATGGTTAATGGACATTTCAAGAAACAGTAGCACCTTAGATTTAGAATGCTGTACAAGGAAGAAAACACTTGTAATTTTAATTATTTTGTCTTACTGTTTTTAAGCAGGATACAAAATAGCTTGAGGCAAGAAAGGTGTTTAGTGAAATGTTACATAATTTTTAGGAACAAAAGGAATAAAGAATACATATTTTTTCAGTTTTACAGTTTAGTCATAAAGATGCAATAGTCCTAGTATGTAATAAGATACAAAAAAGTTGATGCAGTGATGTTATTAATCCAAAATGGTTACATGAATTCTGGGAAAGGAGGGAAATTTCATTAATAGTAAGTTTGATAATAGCATTTATTACCTCTTAAGACACCTGTATGAACTTTAAGGCCATCTGAGTTGTTAGTGTTGCAGAATTTTGCTCCTTAGATGAGCTAAATCAGGATTCTTGTGTCAGGACCAGGAACATTTAGACACGCGGACACATTGAAGTGTGTGGGGAATGGAATTCATTGGGCAAAAAGGAAAAAAAATCTCAGCAAAGCAAGGGGGGATTCTGTTAACAGGCCCCCATCTCACAGATTGATTCCATGCCACCACACCTGTGAGCTGAAGAGCTCAGGCTCCTCCCACCTGCCCAAGGCTGGAACTTCCCATGGCCCCACCTAGTTCTCCCAGTGCACAGGCTGGTTGGAGATTCTCTGGGAACCCTCCCCCTTATCTGCCTTCTGCATCTATCATTAGCAAATATTTTCTTACACTAAAAATTTTCCCTTTTAATTTTGTCAAGTGTAGTCATTTCAGTTTGTTCATTTATGCTGTTGATTGCACATTTTCCATTTTGAAAATATTTTATCCCTACAGAAAAGACAAGCATGAGCTAAAGAATTGACTTCCTTTGTTAACTTGGTTTAAGTCAGTTTGGTGGGATGTCTTATCTGTGTCACTCGCTGTGCTGGTTGCAGGGTGTACAAAGATAACGATACAGGTTCTGCCTCATGGAGCTTAGGAACCCTAGGGGATTTTTAACATCATCCCATCCATTGCAGCGCTGAGCCCTTCCCTTGCATTCCCTGATTATTATCTTCCTTTGAACCTACCCATCTCCTTTGACTTTTCCTCTTCAGTTTCATTTCATTCTGGGCTTTAACTCCCTTGCACTATTCTCATCTTGGATTCTATATTATATTTATTCTTGTTTGGTTGCATGCCTTCATTTCCCTAGAAAACCTGGCCTTTTATTATCATTTTATCCAAGAATGAACTCCCTCTTTAGCCTCTATTAAATACTCTGCTTTCTACCTTAGGTTCTTAGAATTTAATTTTAAGACTTCTCAACTATCATAAGACCACCGTCCCTTTTAGAACCTCAACCCGTAAGATGTTGCTTTCTGAAGTCTAACATTCAAATTCATGTCCAGGCTTTTCCTTCCATCCCATTCTCTTGGATAGGTCAAATATAATATGGTCTACTTGACGTTTTCGGTTTCTATTTAAATTTTTATTTTTAATTGTTATGGATATATAATTATACATATTTATGAAATACCTGTTATTTTGATACAAGCATACATTATAATAAATCCGTGTAATTGGGATATCCATTACCTCAAACATTTATTATTTCTTTATGCTAGGAATATTTCAAATCTACTCTTGTGGTTATTTTGAAATATACAATAAATTATTGTTAACTATAGTCACCGTACTGTGCTACTGAACACCAGGTCTTATTCCTTTGAACTGTATTTTTGTACCTATTAACCATCCCCTCGTTATCCCGCCTCCCCACCACCCTTTCCAGCCTTTGGTAACCACTATTCTACTCTCTACCACTGTTAGATCATTTCTTTTTTATCTTCCACATGAGTGAGAATGTGCAACGTTTGTCTTCCTGTGTGTGGCTTATTTCACATAATGACCTCCAGTTTCATTCATGTTGTTGCTGGTTTCCTACCACTTCTTGCCATGGAGTCTCTAAGGAGGAATTTAGGTCATCCAGAGAAGCCTTTTCCTCATTGATGAATCCTCTCACCCACCCACCCGTACATACAGCCCTCAGATTAGCATCTTTCCTGTGCAAAAATCAGAGAGGAAGAAACAGTTCCTCACAGTCTCTTCTCTGGTTTCTCAACCTGAAAAATGATATTGCTGTTTTCCAGATCTCAAAACAACCCACTCCTTAATCCTCACATGAATTCATTCAGATACCCATTTTGAATATGAATAATCCTTCTTTGCTAATATTTTAACTGATTACAGAACAAATGCTTTCTGCAGCAAAAGTGTATCTCAAATGTCAGTCTACTAAAGTGAAAGGTAACTACTCCCCACAAGAAACATGGTTGAAATGCTTGTTTTGTGCACAGCCCTGGTTTCGATCTTGTGGCAGGAGGTGGATGAGACAGAGACCCTGCAACCGAAGAGATCAAATTGCAACATGACAAGAGGGATCCCAAACAAAGCACTGTAAGAGAGCCACTGGGCAGGAAGGAGACGTTTGGGACCACAGGTGAACTCGCTTCCAAAACCATTCATCCTTGACAAATGTGCATGTGTGTTAGGATTTCTTTTTAATTACAGTTAAATAAAAATTAGGCCACTATCACATAATCTGTAGTGGTAACGATACCTTCAACGAACCTGAGACCTTTTTAAGCACGTATCAGTTCAAAATACTTCGAATTATCAGGAATTTAAAAAATTTTCACAAGTTTTAGCTGAGGTTTTGCATTTATAGTAGGTCAAATGCAAATGTGAATTGCAATGAAAAACAAAAGTAATAGGACCTGTGATGAATTGTTAATGCAAATGGTTTCTTAAATTGTGTTCCAGTTTTGCTGAGATGCAAACACAGATGCTGTAAACTCCCTGCTGCCAGGGGCCACCTCCACCAGGTTCAAAGATTCAGGACTAGACAGAGCTCATAGGAGGTGTTTGGGAAAGGGTTTGGGCCAGACCTGGGCACTCAGAACCCTGGTCCTTGGTCTGACTACTCTCACTCTAAGAAGAATTTCAGCTGAGGGAAGGCAAGCAGAGCACACAGTGCTTTCCTGCCTTAAACAGCTCCTGAAGAGTTCAAGGGGGAAGCAAAGGTCGAGACCATGGACTTAGAACTGTTTGTGAATATTACAAGAAGCATTATTGAAGTCACAGAACAAACCAACCACAAAAGTACAAATCAATGATTTTTGCTATTAGTCAAAGAGATGCAAAACAGAATGACATGCTACTTACATACCTTTATATGCAAAGAACTGTTTGAAAGAGTGGAGCACTGGAAAAAAAATGTCTGACAGTAGGAGAATGATTAAATTATTTGTATGACAAGATGATGCCACAGTCAGCTAATGCTCCTGGGGAATATTTACTCAAAATATTTACATTATAACAGTATTTATTCAAAATATTCATATTACAACTGAGGACAAAAGCAAAATTACAAACCCATGAATGTAGTATAATATCAATACATATATGCTTATAAATACCTATATAAAAGAATAACTTCTTAATGGTGGCTGAATTATTGGCCATTTTATTTTTTATCTTTTTACACATTTTCTGTTTTTTAAAAATGGTGAGACTATGCTCTTATAATCAGAAAGTGCCTGTGTATGTCTGTGTGTGTGTTTAATAGCAGGGTCATTTCTGTTGCCCAGGCAACATTTGTAAAGCACCTGGCAGATAGGCATCCAATAGTTAATCTCTCTTGCCACAGATTAATGAGTGGTCTTGGTCATCATGGGATGATGTTTCAGAAAATTTTAAGTCACTTATGCAAAGACATAGCAAATGGCCTATCTCCCTGACCTCAAAACTAGTATGACTGCATTATTGTTTTACTCCTTTTTGTTCTGGTAATTGGGGTTGGGAACACATTACCTTATGAATCAGGATCCATCCACTGTCAGTGACAAAATCTATTTCTCCCAAACCTGAATAGTTTGTTCCCTTAGTATGTAAGCTTGGAGAGATTCATCCTTACTTACGTCGACCCTTCTCTGTGTTCTTTGTGTAGTATTTTCTTATTAGTCATCAGTTCCATCTACACCATCCCCAATAGGAGTGCCCTAAACAAAATCTTTATAGACTGACAAGTCCTTTCCAGTGTCCTGCTGCATGAGGGCTGTTTGCTGTGGGATGTCAACTCTTAGTATATTAACTGGACCTTAGTGCATAGTGTGACCGAATGCAAATTGCATTGGACACATTTTTATAGCATGGCTCGATGGTGCTGGAAACCAGAACAGACAGATCCCAGGGCTTTGCCCCACACGCTAGTTACAGGATTGAGGATTCCTCTGGTTTGTTCAGCCACTGCTCTGCTGCCTCCTGCTTCCCAGGCTGGGATGAACTAACGAACAGGCCATCTAATTCTGCTCACTGGTTTCAAGTCATGGAAGGAGACCCTAACCTTTAATTATAACATTTACTTATGGTTTCCTTAAAGCTAAGCAAATGCTACTCTGGTTGAAGTGACCTACTAGAAAGCCTACTAGAGTCCAGTTGCCCAGCTCTCAGGAGCACAAGGCCTGGTCAGAGCTTCCTTCCTTAAGGAATAGAACACAAGACTGCATGAAAAAAATAGGAAAAGGAATCCTAAAGCAAGCAACTGTGTTAAAATCCAAGCAGGTATTGACTTCTTTTGTACAAAGAAAATTTTTCCCACAACAACAATTTTTCTCTTTGTACGAATATTTAATTTTCTGTAACCACACTTCATCACCACTTTTCTAGTAACTTTTAACTGCAAAGTTATGTGACCATTTCCTCTGCCTGAAGAAAAAATATATATATATTTTTTCCTTTCTTCTGAATATTGCCCTCCCCTCACCCCCTCCCAACCCCCCGCCTTGTGACAAGTTCAGAACATCAAAGGCAAGTGCTTATGCACCGTGTACCTTCACTGTCTGCCTCTGCCAGACTGGAGGGGAGTGCAGAGACTTGTGCTGGCCAGGTCAGGCTCTGTGCACAGGGATTTGGGCTGTGGGGGAAGCTGCTTTTTATCCTCTTCTGCCTCAGGGCAGGCAAGATGGGAACACTCTTCTTAGCTTCCTTTAATCCATGCTGTCTGTGGTCTCTCCCGCTTCTGAGTATTCCCAACAGTCAAAAGAATTTTGCCCAGTTTCCCTCAGTCCTTTGCAGTACACATTATAAATTACTTTTGAAGATGCATCTTCACATAAGGTGTCAGGCAGTGTAAGCCACCCCATCCCCATCCCCACTCAACAGCCACTGGTGAGAAGATAAGCCATTTTTTAAATGTTTATAATTATGTTTTTTGAGATGGAGTGTCTCTCTATCACCCAGGCTTGAGTGCAGTGGCGCGATCTTGACTCACTGCAACCTCCGCCTCCGGGATTCAAGCGATTCTCCTGCCTCCGCCTCCTGAGTAGCTGGGATTGTAGGCACCCGCCACCACTCCTGGCTATTTTTTTTTTTTTTTCTGTAGAGACAGAGGTTTTACCATGTTGGTCAGGCTGGTTTTGTACTCCTGACCTCAGGTGATCCACCCACTTTGGCCTCCCAAAATACTGAGGTTACAGGCATGAGCCACTGTGCTCACCAAACCATTTTTTTTTTAAATAGGTTAGTTTTCAAAAGATGTGTGGTCTCATTTTACTGTTTTTTGTTTGTTTTCTTGAAGAGTCATTACTTTATTGAAGCACATTTTACATATATAATTTATCTATCCAAGTATACAATTTAAAGATTTTTTATAATAAAAAAATTAGCTGAGCATGGGGTGACATGCACCTGTGGTCTCAGCTACTTGAGAGCCTGAGGTGGGAGGATCACCTGAGCCCAGGAGGTCAAGTGAGCCGTGATCACACCACTGCACTCCAGCCTGGGTGACAAAGTGAGACCCTGTCTCAAAAAAAAAAAAAAAAAAAAAAAAAAAGATTTTTTAGTAAGTTTACCAGGTGTGCAACCTTTGCCATTTAGAATGTTAGAATATTTCCATTACCCCAAGTGTTAATCTCTGCCCCCTCTTGATTAAATCAAGCATCATCTACTTATTGTCTCTATTTATTTGCTTTTCCTGTACTTTTCACATAAATAAAATAATATCAGATGTATTCTCTTGTGTCTGCTTTCCTCCACTTAGCATAACGATTTTGAAGTTCACCAAAAATCACAGCAGGAATCACATCTTTTTTTATTGTTGAATAATATTCCATTATATGGGTATACCTTATTTTGCTATTCATTCACCAGTTTATGGACATTTACATTGTTTCTAATTTTTGGCAGTTATGAATACTACTGCTAGCAACATTTATGTGTAAGTCTTCAGACATATTGAGAGAGGAGGAAGGAAGAAACCCATCAGGCAGGCAGTTAAGGGAGGGTCCTGGGTTGAGTTCTTTCAGACAAAAGAACAGCCTGCAGGCACAGATAAGGGACCTTGCACAGTGGGGCTTGCCTGAGACATGCCCACAGCCTCACAAATAAAAGCGGCTACACAGGAGATTTGCCTAGATATGCCTGCAATGGAAAATTCTGTCCCCTGACACATGCACAGTAAGGGGAACAAAGCAATGCAGAGTAACTCAAGCTAAGGACCCACATGCACACTACGAGTATTACTGGGGGCTCCTTGCTCCCAGAGCTCTCAAGATGGCGGCAAGCCTCTTGTTTTCTGACCTAGAGTTCTTGGCCTCACAGATTCCAAGGAATGGAATCTTGGGCCATGCCGTGAGTGTTATAGCTCTATTAAAAGCTGTGGGTCATGAAAGAGAACCATGGAACCCAGCAACTAGTGTTCAGTTTGATTAGGACAAACCCAGGCACTTAGCCTTGGAGGAACAATGGCAAGCCTTTAGCCCGATCAGGAGTGGCAATGGGCGCCTCACTGGATCAGGAGCACAGTGGACACCCTGCCAGATCCAGAGGGGTGGAAGTCAGCAGTGGGTCTGCGACAGCAGCAAACAGCAAAAGCTCAGCTTGAGCCGTAACAAACGTGGACCAAAACAGTGTGCAGTTGCAAGATTTAAGAGTGAATACAGAGCTCCCATACAAAGGGAGGGGACCCAAAGGGGGTAGCTGTTGCCAGCTCGAATGCCTGGGTTTATATCCCAATCATTGTCCCTCCTGCTGTGCTCTTAGGCGACAGAAGATTGGCTATTTCTTTACTTTCTGTTTTGCCTAATTAGCATTTTAGTGAGCTCTCTTTACTACCTGATAGGTCAATAGGTCGAGTGTGAGTTAAGTTGCAAGCCCCTTGTTTAAAGGTGGATGTGGTCACCTTCCCAGCTAGGCTTAGGTATTCTTAGTTGGCCTAGGAAATCCAGCTAGTCCTGTCTCTCAGTCCCTGCTCTCAACAAGAAAACCCAAGTGCTGTTGGGGAGGTTGGCTGACGACCGCTCTAACTGCTTCCTGCTGAATTGGGGCATAGTAGGGGTTGTGCAGTTGAGATCTCCTCAGGAGAGGTGTCTTCGATGTCATTAACATTGGAGCATGGGCTAGCAGGCCAGTCCAGGGGTCCACAGTAGATCTTAGTTATGGACTGCATCTGGAGTTCCATTTGAAGAACGATTTATAGTTTTACAGCTTTGATTCTGGAAGAGACAAACTTAACAAGAAGGTTAAAGATACAGGGATTGAAATGTATGACCTGAAGTGCAGGGGATTATTTCTTTGGCACACTTCACAGGCCCTGACTATCTACTTGATAGTTTTGAAAAGGCCTGGTCCAGTAAATAATAATTTGGCCATCTGATGGGTGCTATCAATGCCTAAGTGAAAGCTTTGGTAAAGGATTTTAAGTAATTTCCACTGGTTAGCTGCAGGCAAAAGTATTTTTCCTTCTTCCATGTCTAGCCATCCTGAGGGGAGGAAACGATGTCCTCATGAGGTTCCCCATTCTATTTCTTCTACTGAGTACTGGGGCTTGGGTTCTCAGAGGGGATTACCCCATACTAGGTGTCCTTCTATAAGCATTTCTAATGGAGGGTCCCACCTTATGACTCTTTTGGCTTCAATATCTACTTGGCGGTTCCCTTCTATTTCCCTTTCCTTTCCTTTCTGATGACCCTGGCAGTGTAAGACTGCCACCTCTTTAGGTTTCTGTACAGCCAATAATAATCTCCTAATGGCTTCCTGATGTTTGATAGGTGTTCCCTCGGAAGTTAGGAATGCCCTTTCTCTCCATATGCTGCATGGGCATGGAGGACTAGGTAAGCATACTTAGAGTCTGTATATATATTTACCGTTTTTCCTTCTAATTTTAGTGTATAATGGCCCCTGCTTTTGCTAGGATGTCTCTCCCTGACAAAGCAGTGGGGCTTTCAGGCATAATTAGAAAGGCATGTGAAAAGAGTAAAGTTCCCCAGTCACAACTTAGTGGCTGGGAGAAGTATCTAGTGACTGCCTGTCCTAGGACCCCTTGGATAGTGACAGATCTAGAGGACAGTTGTCCGGGACAGGAGAGTAAGACTGAGAAGGCCACGCCAGTGTCCAGGAGACAGTTTACCTCCTGGCCCTTAATGGTAAAGCATACCTGGGGCTCTGTGAGGGTGATGGCATGGGCTGGCACTTGCCCTGGGCACCCTCAGTCCTGCTGCTGGATCATCTGGTTAGTGGCTTCTGACTCAAGAACTTTGTCTCCTGGGGCAGTGGGCCTTCCAGTGACATAAGGGGCATGGGTGAGGGGGCGGCTTATTTCTATTCAGACAATCTTTTTTAAAGTGTCCTTGTAGACTGCACTGGAAGCAAGCCCTATTAGGCATTCAATTTTCCCAGCCTTTCTGTGTTCCAGAGCCTCCAAAGTCTGCTTGCCTGAGGGCCATGACTAAAGTGGTAGCCTTTTTTTTTTAAATCTCATTTGTCCAGTTCTGCCTGTTCTTTCTGATCTCTATTATAAAAAACCGAGATTGCCAAGTTCAATAGGGTTTCTAAGTTTTGCTCCAGGCCTAAGGCAGACTTTTGAAGTTTTTTTTAAATGTCTGCAGCTGACTGAGTGATAAACTTATCCTTTAAGATTAGTTGGCCTTCAATAGAGTCAGGTAACAGAGAGGTATGCTTCCTCAATGCCTCCCTCAGTCTCTCCAGAAAGGCTGCAGGATTTTCTTCCTTTCCCTGTGTTATAGTGGACATCATGGAATAATTTATAGGCTTCTTCCTAGTTTTCCTTAGTCCTTTTAGCACGCAAGTTAGTAAATGTCTGCGGCACCAATCTCCATGTTCTGATTCTGCATCCCAATGAGGGTCTACACTGGGAACTGCCTGCTGGCCTGTGGAGAATTGTTCTCTTTCCTCTGTTGTCATCCTATCATTGACCTGACTGAGATACCAGAGATCACCAAACTCTTGGGCTGCAGTTATGGTGGCACTTCTCTCATTTGGGGTTAGTGTCTGATCCAGCAGTAACATTGTATCTCTCCATGTCAGATTAAAGGATTGTCCTAACCCTTACAAAACATCATTATAGCCATCAGGGTTATCTGATAATTTACCTAGGTCTATTTTAATTTGCTTCAAGCCTGACAGGGAAAAAGGTACATACACTCTGACTGGGCCGAATTCTCCAGAATACATCTTAGGGGCGTTTTTGCCTTGGGGGGAATGTTTCCCATCTGAAAACAAAAAACAAACAACCACAACAACAAAAAAATAGGGATGTCAGCACCCTCTATGGTCCTAATGCTTATTCCTTTCCAGGGTGCGTAACCACCCATGGACCTCTGCTTATCGGATTAGTTACGCTCACCGATGTAGCAGTCCTGCATCCCTTTTCCCACTTTTCTTGACCACAAAGAAAGGGGTCTGAGCTGCTGCATTCTAGTAGTCCTTTACCAGCATGCCCAACATTGCCTTTGGTCTCAGGGGTGAGTCCTAGAGCTGGGTTGGGTTCCTGAGTATTTCATAACAACCCAGATGCCCCATCAAGATGCATTCCCATAAACAACAGTTCTTGTGCAAATTCATTTCAGAGAGGGTGTAGGTAACATTTTGAGTCAGGATTGAGATAGAGTTTTTTTAATTCTGTAAGTACTTTAAGGCTTAACTGAGTGCAAACAGCTCTAACGTTTGAGCAGACCAATTATTAGGCAATTCTCCTAACTCTGCTTCCACAAGAGTCTCCCTATCAATTACTGAATACTCATTATGGTTTTTTTTTTTTTTTTCCTCGATCACCTGGGAGGAAGTATGGAATCCTCATACTGAAGGGAGTTCCTCCTAGGTCTGGTCAGACCTTTGTAGAGTAATTAAGATTTAAATCTCCTGTTAGGAAATCTGCTGGGTTAAGGGAATTTTCAGTGGTTAATGTTAAATCACCTTTTTTCTAACAGAATAGCCCCATACTTTAAGATTTGAGGTAGTAAGTTACCTTTTTGCTTTTTTGACTTAGGATAATTCTGAACTGGTGAGTTGTGTCACAATGAGGTTTCCCCTAAAAGTTATTTTTCTACTTTCTTCTGTTAGCAAAGGAGTTGCCACTACAGATTGAATGCATTTGGGCCATCCGTGGGTTACTGGGTTAAGGATTTTTGATAGGAAGGCTACGGGTTGTCAGTGGTCTCAGTGTTTTCAGGCTATGCTCTTGTTTTCACTGACAACAAGGTAGTGTTGGAGTGTTATAGGGTCACGGAGAAGACCTTCAGTGATCAATTATAGGTTTTGAATGTACCCTGGCTTTTAAAGGGATAGGGCACACTTTTTTCTTTACTACTTCTTTCTCTCTTTGACTCCCTCTTTGTCTTTCTCTCTTTCTCTCCCCTCTGTCTCTCTCTTTTTCTCTCTCTTTTCTCCTAGCCCTTTACAAACATGGGGCCCTGGCAAGGGTGGTGGGGAATGGGTCCCACATAACTGCCCATGTCAAGAGCTGTGTGCCTAAATTGGGAGGGACACCAGGGACATGACTCTCAGGGTTCATAGCCCAGGGGCCTAAGGATGCAGAGTAGAGCTTGCTTAGATCCCTTTGGAAATACAACTTGCTAGAGGAAATGAAAGTCTGAACCGTTAGTACCTAGGAGGCAGGGATCGGAGGAAGTAGATTCAGAAGTAAGGAGAATTTTGGGGCTACACTTTCAAGAAAGTCGTGGTCAGGACCCAGGAGGTATGGGTCAGAAGGAAAGGTAGGGGTGCACGCATGGGCAACTATTGAACAGAGACTTCTGGCTGTGCCATGATCTCAACCGGCTAATGCCGGGAGTTTGAAATGACAGTTTTCTGCCTCTAGTTGGCCCTTGGCTTTCCCAGGGAAATTGAAAGTGGAAGCTGGTTCTAGGCAGACCAACGCTCCCAACTCAGAAGGGTTGGGGGTTGTTAGAAAGCCCTACCCCAGACAGCCTCATGTCTGAGTCTTAAGTCCCATGGCCATGCTAATCATTTTTAACTGGCTAATGGGTGCCCAGTATTTTCCTCCATTTCTAAGGAAGGATAGTACAGAATAGCAAGCAAAAGTGGTCCAATATTACTTACCGCTTTGGAGGTCCTTATGTGGTTGCCAAAATGTTACCGGGGGGGTCGTTGCTCCCAGAGCTCCCAAGATGGTGGCAGGCCACTTCCAAGATGGCAGCAAGCCTCTTGTTCTCTAATCTGGGGTTCTTGGCCTCATGGATTCCAAGGAATGGAATCTTGAGCCATGCAGTGAATGTTATGGCTCTATTAAAAGCCGTGGGTCATGGAAGAGAACCATGGAACCCAGCGACTAGTGTTCAGTTCAATTAGGACAAACCCAGGCACTTAACCATGCAGGAACAATGGCAAACCTTTAGCCCAGTAGGGAGCAGCAATGGGCACCTCGCTGGATCAGGAGCACAGTGGACACCCTGCCAGATCTGGAGGGGTGGAAGTCAGCGGCAGGTCTGTGACAGCAGCAAACAGCAATGATGGATGGCGAGTGAAAGCTCAGCTCATGCCGTAGCAAACATGGGCCCAAACAATGTGCAGTAGCAAGATTTAATAGAGTGAAAACAGAGCCCCCATACAAAAGGAGCAAACCCAAAGAGGGTAGCCATTGCCAGCTCGAATGCCTGGGTTTATATCCTGATCACTGTCCCTCCCCCTGTGCTCTCAGGTGGTAGATGATTGGCTATTTCTTTACCTTCTGTTTTTGCCTAATCAGCATTTTAGTGAGCTCTCTTTACTACCTGACTGGTGGGATGTGAGCTAAGTTGCAAGTCCCTTGTTTAAAGGTGGATGTGGTCACCTTCCCAGCTAGGCTTAGGGATTCTTAGGCGGCCTAGGAAATCCAGGTAGTCCTGTCTCTCAGGAGGATGGCGTGGAGCTACCAGAAATTCATGCCTTATGCAAATGAGACAGGTAGCCCTCATTAGTTTCTTTTAAAAGCCTCTGTATTCAACTGTGAAACAGCAACCCTTTCTTAGGACCCCTCTCGGTGGCAGAGAGCTTCCTCTCTTTCTTTCCCTTATTAAACTTCTGCTGTAACCTCACCCTTGGCATGTACGTGTCCTTGATTTCCTCGGCTGTGAGACAAAGAACTTCAGGTGGCACCCCAGACAACAAGGCCATTTCAATATATTTTCGTTTCTCTTGGGTAGATACCTAAGAGTACAATTTGCTGGATCATATGAAAAATTTATGCATAACTTGTTAAGAAACTGCCAAACTGTTTTTCAAGGTGGCTTCACCATTTTATGTCCCTAGCAGCAATGTATAAGTGTTCCCATTTCTTCACATTCTTGACATTTGTTACTGTATATTGTATTATAGCCATTGTACTGCATGTGAAATGGTGTCTCATTGTGCTTTTGCTTTGTGTTTTCCTAATGACTAATACAATGAGCATCTTTTCATGTGCTTTGCTTATTAGCCATTCATATACCTTCTTTGGTGAAATATCCATTTAAATCTTTGTCCATGGTTTTTGATAGGCTTGCTTATCAAGTATGAGCATTCTTTGTATATTCTAGATACAAGTCACTATCAGATATGTGTTTTGCAAATATTTGCTCAGTCTGTTGCTTGTCTATGTCTTTTAGGGCACAAGAGTTTTTTGATTTTGATGAAGTCAAATTTGTCAATTTTTTTCTTTTGTTTTTTGCTTTTGTGTTATATCTAAGAAATTTTTTCCTTGCCCAAGGCCTTGAGGGTTTTCTCCTATGTCATTCTTCTAAAAGTCATATTGTTTTAGCTCTTACATGTAAGTCTGTGATCCATTTTAAGTTAATTTTTGTGTATGGCATGAGGTGGGGGTTAAAGCTCGTCTTCTTGCATGTGGATACCAAATTGTCTCACCACCATTGGTTAATAGGGCTATTCTGTACCCAAGGAGCTCTTTTGGCACTTTTGTTGAAAGTAAATTGACTGTAAATAAAAGAATTTATTTTCTGGATGGTCAGCTCTGTTCTATGGATCTATACATCTGTTCTCATGCCAGATCACATTGTCTTCATAATTGTATTATAGCTTTACAGTAAGTTTTGAGGTTAGGAAATTAAAGTCCTCCAAATTTGCTCTTCTTTTTCAAAATTTATGTGGCTATTCATGGTCTTTCATAATTCCATGTAAATTTTAGGATCATATTATCAAGTTCTGCAAAAATGCATCCTGGAATTTTGATAGGAATTGCATGGAATCTATTCAGTTTGGGAATAGTCATCTTGTCAACATTGAATTTTCCAATCCATGAACATGAAATGTCTCTAAAATTATTTAGATTTTTTTCTTAATTTGCCTCAGCAATGTTTTATAATTTTCAGTGTAAAAATCTTATACTTCTTTTGATAAATTAATTCCTAAGTATTTTATTTTTTGTTGCTGTTTTGTGCAAGGAATTGTATCCTTAATATCTTTTTCAGATTGTTCATTGTTTATACATAGAAGTGCAATTGGTTTTTGTATATTGATCCTGTATACTGAGACTTACTGTGCTTATGATATGGTTTGGCTGTGTCCCCACCCAAATCTCATCTTAAATTTTAGCTCCCATAAATCTCATGTGTTGTGGGAGGGACCCAATGGGAGGTAATTGAATCATGGGAGCAGATCTTTCCTGCGCTGTTTTCATGGTGGTGAATAAGTCTCACGCGATCTATGGTTTTACAAAGGGGAGTTTCCCTGATCATTCTCTCTCTTGTCTGCCACCATGTAAGATGTGCCTTTCACCTTCTGCCATGATTGTGAGGCTTCCTCAGGCATGTGGAACTGTGAGTCCATTAATATAAATTACCCAGTTTGGGGTGTGTCTTGATCAGCAGCATGAAAACAGACTAATACAGTAAATTGGTACTGAGAGTGGGGTGCTGCTGTAAAGATATCTGAAAATGTGGAAGCAACTTTGGAAGTGAGTAACAGGCAGAACTTGAAACAGTTTGGAGGGCTCAGAAGAAGATAGGAAAATGTGGGAAAGTTTGGAACTTCCTAGAGACTTGTTGAATGGCTTTGACCAAAATGTTTATAATGATATGGACAATAAGGTCCAGGCTGAGGTGGTCTCAGATGGAGATGAGGAACTTGTTGGGAACTGGAGTAAAGGTCATTCTTGCTATACAAAGAGATTGGCAGCATTTTGCCTCTGCCCTAGAGATCTGTGGAACTTTGAATTTGAGAGAGATGATTTAGGATATCTGGTGGAAGAAATTTCGTTCTCTCTTTTTTTTTTTGAAGCGGAGTTTCACTCCTGTTGCCCAGGCTGGAGTGCAATGGCGCAATCTTGGCTCACTGCAACCTCTGCCTCCCAGGTTCAAGCAATTCTCCTTCTTCAGCCTCCTGAGTAGCCGGGATTACAGGCATGCATCACCATGCCCGGCTAATTTTGTATTTTTAGTAGAGATGGCGTTTCTCCGTGTTGGTTAGGATGGTCTCAAACTCCCACCCTTAGGTGATCCGCCTGCCTCAGCCTCCCAAACTGCTGGGATTACAGACATGAGGCACTGCACCCAGCCATGGTGGAAGAAATTTTGAAGCAGAAAAGTGTTCAAGAGGAAGCAGAGCACAAACATTTGGAAAATTTGCAGCTTGATGACGTGATAGAAAAGAAAAACCCATTTTCTGGGGAGAAATTCAAGCCGGCAGCAGAAATTTGGATAAGTAACAAGGAGTCCAGTGGTAATCACCAAGACACTGGGGAAAATGTCTCCAAGGCATGTCAGAGACTTCAAGGCAACCTCTCCCATCACAGGCCAGAGACATAGGAGGGAAAAATGGTTTCCTGGGCTGGGTCCAGGGCCCTTGTGCTGTGTGCAACTCCGGGACTTGGTGCCCTGCATCCCAGCTGCTCCAGCTGTGGCTAAAAGGTGCCAGGGTACAGCTCGGGCCGTGGCTCCAAACGGTGCAAGCCCCAAGCCTTAGCAGCTTCCACATGGTGTTGAGCCTGCAGGTGCACAGAAGTCAAGAATTGAGGTTTGTGAACTTCTGCCTAGATTTCAGAGGATGTATGGAAACACCTGGATCTCCAGGCAAAAGTTTGCTGCAGGGGTGGAGCCCTCCAGGAGAACCTCTGCGAGGGCAGTGCAGAAGGGAAATGTGGGGTGGAGCCCTCACACAGAGTTCCTACTGGATCACCACCTAGTGCAGCTGTAAGAAGAGGGCCACCGTCCTCCAGACCCCAGAATGGTAGATCCACCAACGACTTGCACCATGCAACTGGAAAAGCCTCAGACACTCAATGCTAGCCTGTGAAAGCAGCCAGAAGAGGTGCTGTATCCTGCAAAGCCTCAGGGGCAGAGCTGTGCAAGGCCATGGGAGCCCACCTCTTGTGTCAGCATGACCTGGATGTGAGACATGGAGTCAAAGGAGATCATTTTGGAACTTTAAAGTTTAATGACTTCCCTATTGGGTTTCGGACTTGCATGGGGCCTGTGGCCCCTTTGTTTTGGCCAATTTCTTCCATTTGGAGTGGGTTTATTTGCCCAGGGCCTGTAACCCCATTGTAACTAGGAAGTATCTAACTTGCTTTTGATTTTACAGGCTTATAAGGTGGAAGGGACTTGCCTTGTCTTAAATGAGACTTTGGACTGTGGACTTTTGAGTTAATGATGATGAAAACAGACTTTGGGGGACTGTTGGGAAGGCATATGTTTTGAAATGTGAGGACATGAGATTTGGGAGGGGCCAGGAGTGGAATTATATGGTTAGGCTGTATCCTCACCCAAATCTCAGTTTGAATTGTAGCTCCCCAAATTCCCACATGTTATGGGAAGGACCCAGTGGGAGGTAATTGAATCATGGGGGCAGGTCTTTCCTGTGCTGTTCTTGTGGTAGTGAATAAGTCTCACGAGATCTGATGGTTTTATAAAGGGGAGTTCCCCTGCTCATTCTCTTTCTTGCCTGCTACCACATAAGAAGTGCCTTTCACCTTCCACCATGATTGTGAGGCCTCCCCAGCCATGTGAAACTGTGAGTCCATTAAACTTCTTTTCCTTTATAAATTACCCAGTCTTTGGTATGTCTCTTTCAGCAGCATAAAAGCAGACTAATAGATCTTTTTATTAGTCCTGATCGTGCTTTTATGGGTTCCATGGGATTTTCTGCACACAGGAGCTTGTCATCTACAATACAGAGTATTACTTTTCCTTTCTCAATGTGGATGCCTTTGTTCCCCACCTTGTACTTACCTGATTGCATAGCCCCACTTTTCTCTCGAGGCTGATGCTACTGAAGCTGGAACCCCCAAGAGATTGACTCCCTATGGCCATAGACCTGTGCTGTGACCTGTGGTGGCCCAGGAGGATAGCAGCAATGAGCCACAGCTGCCTTCCAACTTTGAGGGGGTGGGAAGGCAAAGCCTGTGCTCGCTGTCAGATGTCCATCACAGGCTCCCGTGGCCAGGGGGCATGGCCCCAGGTCTCTGTACCCTCTAATTTGGAGCCCCTAGTTCTGAGAGCCCTGCTGAAGATTTTGTGTCTGATTCCTACCTTATTCCTCCAAACACACTTTGTAGCAAAAGATGACTATCTGGGCCCCACATGGTGACCCCAAATTGTTTTAATAAAGTTAGTCTTACATTATTCCTTATCAGTGAGTGAAGCAGTGGGAATCTTAGAAATACAGCACAGAAGGTTTGGGAAGCTGAGTATGCCAGACTGTAGGGCCTGTGGTGTTTAGACATATCCTCCCCAAACTGAGGCAGGGCCTCATGTCTAATACTGATTTTTTAACACAGGAAGAGATTTAGAGATGGAGGTTGAGGGGGAATCACTTCTCATGGAACCAAGGCGCTTCAGGGAAGGTTAAGCTGCCTTCAGAGGGTTGATTCGAATATCTGAGGGGGTGGAGTTTAAAGAAAGAATATTCAATACTATAATTTTAATTTTGCTTTCCAAATCTGAGTTTCTTTTGCTGTAATATTTAAATCCAACAAAATCATTTTTGTTCTTGGAAACAGAAAATACAGCGAGTCTCAAAGGAAACAACAGGGAGTTTGAGGGTTTCTATGGTCCTGCAGGTGGAGACCGCGCTGGAGAAAACCCAGGGTTATACCCCCAGTTGGGTGTGGAATGCAGAAGCCTGGTCACGTAATAATATGTGATGTTTATTGAGTGTTCTCTCACACTCAACAGTAATAATATTTGTTGAGTGCTTTATAAATGCAGCCATTACAAATGAAGGACCACTCTTGTTTAGTGTTGACGCAGGGTGCAGTGGAAAAACTAAAACACAGCCTGGGAGCCAAAAGTTCACAATAGTGTCAACTCTTCACTTGCTTTGTCAAAAATGGGGACGGGATCCAAATACACTGCACAATGACATTCGTAAAGAGATTTGTTCACCTCTCCAGCCCACTTCCCGCAAGCCTTCCCCATAGCACAAGCTGCTCTGAGACATCTTTCTTCCCAGTACACCTACCACATCCCTCCCTCCCCACCCAGTTTCTGACCCCAAAGAGCACCAGGGCCGGGAGTCAGTTCTCCCACCTTGGCGCAAACAAGAGCCCACGTGGAGGCCTCATTTCCAACATCTCATAGACCAACAGGCACATGAGTGTCACACGGGGGTCTAAAAGCGTGAGTGCCATGTGCTGTGGTGGGTGCTTTATGGGTTGATGATGATAACGATGGTTGCTACTAACTCTTGATGTTCTGTGTGGCCAGGCATTGTTCTAAGCGCTTTATGCGCTTATGAGCTTAGACCCCTGCCCTCAAATTCTTGCAACATTCTTAAGAAGCAGGCACTGGCCTCACTGTTTTACAGAGGAGAAGCTAAGGCTTGAACTTAGATACCTTCCCTGCACTTACAGCAATTAAATGGCAAAATAGAATTTGAAACCAAGTCATCTGCATCAGAATCCATGTACTTAATCACAAGGCTACTTCTGCATCTCCAGCTATATTTCATCTCAGTTCATTTTCACAATAGCATTTCCTTTTTCACTTGATAAAACAGAGGCTCAGAGTGTTAAAGGTCAATGGCCCAAAATCATAGAGTTATTAAAGTAGTGGAATAGGCCGGAGTGGTAGTGGGGAGGGCCAGCGGGAGGCTGAATGTGGTAGTCTAGTGTACAATGCTCCCATCTAGTGGTAAAATCTGAAAACTTCCTTTTCTGCCCATTTCTAAAAATGATGTACAGTTGCTTAAAGTTTCAGAAGGCGGAAACCCTGTGAAATCCTCAAAGTATTAAAGTAGAAGTGAAAGGATAACAACGATATCATAATGGAGGAATAACCGAGGCAATAGCTTTTAACTGAGAGTCGACTTGGCTCTGAGTTTCCTGGCAGCCAAGGCTAAGAATGAAATGTGTGTCCCATTGCTTATTGCACAATAAAAAGTCAATTAATCCATCACCAGACCAGCCTTGGACTTCATTTTTAATTCAACAACAATGGCACTAAAGATGTTGTAGGTGCCCTCCTGTGGACATTCATTTACCTGGAAAAGCCAACCAAGGGTCCTGATGGAACAGGTATGCCTGTTTAGATAGGGGCCCTGGCTCAGTCTTTCCCCAAGCAGTCATTCCTGGGATGAGAATGCCCCATGGAGGCTTCAGCAAGTGCTATCCACTAGGTCTTTTGGGCCCAGGCACCACCCACATTTATGGTAGTTTTGGTTCAGTTATGTTTCGAAGGCAGCGCTGAGGGCCTGGCCCCTTGGTTTGGACTTTGGGTGGTGGCAGTGATGGTGCTCTGTTGTTCCATGAGATCCAGAGATGCACTCCAGACCTGCGCTGTCCAATAAGGCAGTCACAGGTCACGTGTGGCTCCTGAGCACTTGAATTGCAGCTGGTGTGAACTGAGATGCCCTGGAAATATAAAATCCACAGCAGATTTCATATAAAAAAGGTAAAATGTCTCATCAATAATTGTTATACTCATTACATCTTGAAATAAATTATTTCATGCTGGATTAATAAAAAAGAAGTTGTTAAAATTAATTTTACTTATTTCTTTGCACATTATAAAATGTGACTTTTAAAAAATTTAAAATTGCGTATGTGGCTGGCACTGTATTTCTTTCTAGTCTAGAGATAGAAGGAATATTCTAGAGAGAGTATTTCTCTTTCTACCTGGCTCCTGAGAGAGGTGGACGAGGCACTCTGGTCACCATGTGCAATGCCCCAAAACCCTAAGAACCTTTTGTGTTATCGTGGGGAGAACACTTGTCTTGGTCTTCTAGATGCAGGTTGGCTTAGAATTGAATTTGGGTAAAGTGTTCAGTGGCCCCAAACAACTTTGCTCTGCCAGTTGGGACACATTCTCTGTGTGTCAGCAGGCCGGGGATTGGGGTCGGGCTGTTGTCAATAATGGGAAAGGAGGGGCGGGGCAAGGCAAGTTTGTTTTTCAGAAGTAGAAAACCAACCCTGCACCTGAAGTGGGTGTCTCTTTTGAAAAGGATTATTTGGTCTCCAGGTATGTGGTGCTCCTTCCATCACTGGGGTCCAGGTCTGGGTCCCAGGATTTGGACTTCACACGCCAAGGCCAGCTCTGATTTGCTGATGTATCAGTTGTAGCTTTCAGAAGCCAATTTGCAAATTTCCTTTCAGATCTTAAAAAGGCTGGAAAGCAGGGAGATGAGGGCGTAAAGCTTTGTAAATTATCAAAATCCCAAGCACACACATCTTCAAGCACATGGGAACTACAAGTCCCCAGTCATTACTGTGATTCTGCTTTTTCCCCCATATTATGTGTTACAACATTATGAGTCAATTTTGCAGAAGTTTTAGCTGCTTTTCTCTGGCTGCACCAATTATATCAATAACAAACTCACAATCACATCAAATGACTGTCAACATATCCCAGTGCACCATGCTCCATGCAATGACTAAATAAAGCAAAATTCCTTTATGGATTCCTTGGAGTATAATTGATCACAAGTTTGAGAATCTTGGGCTAAATCCAAAAGACGGCATCAAGCTCCCAGGCAGCTGGCCAAAATGTGAAGGCAACCTGCCTGGATAAACTTCTTCAAAGTTTCCAGTTTACTCTTAGTACCTCTAAGGTCACTGTATGAGTCCATTTTCATGCTGGTGATAAAGAGATACCTGAGACTGGGCAATTTACAAAAGAAAGAGATTTAATGGACTTACAGTTCCACATGGCTGGGGGCCTCACAATCATGGCAGGAGGTGAAAGGCAGGTCTCACATGGTGGTAGACAAGAGAACAGAGCTTGTGCAGGGAGACTCCTGTTTTTAAAGCCATCAGATCTCACGAGACTTACTCGCTATCACAAGAACAGCACGGGAAAGACCTGCCCCCGTGAGAGACCTCCCACCAGGTCTCTCCCACAACACCTGAGAATTCAAGATGACATTTGGGTGATGACACAGCCAAACCACATCAGTCACACTCCAATTCTTGAATGAAATTGGGTAGGACCAGTGCCCACCCAAATGATCAGAATGGTGTGTGTGCCTCCCACACAGTAACTCCTCCTTAAATGTGAGTTCTCACGTCAGAGGTGCATAGGGTTGGGGAGCAAGAAGTATGTAAGGTCTCCGCCAGGCGCGGTGGCTCATGCCTGTAACCCCAGCACTTTGGGAGGCCGAGGTGGGCGGATCAAAAGGTCAGGAGATCGAGACCATCCTGGCTAACACGGTGAAACCCCATCTCTATTAAAAATACAAAAAAATTAGCCGGGCATGGTGGCAGGCGCCTGTAGTCCCAGCTACTTGGGAGGCTGAGGCAAGAGAATGGCGTGAACTTCGGGGGACGGAGCTTGCAGTGAGCCGAGATGGCACCACTACACTCTAGCCTGGGCAAGAGTGTGAGACTCCATCTCAAAATAAATAAATAAATAAATAAATAAATAAATAAATAAATAAATAATAAAGTGTGTGAGGTCTCTTCCTGGGCTTAAAGCAGGGAAGGAACCCAAAAGCCCCTTGCTGAGCAGAATACTCACTGTGGGGTTTGCCCTTTGGTAAGTCAGAATTTTGGTGGTCGAATTCAAAAGCCTCCTGTAGCGTGCAAAGGACATAGCTTCAGAGCCTTTCAGGGTGGCTGGCTCACGATGGGCACGCCCCATCTCCTGTGGAATAAGACTTAGTTGTCTGTTACTGTCTTGTTTCCTGTTACCCTGGGCTATGTCTCTTAGGTTGCCCCCAAATCTTCAAGGCAGCCTTGGAGGAGCCTCGCACCGGGCTCAAGCTAGAGCTCTCAAGGAAGAGCAAAGACATGGAGTGACTAGGTGCTCAGTGAGTCTCCAGGGGAAACAGGATGCAGGGCTGTGCTACCTGGCAGCCCTCCTTTCAAAGGGGATGCATCTCTGGCCATCATAAAAGATTCTGTTCTGTCAAGGGCCTTCCAACATGCAGAGCGTGAGTGAGGCCTGTCGAGGGGCTCCCGGGGCCTCTCTCACTTCGCCTCCTGCCTCCAGATGTTTCCTTCCTTGGGGTCTTGGCAGCCGGTCCTGAGCCCCGTGCAGCCAGTTTCCAGGACCTGCGTTCCCAGGCATGGCCACACGAGGTCGCGCGGCTCCCGCTCCGGAACCGCTTCACCAGAGCTGGGTCAGGCTGGCTCCGCGGCCGGTTAGGGTCGCGGGATCCCAGGGCCGGGTCCCTCGACCCTGCCTGAGCATCTGAGGGGCAACTTAGCTGCGCTTGGAGATCCGCTTGACGACTTTGTCTGCCAGGACCCCCCAGCAGGGCCAGCTAAGCGTCCTGGCCTGCGGCTGCAGCCTGTGGTGAGGGGTGGAAACGGCGCCCTCCTCCAGGGCTGCAGAGGCGATAAAGATTCCCGCGACCTGGCGGCACCAAGTCCTAATCAAGCTCGGGGGAGAGGGAGGGCGCGGGGGTCCTGGGGGTCTCCCTCGGAATGAGGGGTGGGACCCCCGACGGCGCCCCCAGCCAAGGCCAGAAGCGTGGGCGCGCGGCGTTCCAGGTGCTTCCGTGCAACACGTTTCTGTCTCGCCTGTTTTCCAGAGGGAAAAGTTGCCGTGGGAAGCAAGAGATTCCCGAGCCTCGGTCCTGTCCACGTGGTGCAGGGCACCTGTCTTCAGGGGCCTCCAAGAAGAGCCTGGCCCGGCCCTGCCCAGGTTCAGCCAGGTGACCGGGGCTGCAGGCAGGTCCAGATGACTACAAAGTGTTCTCCCCTCCATTCTCCAGGTCTCTCCTGAGGGCACCCAGCTGGAAGGCCTATGGGCTCCCACCCCTCAGGGCAAAGGCTGGACTTAAGGGCCAGGCTTTCCACGTGTCATTTCCTCTCCGAACCTCTGGGTGTCACTCAGCTCCAATTTCCTGTCTTTAGCTGGGCATTGATTGACAGAGCCGGGAATCTCTGCTGTCCCTGCTCAGGTAGAAAGGCTTGGCCTACTTCCCACAGGCCATGGTCCCCAAACACTGCTCAGCACCCCCAGGCAGGCTGCACATCTGGATGGGCATAGGGGGAATAGGATCCCACACTCACCCTCACCATGGCCTCCGGCCGTGCAGAGCAGGCTTCCAGGTCCTTGACTTTGGGTTTGGACAGATGACTTTGGCTAATGGAATATTAGCAGTCATAGGGTTAGCAGAGGCTTTGCGATGCGCTTGAGAGATTGGCTTTGCATTCCCTCACTCCACGGTTTGAACCTAAATGAGAAACGTTTCCTCCTGGTAGCTGCTGCCCTTTCATCCTGGACCCCATAATAAACACACATAGAGCAGGCCTGAACCCAGCCTGCAGTGGGGAGCCAAGTCCTACAGTCCCACAGCTTGAAGCAGAGCTGCCCTGCTGAGCCCAGCCTCCACAAGCAGTCAGTGGTCTTCAGTGGGCCAGGCTTACAAGCATGGGAATTAGCGCTTATTGTCATATGCCACTGAGAGCTTGTGGAGGTTGTCCAGCAAAGCTGACTGACCAACGTCCTTTTCTCGGTCAGGCCTGAATGACTTATGCCCAATTCCATGATACAAATGATATCACTGAGACAACGTTATCTTGAAAATTGTGCAAGCCACAGAGCTGTCTGTCTTCCTAAGAGCTTGCATGGTGTGTATGGTGTATATGCTGTGTGTGTATGTGTGTGTGTGTGTGTGTGTGTGTGTGTGTGTGTGTGTGTATGTGTGTGTGTGTGTGTGTGTGTGTGTGTGTGTGTGTGTGTGGTGTATGTGTGTGTGTGTGTGTATGTGTGTGTATGTGTGTGTGTGTGTGTATGTGTGTGTGTGTGTGTGTGTGTGTGTGTGTGTGTGTGGTGTGTGTGTGTGTGTGTGTGTGTGTGGTGTGTGTGTGTGTGTGTGTGTGTGTGTATGTGTGTGTGTGTGTGTGTGTGTGTATGTGTGTGTGGTGTATGTGTGTGTGTGTGTGTATGTGTGTGGTGTATGTGTGTGTGTGTGTGTATGTGTGTGTGTGTGTGTGTGTGTGTGTGTGTGTGTGTGGTGTGTGTGTGTGTGTGTGTGTGTGTGGTGTGTGTGTGTGTGTGTGTGTGTGTGTGGTGTATGTGTGTGTGTATGTGTGTGTGTGTGTGTGTGTGTGTGTGTGTGTGTGTGTGTGTGTGTGGTGTATGTGTGTGTGTGTGTGTGTGTGTGTGTGTGTGTGTGTGGTGTATGTGTGTAGGCAGGGGAGGACACTGTCTTCAGTCAGAGTTCAGACAAATGCCCTGCACCACCAGGACAAGGTGAAGGGTCAGGCTGCTACCCAGCGTCACCCTGGGATGGAATTCTGCAAAGACTTGGTAGAGGGGCCCAACTTGATATACCAACGTTCTTATTAATTGTCTCCAAATTTTGTAGCTTCCACTTAGGGAACAATCGACACCCCCTGATAGATTCTGATTTTCTTTCCTTTACTCTGTTGGGTGAGGCTGGAGCTGCTGTCTTGTCTCATTCAAAGCCATGAAGACGCCACCGCCAGTTACATCAGTGTTTCCACGCATCATAGCTTTCCTTCCCTGTAGCTCAGGTACAACAGCATGTTCTAAGGATCCTGATTTGCCTCGAGTTTACACAACTGATAAAGTGGTTTCCTTTCCAAGAGCCATAAAACACAGTGGATGGTGACCCGGGGGCCCAGCACAGGTATTCTAAAGCAATTAGCCACCAGCCGGGAAAAACCATTATATGAACAGTGGGCTGAGTTGTGATGGACAGGTCGCATTCCATGAAGATTCCCAATTAGAACTCTGGAAAAGGAGCGAACAGACAGATTGGCAAGCCTCTGCCTCTACTTTTACCCATTAGCAGCCCTCCACAGGTCACGGGGCGCTCCAGCTGGGCTTTGGCTACTGCGGCCCCCTCTTCCTCCCTTGCTGCAAAGCTGAACCCAGTGGTTGACTGGGTGGGTGGGGTTTCTGGTCAGGCCTGGACCCCTCCCCCTCTCCAGTCCTCCCCAGTCTTTACTGCCCTGTGTCTTTCTGGGGCATTGCTTTGTGCAAAGACAATACCAGGGAGTTCTCAGGAAATATGCCCCTCACAGACCCCATAGGACTCACTGCAGCTGACATCTGAGCTGCTTCTCTTCTAAAATGTTACTCCTAAAGCTCAAAAACAGGAGCAGATTTCAGCAGCCGCTCCAAGTTCTCTTGGCGTGATGGAATAATGAGGGAGAATTGCCCCGTGACATCTGATACAAAACGTTCCTGTTTCCAGTTTACCCACATAACAAGATAGCTTCATTTATAATGAGATAAGCAGAGAGCAGTGCTCGAGAAGGCCTGGTGTCATTATGGAGCTATTTCTATGTTAATGGCGATGAGAAGAGAATGCAGAAATGTCTGTCACAGATTGACAAAGGTGATGTTAAATACGCCTGCTGCAATGCAGCCACTGTGGAAGGCCCCGTTCAATACGTGGAACAAACGGTGGATGACTTGTATGCTTTGGGGAGAAGGCGGTATTTGTACCCCTCTCTGAACCCTCCTTGCCCTGCTCCCACAGTCTTTGAAGCTGTGTCTCTCACCTCCTCTCCTCTCTGCCTACGAGCCAGCCTCCCAGGGTTATCCAAGGAGGGTCTTTGAGATAGGTACAAAGCTCAGGTCATCAGCCTGGGAGGAGGCAGACCATGCTTTAAGGGGCCCAAAGTTGAAGATAGGGAAACTGACTCTAAGCTGGACAAGGGATAAAGTCATGAGATTAACTGAAGTAGATGATGGAGAACCAGATCCAAACTTGATAAAGCGGGAGGAGTTCAGGCGTGGCTGATTTGGGTTTGAAAGAAGCTGTACGGATGCCATTTCTTTTGATCCTTCTTTGCGCTCCTGTCTCCTCCACGTCAGGTCTGGTCTCAGGCTCCTACCCCTGGCAGGACAGTCACATCCTGTTAGGCTCCAGGGGGAGAGGGAGAGTCCCTTTCTAGGAAACCCAGTAAAGGTGTCGCTCCTTACCTGTGACTTAGATTGGGCCATGTGTTCATCTCTAAAACCACATCAGTTGAGAAGCAATACTCTGACTGCCCAGGCCTGGGCTGTGGATTCCACCTGAGTCATGTGGTCTGCAGGCAATGGTCTTTTGTAAGCCATTGCCAGGAGTCCAGTGAATCATACTCAGCTTCTTTTGGGCTCACGTTTTTTTGTTTGTTTGTTTTTCCTTCTTGAATCATTGTTGTCTGGGAAGCGAGGAACAGAGAAACTGCGCATACCGCTCCTCTCCCAGCGTCCCATAGGAGGAAGTCTTTAGTGTGGCTCAGAGCCTTCCTGGTTAGGCCTCCACTCTCCCACCCCAGCTGCCTCTCCAACCCATCCCGGTCCCCCAAACAGCATGCTTTTCCATCCTTCTGCTTTACATGAGCATCTGCCCAAGAGGCCCGGACTTTCCTCCTACAACCAAAATACTCCTATGGATCCCTCAGGACCCAAATTGTCCTACCCCTTCTGTGATGCTTTCCCCAAGTTCTTCCAGGCATTAGTCTATGGTCTGACTCCCTGTAAAACTCTTTATCACATTGTTATCTCATGACCCTAGGAGGCTGGGAGCTCCTGGAGGACTGTGTTTTAAAGTATTCTTTATTTTTCTTAGAGACAGGATCTCAGTCTGTCACCCAGGCTGGAGTGCAGTGGTGCGATCCTGGCTCACTGCAGCCTTGACCTCTTGGGCTCAAGGGACCCTCTTGCCTCAGCCTCCTGAGTAGCTGGGACTATAGGGGTGTGCTGCCACACCCAGCTACTTTTTTAAAAAAGATTATTTTTGGCCGGGCACAGTGGCTCATGCCTGTAATCTCAGCACTTTGGGAGGCCAAGGCGGGCAGATCACCTGAAGTCAGGAGTTCAAGACTAGTCTAACCAACATGGTGAAACCCCGTCTCCATTAAAAAATACAAAAAAATTAGCTGGGCATAGTGGCGGGCACCTGTAGTCTCAGCTACTCAGGAGTCTGAGGCAGATAATCGTTTGAACCCAGGAGGTAGAGATTACAGTGAACCAAGATCATGCCACTGCACTCCAGCCTGGGCTACAGAGCGAGACTCTGTCTCAAAAAAAAAAAAAAAAAGAATTTTTGTAGAGGTGGGATCTTGCTATGTTTCCCAGGCCGGTCTCAAACTCCTGTCCTCAAGCAATCCTCCCACCTTGGCCTCTCGAAGTGTTGGGATTACGGGCATGAGCCACTGTGCCCAGCCAAAATATTATTTTCCGTTTTTTTTTAGTATGAAACATTTTCAAACATTAAAAATATGTGTTCACCACCCAGATCTGATAGATAACAGCTTGCCACATTTGTTTTACCTTTGTCTCTCTCCTGGAAGAAATAAAATATTAAAACAATACAACTAAAGCCCCAATACCCCCATTCCCTTCCCCTCTACTCCCAGGCTTCTGAAATTGAGTTAAATCTCTATTCGATTTCACACTCTGAGAACTATTCGTGTTAATTTGTAAATATGTTTTGTTCATTTGTACTACAATGGAGTGCTTTTGATCGTAAGAATAAACCATGGTTACTTACCCTTTTCCCTCCTGGTGAGTACATTTGTTTCTGACTTTTCAACATTGTACACCTTCGGCAGTGAATGTTCTTGCCTGTATCTCCTGTTGCCAAAGCAAGAATCTATCAGCAGGTACACTAGTGGTGGAATTGTTGGCTTTATGTAGGATCTGTGCATCCTCAGCTTTAAAAACATTGTCAAGGCCAGGTGTCTTCCGAAGTGCCTTCCTAGCTACTCGGGAATTAGAGCCAGGAGGATTCCTGGAGCCCAGGAGGTTGAGACTGCAGTGAGCCATGATCGTACCACTGCATTTCAACCTGGGCAACATAGTGAGACCGTGTCTTAAAATCAACAACAAAACATGAATAAACATTACTTGAGTTTTCTCCACGTTCAATCTGACTATGAGAAAATGAAGTCATATTTTGGTTCGTTTGTATTTGCCCAGTGACTGATGGGGCCAAGCCTTTTTTCATATGCTTGTTGGTCATCCAAGTTTTCTCTTCCACAAATTGCTTGTTTTCCTAATTAACGGGTTGTTGGTCTGTCTGTGCCCTGGAGCCAACTCCTTTGTTTGTTATACACAACCTTGTCTTATCCATCAGTACATTCCTGAATCTTTCTCAGTGCCAGACACCGGCCGGCCCTTGATACATTTTTACTGGAAAAGGGAGAAATGAAGAAGACAAGCCCTCTGGAGCCGGTGAAACTGTTCTGACTGGCCCCGGGGGTGACCTACATGAGCACAGGACTGCTTAGGAGATGGATCTGCCTGGGACCTAGGCACTAGGTCTGAGCAGATAGAGAGTAGTGACAGCCAGACAGGACAGGGAGGTGGCCGATGGGGAGGGCGCTGCTGAGTCTAGTGGACCCTTTCTGGGCTCCACCCTCCATAAAGAGTCTCTAAGCCTTGCTGACTTTGTTGCCAACAGTTCTTCAAGAGGCAGCCCTGAGATCTCTGGAAGGCAGTAAGAAATCTGGTCACTTCTACAAAATGCCAGGATCCCAATCCCCTTCCCAAGGTGAGCCCATTAGCCACAATCCTCAGGACTCAGATTTAGACGTTTAATTTCCAATTTCTCCAAATCTTGCTCCTGTTCTGAATCATTAAACAGGCTCCCAGGTCGTCTCCATTTGAACATGCACTTGCTGGCTGAGGCAGCCCTGGGTGCTCTCAGGGAACACACACTAACAGCTCCCCCTCAAGCACTGCCTGGGAGAAGTGTGGAGCCCAGTTCAGGCCTCATCACGTCCTTCATTACCAAGCACCACGTGCAGCCACTCTGTGGCCAGAATTCAACTCTTACCTACCTGTGAATGATTTTTTAAATAAATACAGTTTACAAAAAGCTTTGAGAGGCCAGCAATCATAGCTGACGCTGGCCAGTGTCTCAGCACCTACAATGTACCTGGCACTTAGGAGGCCTCAATAGTGATTTATTCATTTATTTATTTGGAGATGGAGTGTTGCTCTGTTGCCCAGGCTGGAGTGTAATGGCGTGCTCTCGGCTCACTGCAACCTCCGCCTCCTGAGTTCAAGCAATTCTCCTGCCTCAGCCTCCCGAATAGCTGGGACTAGAGGTGACTGCCACCATGCCCAGCTAATGTTTGCACTTTTAGTAGAGATGGAGTTTCATCATGTTGACCAGGCTGGTCTTGAACTCCTGACCTAAGATGATATGCCTGCCTTGGCCTCCCAAAATGCTGGGATTACAGGTGTGAGCCACTGTGCCTGGCCTCAATAGTGATTTACCTAAGAAATGGATGAAGGGACCAGAACAATTGACATTATCAAGGTGGCAATTCTCTTTGAGTTTATCTAGAAATAGCATTCATTCAAGTAAAATATTAAGAGACAAATATTATCTTTTTTTAAACATTTAATCTAATCATTTTAAAAATTTATCTAAAATAATGAACATAGAAGAACAGCCACTGAAATCTTGATATGAAAAATTTCCAGATATTAAACCTTGCTTCAGATATTAAAACCTATTATAAAGGGACAATAATTGAAAGAATATGGTACTCTATTATAAGGGGACAATAATTGAAAGAATATGGTACTGGTATAGAAGTGGATATATCAGCAGACAATATTAAATTGCTGAAATATACCCAAATAATGCAATAATTTAGTTCATAGTAAACATGATGTTTCAAAAGGGTAGAAAATGATTATCCAGCCTCAAAGCGGGGAGTCTCTGAGCCCAGAGCTCTGAAGGGCCTTAGCAGTTTGGTGCCTTATAATTGCAAGACCCTATCTTATCAAGAGGTGACAGCTGTTGGGTGAGATGGGGGGAGGTTTGCAAAGCTAGCAGTCTCTAAATGGATAAAAAATTGCTTGTTTGAGCTATTTTAAAAATAATTGGATGTGCAAAAATTTTAGTTGGGTGCTGGCACGCTTTTGAGCTAACAGATCTCAGCCTGCAGTGCAGAAATAAGCAACCTATGGGCTAATGTACAGAGGCCATCTTTGGCTCATTTATAAAACGAGTCCCTGTTGGCAACTTCAGAAGCTACAGCTGGTGGGATCACCTCCCCGCTCTCCAGAGGAGCTGTGTCTAAAGGGACTCTATGATGCTTCCCAGTGAGAGTCCAAGGTGAGCAAGCAACTTCCCTTTCTGTGAGTTCTCCTACCCTCCTTTTTCCCATCAGCCTCTCATGATGGTCATGACAACAGGCAACATCTGAGCATTTCTTTGCCAGGCACTCGGTCAGACGCTTTCATGGAAACCATCATCAAATATACAAAGCAAATTTATGAGGTAGCAAATGTATGTATCATCTCCATTCTACAAATGAGGAAAGTGGGCAGACAGAAGCAGAGCGACTTGCCCTAGGTTTCACAGAGAGCACAGAGCAGAGCTGGGTTCTGACCCTAAAGGGTAACTCTCCCCCAATGCCCAATGCAGGTGAGCTTCCTCACCTGCACGCCTCCGCTTCCCTCCATCCCTCACCCCTAGTTTGTTCTTCTCCTTTTGGTACAAGTGTGTTTCCTGTAGCCCTCTGCAAGGCCTCCTTCTGGTTCTAGTCCTTCCTTCAATATCAGTCAGGGTCCCCTGGGGAGTCAGAACCACAGCAGTTATTTGAGCAGAGAGTATTTAATATAAAGATTGTTTACTAGGCATAAAGTTGTGAACTCCATAACTGAAAGGACATAAAACAGACTCTAAAGTACCACAGACGTGGTGACTGCAGGAAGCAGCACTCACACCTAAGGCTGGAGGAATAAGGGAAGAGAATGGAATTATTAAACTCAAGGCTTGGGCAAAGCCCCCTGGAACTGGAACTCAGATCGAGTAGGGAGCGATGGCCGGTGCTTGGGTTTCTGCAATGGGTGGGAAGGTAGATGGGATGAAAAAAACTGCAGAATGAATCCAGCTGCTGCTACAGGAAGGAGCTGCCTTTGCTGGGGTGAAGAAACATTGCTGGGGTGATGCTCCTAGGAGCAGAAGCCAGTGGGAAGGAGCAAGTTCTGCTCCATCCTCCCGCTCCCCAGTCTCCCTGAAGTGCCCCCTACTGGTAAAGTCCAACAGGCAAAGCAGAAATGTGGTTTGCAGCATCCTATCCTCAGCGTCACTGAGCTGAGATAGAAGGGCGGATTTGGAGCTGAAAGACAATTACTTAATAAGTAGTACACCTTTCTGTGGCCAAGGTTGAAACCTTGTCTCTCAGACTTCAGGATATGTGCCTCAATCATTTCCTCTCTGCTAAGCTTTTGGGGATTTCTGCTTCCAATTCCCACTTAGTTATTGTTCCTCTTCCATGGGGTACAGACGGCAGAGTGCCAGGGTCCCTCTCCAAATGGAACTGAGAAATGTACATACCTATTATGTCCTCTGCATGCAGGGCCTGAGACTCAGCCGTGTACACATCCCCACCCTGGGTACCTTGGAGTCCATATTCTGCTAACTGCAAGTCCCAGGCATTTAGCAAGCCCTTTCCCAGAGACACTCAGGCTGGCAGAGAGGGAGGACAGCTGAGGCCACGCTTCGGTCCCTTCCCTCCCCAGCCTGTCCAGCTCATTCCTGTCGTACATGTTTGCCTGAGCGTGGCACCGACACCTTGTGGAGTCTGACCTTTCTAGAAATGAATAATTTGATTTCTCAGGAAAGTAGTGAACATAAGGTAAACTTTAGCAACATCAAAGCAGCACATCGATTAAATATCTGCCTGAGAATTCTCTCTGGGTTTCTATATTCCAAAAGGCTTACCATAAAATTAACTCCAAAGTTACTGAACTGAGAAATGTACAATTACTGTCTTGTTGATGCAATAAAATAGAAAGGACTGTTTAGGCATTTAATTGGCTCCTAACAATATACGACGGTATGTTAATTAGACATCAATTATGACAGAATGCTAATTGACATTTGATAAGCATTCTAACTGATAACCAATGTTTGCTCTACCAAATTAAATGCCTCAGTGGGCTGTGTTTGACAGCTGGGAGGGGGTTTATTAGACGGCTGCAAGTGACTGGCATCTTCCAGATGGCTGCGGCTCTCTCTAGAACATCCTGCTACTCCTTGGGAAATACTTCCAGGGTCAATTGACTTTTCCTCGTTGCTTCTGGGAAAAGAAGTCACTCTTCTGAGGGAACCTGGCCTCGCTTACCTTCAATGCCCAATACTTTCATCTTCCCATCACCTGTTTTCTCAGTGTGTGCAGCCTCACATTTCAGCCCACTTTCTGTAGCCTTTACAGTCAAGCCTATTTGAATGCTAAACCTGGCTCCACCACTTTCCAGCTGTGGGCCCTGACTCTGGGCTTCGGTTTCCCCTTTCTGCAACAGGAATCTTGCCTAAGTATTAGGACTAATGGGAAGAAAGCAGTGACCTCGATTTTTAGCACAGAGGAGGAGCTCAGTACCTTTCATTTTCTGTTCTTCTCTCCCCTCATTTTCCCTTCTGGTCTCCTATTCCTACTCCTGGGCTATTGCTTTGTGCCACACTGTTGGACTGTGGCCCTGATGCCACGGTTCTCAGCCCTCCCTCTGAGCTGAAACCAAGCTTTGACTACCATCAGAGGAAAGTGTGGCTTCAGCGTGAGATTTAAGTGCTGGTTCCACCATGCATTAGCTGTGTGACACCGAGTCAGTTCCTTCACTGTTCTTTGGTTTTCTCATCTGTGTTGTGGGGATGATAATAACAGTACCTATCTTCAGGTTGATGCAAGCACTTAGGGTGGTGCTTGTGCGTGGAAAGTGCTCAGCATGTATCAGCTTGCAAACATTGTAAACATTAGACCCTGCCGTCTAGGGTGAAGCCACTGAATTTGATTCTCAATCAGGTTTTTTTTTTTTTTTCCCCCCAGCAACCAACTCTTGAGTGGATTCAGGCTTCCACAGTCTCTTTTTTCTAGGTGGCAAGGCAAAAAGTGGCCTCAGTCCCTCTCCTTTTCTTCCTGGACTTCTGGATCATTTCAGACAGACTCTGGCTGCTGTAATGTGGCCACTGCATGCTTTGTTAAAAGATTGCACACCTGTGTGTGCCACTTGCTGGTACACACAGTGATTAAGAGTTAGTGAGTCCTAATTCCTTTAGAGTACAAGAAATATGTGACTCTTTCTTTCTTTCTTTGCTACCAGTTAGTATTCTATTCTTTTACCTGGGAACTTAGATTGCCTATGTATCAAGGTCAATTCAAAGAAAACCAATTTATTGAATGGCTAATTTGCCAAAAGCCAACTCACCAAGAGTTAATTTGCTGAAATTCCGTTTGCTGAATCATCAAATTACTGAATGGCCAATTCCCTGAACACTGTCCAACCCTTAACCATATGTAGGCTGGGTGGCCGCAGACAGTTTGCTGTCAGAGCAAGAAACACATGTAGAAGTAGACTCAGAAGCTAAGCAAAGAGTAAGGCAGATGTCCCTAAAAGTAAATAAGATAGGAAGCCGAATCTACAAGAAAGTCCAACTCTTCACAGTTAAACGATGTCCACTTAAGAAGTGCTCTGCCTTTGAACCGTGAAATAGATAAAGATTTCAAGCCTGGGCAGGCTGCTTTGTGGTTAAATAACTGTAAGAAAGTGACACTGAAACTAAAACAAAAATCAATTCTCAATAATTTGGTAGCTCAATCATTTACACATTGGCCATAGCAAACGGATTTTCAGTGAATCAGTCTATTTCCTTCCGTACCTGCCTAGCCCTCAGGTATGCTAATACTGAGGTAAGAAACACCCGTATAGAGAGGGCGGCCATCTGTCCGTACAGAACAGGGGCAGAAGGTGGCATCTGGTCTGACTCTACATCTCAGCCAGGGTTGGGACAGGGAAACCTAGGGGTGGGAAGTGGGGCCCAATAGCCTGAGCCTCTAGGTGGTGGTCAGATTAGTAATTGAGCCAGTGGTAGCTCCCTGTTCCTAGAGGCATGCTTACCTCTAAGGCAGACCCCAAACATTGCCAAGTACAGGACATGCAGAAGCTCAGAGGAGGTAGCCTGGGCCCAGGACAACAGGTAGGGCTTTGGGGCAGGATCCCTCTTCAGCCCCAGACCTCTTTCCAGGAACAAAACAAAATTGTCAGAGGCTGGGGACAGACTCTGGCACTTCACTTAACCTGAGCTAGGGACTCCAGGTTCCCTGAATATAGGTAAATTTATTCATTAAAAATAATTATTTTGTGCTCATAGCCGTAAAAAGAAATAATATTAACTGAATATATTGAACATTCACTGCGTCCCAGAACCATGCTGAACACTTGTGTGCGTTATCTCACTTAATCATGAGAGCAGCTCTATAAAGGAGTTGCCATTTTAATTCCTATTTTACAAAGAGCTGAGGCTCAGAGACATTAAGAAGTTTGGCCAAGATCACAGAGCTCACAAAGAATCAGAGATTGCCTTCGTATCTAGATTTGTACGGCTCCAGATCCATGCTTTCGACCCAAACCTCACCTTGCCTTCTAACTACTAGTCAAGCATTGCACTGGGTTCTGGGAACAAATCAGGCAGACCCATTTTCTTCTCTGTAGAGCCATCACATGTGGTCACCAGACCTCACCCTATTCTAGGGGTCGCTCCAGGTATTTGTAGGACAGAAGGGGCTGGGCTTTGAGAAGGCCTGAGTATGGAATGGACAGGTGTCTGCAGCAGGTGGCACTGGTCTCCCACATTCTACCTGCTCAGCTTCACACTGAGGGCTTCTTTTCCAGCAAGCGTTCTCTGACACTTGCTAAATACTGCTGGACAGAGTTAAGCCAGCCTGGGAAACACCTAGGAAAAAAAACCATGGTCAGCTAAAGGCTGGTGAAGACAAAAAGATTATGGGATGGGTAATGGAAAATTTTAATCACTAAATATGGCCTCATATCTAGTTGAAGAAATGAGGATTACGATGTCTATATATAGTCTTCCTCATCTTGATATGCATGTATTTTAATATATTAATTGATTTCCCCTTTCTTCCCCCTCTACTGGCTTATGTTATGTGTGTTAGTTGGAGTTTACCTTATCACTTTTGGCTACCCAGGAGAGCACAATATAATTGTAATTAAATAACATGAAGAGTAAGTATCACTCAAACATGGATACAGGAACTTATGGTCTCTGGGCCTTCCCTTTTCAGGGAGAGGGTTTGTACACCTTTGTACTAGTTAGTACACCTTTGTACTAGTTGCATTACATTAGGTAGAAGCATGTTATTATTTGCAAGTTTAAATATAAGCATTTTTTCCTTGGTGTGTCATACATATGATAATATGTTTTAATTATATTTTTTATCCATCTTCTTTTTGATGTGATTTTATGTAGGATATTGTATACAGAATATCACTATATAGAACTAGAAAAGGATTGGGCATTACACAGTGAGCCTAGATACGGAGCTGGGTAAAATACCCAATAAGGCTTTGCTTTAAGGAACATGAGTACATTTTTCTGGGGTAAATAGTTTTATTATTTCAGATGAGACCATTATTGTTGTGTGATTGGGAAGATTAAGTATAGAAGAAGGTCTATGCTGTGTTGGACAGTTAAAGGAGTGAACTACAGTAGACATTTCTCATTCTCTTTGGTCATCCAGAAGCATTGGACATACTTCCTGTGCTTGAGGAATTTCCCACTTTATGTATCATGGTGAGAGGTAAAGACTATCTCCTCCGTGGAAATTTCCTAGCCTCCCTTGTAGCTGAAACTTAGGCATTTGACTCTGGCTTTGCCACTTAGTTATACTTTTCCAGACTTTGATTCAGAAGCTAATAACATGGAAAGACGTACCAAAGCATTCTGGCATGGTTTGAGACAGATACGTGAAGCCTGCAGAGGCAGATTTTCTCATTGTGACAGACAGTGCTTTACATCCATTGGGTCAACGAGGCAAGCTGCAACGTCTCTGCCCAGGGAGGATGGCCATGATGACTCCACTGTTCCAGCTCTGTGGAGTAATTTGGGGGCCTTTCTCTAACGAAATGCCAGGCCTGATTTTCTGGTCCTTCCAGAGTTTTCCTATCTTTTAACACATTTTATTTCTGTTTAAAATAGCTTGACTTATTTGTTTACATTTAAGAATTCTGGGCCAGGCGCGTTGGCTCACACCTGTGATCCCAGCACTTTGGGAGGCCAAGGCGGGCGGATCACGAGGTCAGGAGATTGAGACCATCCTGGCTAACATGGTGAAATCTCGTCGCTAGTAAAAAAATACAAAAAAATTAGCTAGGCGTGGTGGCAGGTGCCTGTAGTCCCAGCTACTCGGGAGGCTGAGGCAGGAGGATGGTGTGAACCCAGGAGGTGGAGCTTGCAGTGAGCCGAGATCACACCTCTGCACTCCAGCCTGGGAAACAGAGCAAGACTCCATCTCAAAGAAAAAAAAAAAATTTCTGACTGCTACAGGAAAAACAACAACCAGCACAATGACAACAAACCAGTATGGTGATCTTTGTATAATTGCCTTGTATCCAGTCACCAAATCACATTCACTTGAATTCATCATAACAGTACTTTTAAAATGAGTCTCTTCAATTATTAAGGAATACTATTGTGTCATATATAAATTTAAGATAATTTTCTTTCTTTTTTTCCCCAAGTAATAAAATGGATGAAAGTATGGATGGTAGAATTAATCAATAGTCACTATTCCTTGTGTCTGTTCAACTGGCTGCAAATGCTAGGTTCTTGTATTCCTTTACTCAAGGCTCTCCTGTGAGCAGACTAGGGATTGCTGTGGTCTATGACAAAGCAAACTTTGGCCTGGATATAATTAGTACCAAAACTCTCTTGCCTGTACAGCTTGGCTTGGTAATGACCAAATACAAATACTATAAAATGTAAATGGATCCTAATGAGTAGAGATGGTTACCTACAGAATGCAACTAAAAGTAGAATGAACCAAAGTACTTATAGAAGGACAAGCTAAAAAACAAGGCTTTATTAAAGTTGTAAAAGTCAGGAGAAAGCAGAGAGAAAGATAAAGTGAACTCAGAATCAGGAACTAGGAAGGACTGGGATGAATCAGGAAAAAGATTAAAAGCAAAACGAGAGAAGTACTAAGTGGTGGGCAATGATCTGTATTCTCCAGTTTACCTCTATTATTATTATTATTATTATTATTTTTTTTGAGACGGAGTCTCACGCTGTTGCCCAGGCTGGAGTGCAGTGGCGCGATCTCGGCTCACTGCAAGCTCCGCCTCCTGGGTTCACGCCATTCTCCTGCCTCAGCCTCCTGAGTAGCTGGGACTACAGGCGCCCGCCACCGCGCCCGGCTAATTTTTTGTATTTTTAGTAGAGACGGGGTTTCACTGTGGTCTCGATCTCCTGACCTTGTGATCCGCCCGCCTCGGCCTCCCAAAGTGCTGGGATTACAGGCTTGAGCCACCGCGCCCGGCCTACCTCTATTATTTACAAGATGAATAGTGTGTGAATTGCTTGAACAAACCACAGATGACCAGAGTTTATAAACTGAACCCTCATTCCCACAGAACTAGACTCTTGCTTTGACTCTCCACTCTGCAGTTAGTTTGATCACCTGCTTAAAACAGGGCTAAGCTCCCAAATGGGAGGAAATGTTTTATTGCCCTGAATTAAGCCTGTCCTTAGAGGTGGATTGGACTATTATCTAATCATTGCCAGAAGTAGGACATTAGATCAATATTCCAAAACGCAAGTCATTATTTTTTATAAGTGTCTGCCAAAATTTAAAAAGTATATAGAAACCTTTTAAGAAAGTATAGACATTAAAGCAAGAAACATCTCCATGAATGTGTACATGTGTTTGTGTATATGTATATTGTGTATATCTGTGTGGTTTACATACATGAATCACTATAAATAAATACACATGGTAAATTTAACAATATAAAAGGTAACAGCCTTCTTCTATTTTCAGTACTATCCCTTAAAACTAGCCACTACTAACAGTTTTTGTGTGTATTTCCATAACAGGTTTATATAATTATAGTGTATTAATATATGTAAATATTTACACACTTGTATCCTTTCCTTTTTAATACATAAGAGAAATATACTATTTAATCCTTTTGCTCTATTCATTTAAAAACATGAATTGGGATTTTTTCTGTGCAAGCACATGTAAATGCTTCATTCTTTTTAAAAAGTCAAGTGGTATTCCATTGTGTGTGTGTCAGTCCATTCTTGCATTGCTATAAAGAAATAGCTTAAACTGGGTAATAAAGTAAGAAAATAGGTTTAATTGACTCACATTTCCATGGGCTGTATAGGAAGCATGGCTGAGGAGGCCTTAGGAAACTTACAATCATGGTGGAAATGAAAGGGAAGCAAGCACATCTACATAGAAGGAGAAGGAGGAAGAGAGAGAGTGAAGGGGGAGGTACTACACACTTTCAAACAACCAGTGAGAACTCACTATCATAAAAACAGCAAGGGTGAAGTCTGACCCCCATGATTCAATCATCTCCCACCAGGCCCCTCCTTCAACACTAGGATTACAATTCAACATGAGATTTAGGTGAGGACACAGACCTAAACCATATCAGTGTGGTTCTGTTGAACCATATTTTATTTAACATATATGAGAGTTCCAATTGCTATACTAAACAATGCTTAGTATTGCCAACCTTTTTAAATTTAGACATTCTCATGGGTGTAAAATGGTATTTCATTGTGGCTTTAATATATAATTTTTTAAAGACTAATAAAATTGAACACATTTTAATATGTTTATTAGCCATTTTTTCTATACTTTTTTGTGAAGTACTTGTTCAAGTGTCTCATTTTTCTATTGCATTATCTGTGTTATTCCTATTGACTTGTAGGAGATATTTATATATTCTGGATTTAAGCCATTTTAAAATTATACATATATAATATTTATTGTATTGTAACTTTTGCTACATGCACATACGTGTGTGTGTGTGTACATATATAGCAAAAGTTCTCTCATTCTGTGACTTGTTTTTGATTCTTTTAATGGTATTTTTTGGAGTACAGCAGTTCCCAGGTTTAATCAGGTCTAATTTAGCAATCACTTCCTTTATTGCTGGTGCCTTTGGGGTCCTGTTTAGTTAATCTCTTTTTATCCTACAATAATAAAAAAAATTATCTTACATTATCTTCTAGGATCTTGTTTTGTGTTTCTTTTAATTTTTGTTTATATTTAATTTTAATTTTAATTTTTGAGACAGGGTCTTGCTCTGTCACCCAGGCTGGAGTGCAATGGTGCGATCACAGTACATCGCAGCCTCTACTTGCCAAGGTCAGGTGATCTTCCTGCCTCAGTCTCCCAAGTAGCTGGAACTACAGGCATATACCACCATGCCCTGCTAATTAAAAAAATTTTTTTTGGCCAGGCACAGTGACTCACGCCTGTAATCCCAGCACTTTGGAAGGCCGAGGCAGGTGGATCATGAGGTCAGGAGTTTGAGACCAGCCAGGCCAACATGGTGAAACCTGTCTGTACTAAAAATGCAAAAATTAGCTGGGTGTGGTGGTGTGTGCCTGTAATCCCAGCTACACGGGAGGTTGAGGCAGAGAATTGAGTGAACCTAGGAGGTGGAGGTTGCAATGAGCTGAGATTGTGCCACTGCACTCCAGCCTGAGTGACAGAGCAAGACTCCATTTTGGAAAAAAAAAATTTGATTTTGTAGAGATGGTGTCTCCTTATGTTGCCGCAGCTTGTCTCAAACTTCTGGGCTCAAGTGATTCTCCTGCTTTGGCCCACCAAAGTGTTGGGATTACAGGCATGAGCCATCGTGTCCAGACTGTTTCTTTTTAAATCTGCAATCTGCATGTTTGATTTCTTTGTGGATGGTATAAAGCAGAAGATAAGATCCAATAATTTTTCCAAATGTTTATCTAGTTGACCCAGCACCATGTTTATTAAAAGACCATCATATTCTCCTCTGATATGCAATATTACCTTTGTTATAAACCAAGTAGTTGTATTGTGGGTTTTATTTCTGGACTCCATTTTCCATTTCATTGACTTAATTACTGCTTTAATTATTTTGGCTTTTAAGTATTGATATTGAGGAGCTCATATCAGCCACACAGTTTTTCTTTCAAAGATCTTCCTGGTTCTTCTTCCTAAGTCTTCCCAAGATTTTTATAAAATCTTTAAGAGGGTTTTTACTTTTCTTGGTCTTTTGCATTTCCATATACATTTTAAAATCAGCTCATAAATTTCTAAGCCAAATTGGAAAACCCTGCTGATATTTTGATAGGAATTGCATTGAACCTATAGGTTAATTTCAGGAGAAATTAACATCTGTATAGTATTCTCTTCCACTTCATGAATATGGTATATCTCTCCATTTATTTACGTCATTTTCAATTTTTCAAAATGTTGTATAGTTTTCTGTGTAGCATTCTTGTACCTTCTTTGTTAGATTTATTCTCCAGTTTTTAAATTTACAGTATTATAATTGGAATATTAAATTTTTTTCTGTACTTGTTTGTTAGAATCTAAAGCTGCCACTGCTTTTTTCCAGTGATTTTGCTAAGTTTGCTTATTAATTCTAACAGTTTGTCTACAAGTTTTTGTGTGTTTTCTATTGTGTACTATGTAGTCATCTGTTACGTTTTATGTCTTTCTTTCCAATTCTTAAATCTTTCATTTATTGTTCTTGTTTAATTGCACTAGTTAGAATCTCAAGTATAATGTTGAATAGAAGTGGTGATAGCAAGTGTTTTTGTCTTATTTCTTTTTCTTTTTTTCTTTTTTTTTGAGATGTATTCTTGCTCTGTTACCCAGGCTGGAGTGCAGTGGTGCAATCTTGGCTCACTTCAACCCCCGCCTCATGGGTTCAAGCAGTTTTCCTGCCTTAGCTTCCCAAGTAGTTTGTATTACAGGCATGCACCATTACTCCCAGCCATTTTTGTCTTATTTTTAATCTTAGGGGAAAAGCTTTTAGGATTTTACTGTTAGGTGTGATGTTGGTTGTAGGTTTCTTGTATCTATAAATTAATAGATGAAGAAGGTCCCCTTCTAATTCGACTTTGCTAAAAGATTTTATTATGAATACATATACAATTTATCAAGTGATTTATCTTTGCTTATTAAAAAGATCATGTGATTTTTCTCCCTTATTCTATTTATGTGGTACATTAAGTTAATTGAGTTTTAAATGTTAAGTTCCCTGTCTTGGAATATGCACATCTAGGGTTGTGATGTGTTATTATTTTTATAAATTGCTAGATTTGTAATGCTTTCAATTCTGTTTTAAGAGAGATTGGCTTGTGATTTTCTTTTCTTATAATAACCTTGTCAGGGTTTGGAATATAAGATTATACTTCTACATAGAACAAGTAGGGAAGTGTTTCCCAGTTGTTGTTCTCTGGAAAAGTTTGGGTGTGACTGGCATTATTTTTCTTTAAATATCTGGAAAAATTCACCAATGTAGTTATCTAAGCCTAAATCTTTTGATAAAAGGTTTTCAGATATGGGTTTAATTTCTTTAAAATTTATAGTACAATTCAAATTTCTATTTCTTTTTTTTCTTATAAATTCATTTTTTTATCTAAATATGTGAATGTACCAACAACAGATTATACATTATTTTCACTTAATTTTGTTTTTAATCCCCCTTTCCATTCCTGATAGTAGTTTCTTGCACCTTCTTTTTTTAATGATTAATTTTTTCCAGTGATTTATAAATTTACAAATCTCATTCAAGTGTTCAAAGGGCAAGCCTTGATTTTGAACTCTGGCTTTCTTGATTTTTCTCTGTTCTACATTTGTTTTCCACTTTATTAATTTCTGTTCTTATCTTTATTATTTTCTTCCACTTTGAGTTTAATTTGCAGTTCTTTTTCTAACTTCTTGAGATGGATGTTTAGAGCCTTGACTTTTGGCATTTCGTCTTTTCTCATATGTTCACTTAATGGTAAACAGTTTCCTCTATTCATAACTTTAACTGAATCCCATAAATTTTGATATGTCATGTTTTCATTGCCATTCAGTTCCAGATGTTTTCTAATTTCCTTTGTAACTTTTTCTTTCACTTATGTACTATATAGAATTATACTGCCTAACTTCTAAACATCTGGAAATTTTCTAGTTAGCTTTTTTAAAAAAGTGATTTCTAGTTTATTTCCATTACAGTTAAGGAATATACTTTGGAAGATTTTAATTTCTTAAAAATTGTTGGTATTTGCTTTGTGAGTTAGTATATGACTGATTTTGGTAAATTTTCTTTTCTTTTTTTTTTTGTCAAGACGGAGTTTAGCTCATGTTGCCCAGGCTAGAGTGCAATTGTACGATCTTGGCTCGCTGCAACCTCTGCCTCCCAGGTTCAAGCAATTCTCCTGCCTCAGGCTCCTGGGTAGCTGGGATTACAGGCATGTGCCACCACGCCCAGCTAATTTTTGTATTTTTAGTAGAGGTGGGGTTTCACCATGTTGGTCAGGCTGGTCTCGAACTCCTGACCTCAGGTGATCCACCTGCCTTGGTCTCCCAAAGTGCTGGGATTACAGGCATGAGCCACCGTGCCTGGCCTGATTTTGGTAAATTTTCTATATGCATTTGAAAGTAATGGTATAGTTTGCAGTTTAGGTTATTGTATCTTATATATGTCAGGTAATGTATACTAAACAGATTGTTTAAGTATTCTCATTTTTAAATTTTTGTTTATTTACTCTTTCAGTTATGGAGAGAAGTATATTAAAAATTTCACACTACAGTTATGGACTCATTTTTTTTCTTTTAGGTTTGTTAATTACTAAATTATTTATTTTGATGCATACCATTAGGCGCATACAAATATATATTTTTTCAATTGTACTGATTGTTGATTTTTTGATAATTATGAAATACCCCACATTATCACTTGTAGCATGTTGGTCCCAAGGTTCATTTTTTCTTTTTTTTCTTTGAGATGGAGTCTCGCTCTGTCGCCCAGGCTGGAGTGCGGTGGCGCGATCTCCGCTCACTGCAAGCTCCGCTTCCCGGGCTGACGCCTTTCTCCTGCCTCAGCCTCCCGAGTAGCTGGGACTACAGGCTCCCGCCACCACGCCCAGCTGATTTTTTGTATTTTTTTTAGTAGAGACGGGGTTTCAACGTGTTAGCCAGGATGGTCTCGATCTCCTGACCTCGTGATCCGCCTGCCTCGGCCTCCCAAAGTGCTGGGATTACAGGTGTGACTAAAGTTCATTTTGTCTGATTTTTTTTTTTTTTTTTTTTTTTTTTGAGACGGAGTCTAGCTGTCTCACCCAGGCTGGAGTCTAGCTGTCTCACCCAGGCTGGAGTGCAGTGGCGCGATCTGGGCTCACTGCAAGCTCCGCCTCCTGTGTTCACGCTTTCTCCTGCCTCAGCCTCCCGGGTAGCTGGGACTACAGGCGCCCGCCGCTACGCATGGCTAATTTTTTTGTATTTTTAGTAGAGACGAGGTTTCACCGTATTAGCCAGGATGCTCTCGATCTCCTGACCTCGGGATCCGCCCATCTTGGCCTCCCAAAGTGCTGGTATTACAGGCGTGAATTTGTCTGGTATTAATTGCTGCGGTCATACCAGCTTTCTTTAAGTTAGGGTTTGCATGGTACTTTTTTTTCTTTTACTTTCATCTTTTTAATATCCACATATTTTGGGTGTATCTCTTGTAAAAAAGTATATAATAGTTGAGTTTTAATCCAAATAATAACCTTTACCTCTTAATTGGAATATTTAATTTGTTTTAAATATAATTACTCCCCGCTACTCGGGAGGCTGAGGCAGGAGAATGGCGTAAACCCTGGAGGCGGAGCTTGCAGTGAGCCGAGATCCGGCCACTGCGCTCCAGCCTGGGCGACAGAGCAAGACTCTGTCTCAAAAAAAAAAAAAAAAAAAAAAAAAAAAAAAAATATATATATATATATATATATATATATATATATATTTACTAATATATTTGAGTTTAAATCTATCTTATTTACTTTTTTTTTGAGACGGAGTCTCGCTGTGTCACCCAGGCTGGAGTGCAGTGGCGTGATCTCGGCTCACTGCAAGCTCCGCCTCCCGGGTTTACGCCATTCTCCTGCCTCAGCCTCCGAGTAGCTGGGACCACAGGCGCCCGCCACCACGCCCGGCTAGTTTTTTGTATTTTTAGTAGAGACGGGGTTTCACCATATTAGCCAGGATGGTCTCGATCTCCTGACCTCGTGATCCACCCGCCTCGGCCTCCCAAAGTGCTGGGATTACAGGCTTGAGCCACCGCCCCGGCCTTATTTACTTTTTTTATTGGCCCCACCTGCTCTATATTTCTTTCTCTTTCCTTTCTTGCTTTCTTATAGATTCATCAAATAGTTTTTATTTGTTCCATTCTTCTCTATTAGTTTGATAGGCTTATCTTTTTTGCAGTTTTAAAAAAATGGTTACCTTAGATTCCAGTAGGCATTCTTGACTTATTAAATCCTAGTAAAAATGATCTTCCACACTCTGGTAATTCAAGGGCTTTCAAGTACTTCATGTATCTCTTGCCTTTTGTACTATTTATTCTCACGTATCTTAAAAATTGCAGGTCTGTTTTTAAACCCCACATGACATCATAATTATTGCTGTTTCATACAGTCAGTGTTCATTTAGATCTGTGTGCGTGTGTGTGTGTATGTGTTTATAATATTCTTTCTAATGCTTTTACTTTCTTTCTGGAAATCTATGATTCCATCTAGAATTGTTTTTCTTCTGCTTCATTTTCCTTTAGTGTTTAGTGTTTCAACAAGGGTCTGTTAGGTTTTTTATTATCTGAAAAATAGTATCTATTTTGTCTTTATTTTGAAGGACATAAAAGACTTTTATGATGGCTGCAACATTTTTAGTTGGCAATTATTTTATTTATATGTGTGTATATATAAATAATATATAATACATATAAAAATATATAAATAAACATATATTCCATTGTTTCAGACATTCTCCCCCTTGTCCCTATTGGGTATCAGCAGCCCCATTTCTCTTTGATAATTAGGAGCAGGGAACCCAGCCTGTGCAGTCTCCTTTGTTGCTCGCTAACTCAGTGGCATGTGGAGCTCAAAATTGCCAAGCGGAAGTTTCAACTTGCAGTGACCTCTGGTAGAAACATTTCTTCCTTAGTAATTATGGGCTTTAAACCAGCAGAGCTCCACATGGTGAGAACTGAAAGCATGTATTTTGTATTCAGTAACTGGGTAAACTTCTACAGAGCGGGTTTATGGACACTGGCCAACAGTGAAAATGGACTGAGGCAGAAGCTCTCTGTATCACCTGTCTTCCAAAACCCCCAGTTCGACAGTTGAACTGCAGTGGTGTTTTAAGTCCTTGGGGGTTACTGTCCAATTAGAGCCAATGTCCCAGTGATCTCTGACAAGCCCGAGCAGTCCCTTCTCCACGCACCATCAGCCCTGTGCCTGCAGGTCCCATGGCGGGTATGAAGGAGGAATTACTATGCACACTTGTGGCAGTGTCCTAGGACTCTGCCACATGGGAGCTGGATTCCCTTTCAGTCAAGCAGCTCCACGTCGGTGAAGTAGCAAAATGCTGAGAATTGGATAAGAGGCCAGGAATCTTTGTGCTGTCACCAGACCTAATCTTTGTTTTTTTGTTTATTGATTAACTGAACAGAAAAAAATAGGACTTTGGTAGTCTCCCAGTCTATTTCAGTCACAGGAACAGTAAGATGATTTGACCACTGATGGTTATCTGCATGGGTTAAAACATTTTGAAATAATTTAAATCTGCTGCCAGTTATTGTACCTGCGCCTCCCTTATCTCTGTGGTTGAGTGCCTCTGCTTCCTCTATTCCTTTCAAGTATGCTCTCTGGTTCAAGTTGTGGGCTCTAAGCCAACAACATCAGCATCACCTGGTGATTTGTTAGAAGTGCAAATTCTCGGACCCCACCCAGACTTCCCGAATAAGAAACTTTGCAAGTGGGGCCCAGCAATCTGTTTTTACAAGTCTCCAGGTGATTCTGATGCATGTTAGTGTCTGAGAAACACTGCAATATACCCCACCTCTACTGAAAGAAAGGATTCCATTTCTGTCGCAATATCAACTAATGTCACCCCTGGCCAGTGGAGGACAGCCACTACTAAGCTTTGATAATGATGCTGGTGTTCCTAATGATTCTTCTTCTTCTTCTTCTTCTTCTTCTTCTTCTTCTTCTTCTTCTTCTTCTTCTTCTTCTTCTTCCTCTTCCTCTTCCTCTTCTTCTTCTTCTTCCTTTCTCCTCCTCCTCCTCCTTCTTCTCCTTCTTTCTTCTCCTTCTTTCTTCTCCTTCTGTCTTCTCCTTCTTTCTTCTCCTTCTTCTCCTTCTTTTTTTTTTTTTGAGACAGAGTCTTGCTCTTGTTGCCCAGGCTGGAGTGCAGTGGTGTGATCTCAGCTCACTGCAACCTCTGCCTCCCGGATTCTAGCTATTCTCTTGCCTCAGCCTCCCAAGTAGCTGGGACTATAGGTACCCGCCACCAAGCCTGGATAATTTTTGTATTTTTAGTAGAGACAGGGTTTCTCATCTTGGCCAGGCTGGTCTCGAACTCCTGACCTCAGGTGATCTGCCCACCTTGGCCTCCCAAAGTGCTGGGATTACAGGCATGAGCCACGGTGACTGGCCATAAATATATTTCTTAATGCCTCATTAAATAAAGTTTCTCTGTGTCTCCTGGGAGACGTATTTAGGTTATGCATGAGTAGATCACACATGTAAATCCACTGCAACATTCCTATGTTTCTAATCTTTGAGTTATTTTCTCCAAGAAAATTATGCCAAAATATCTTAGCACTTCCACTTGATTTAATACAGGCCATCACTGAATCCACAGTTTAGGCTACCAGTCTTGAAGTCTAACAGAGCCACTGCTTTATCTAATATATTGCAATAGAATGTCTAGTTAGAGTAATTATATGGGTATATTAGTCTGGGATCACAATTATGTTCTTTCTTCCCTGGTCTAGTTCCCTTAGTATCCCTTCCATAAATAATCCGTAAGTATTTGCTGTTATAAATTAGCAGAAGATTGGAATTCAGGGTGTTAGGTCCTTTTTAATGTCATATTTATATCCATACCCCTAGGTTAGGCTGAGATCTGATCCTAATTATGGGTTTTCTAGCAAGAAGGAGTGGTGGGGGCTGGAGAATGAGACTCCTTTCACAATTATGATCCTGTTGATTGCAGGTAAGATAATTGTCAGAGGCAATCAAATCAGAACGACTCCATTTTGAAGAAGAGCTGGTCAAAATAAGGATGAGGTCTTCAGGGCTGCATATCCAGGAAGTTAAGCATTCTAACCTCCTGAGATAGGTTAGAATGAGATAGGAGGTCAGCACAAGATACAGGTCAAAAAGACCCTGCTGATAAAACAGGATGCAGTAAAGAAGCCAACCAAAACCCACCAAAACCAAGATGGCGATGAAATTGACCTCTGGTCGTCCTCACTGCTCATTATATGGTAATTATAATGCTCATAGCATTATAATTTAGTGTGTCTTTAGCACATTAAAAGACACTCCCACTAGCACCACGACAGTTCACAAATGCCATGGTAATGTCTAGGAGTTACCTTGTACGGTCTGACAAGGGGAGGACCCCTTAGTCCCAGGAATTGCCTGCCCATTTCCTGGAAAACTCATGAATAATCCATCCCTTGTTTAGCATATAATCAAGAAGTAACTATAAAAATAGCTAACCAGTAGCCCTCGGTGCTGCTCTGCCTGTGAAGTAGTCACCCATTTATTCCTTTACTTTCTCAATAAACTTGCTTTCACTTCACTCTATGGGCTTGCTCTGAATTCTTTCTTGTGTGAGATCCAAGAACCCTCTTTTGGGGTCTGGATTAAGACCTCTTTCTGGTAACACAGAAAGACCCTGCCTTGCTTAGGGTCTTGAAGCAAGGCAGAGCTATGCATGTCAAAACTGAGGGGACATGGGAGACTTCTATTGGTAAAGGATGACTCAGAAGAATTTGAGAGTCCAAGGTATTCAGATTAATCCAAGTCTACCCAAATGACCCCATTGTCAGGATTAATTCCAATTGTTACCTAAATTTGCCATCAGACACCTGGTGAGGGTGTGAAAATCACTGACATTGTGATTCTGGCTCTTCACGCTACATATGCTTTAAGTTAGGAAATTCAGGAAACTGTTATTTGTCTCAAAAGTACACAGCCACAACAAGAAAGGTAAAATGTAAAGTTATTTGCAAGTCTGAAGAGAGCAGATGTCATGGTAAAAAGGGTAGAGTCATAAACAATATGAAAGATCAAATAGTAGGTTAAAGAATGTATGCAACATTTATGCCAACAAGATTATATTCTTTTAAAAAAGTGCTTCCATACATTGATCGGTGTATTAGACAGAGTTACAGCCCCCGAGACGTCCATGCCCTAATCCCCTGGACCTATGAATAAGGCTTTGCAGATGTGATTAATGGGCTCTGAGATGCAGGATTTTTTATCCTGGATTATCCTGGTGGGCTCAATCTAATGTAACCTTAAGTGCAACAGCCTTTCTGGCTGCAGAGAACAAAAGAGACAGTAGTGTGAGAAGGACTTGCCCTGTTATTGCTGACTTTGAAGATGATGAGAGGGTCTAAACCAAAGAATGTGGGTAGCTTTGAAGAGCTGGACAAAGCAAGGAAACAAGTTCTGCCCTAGAATGCTCAGAAAGAAACACAATCTGGCTGCCACCTTGATTTTAGTCCAGTTGAGACCGATTTTGGACTTCTGATCTCTAGAACATAAGTTTGTTTTGTTTAAGCTGCTGAGTTTATGGTAATGTATTATGGTAGCAATAGAAAACTAATACAGGAAGAAAAAGACAACTCAACAGGAGGAAAAACACCTGGCTAAGACTAGGAAGAGACAATTCACAGCATTAGCTAATTAACGTTTGAAGAGATGCTTAATCTCACTAATGAAGCAGGTAAATGCAAATGAAAAGGATGAGATTTCATTGTTCACTCATTAAATTGGCAAATGTTAAAACAATTGATAATGTTGATGCTCAGAAAACAACACCCAAAGGTATGGTGCTTTGGCATGCTGAGCACTTTGAATTAAAATAAATTGAAAGATCTTAGAAGCTGCTTCAGAACCGAGGATTTTCTAATCTTCTTTTGTTTCTCCCCTGTCCCCAAAGTGCAGGGAGAGGCTCTCTGGAATTTCCTTATCTGACTGAGGAAACTTCTCTCCAAAAGAAATGGAATTATCTTAATCCCCCTCCCTAGGAATCTTATTAAATAACCAGGAAAGATTAACCACCAGAGAAGAGGAAAGATTAACCACCAGAGAAGAGGAAAGACTAAACGTCATCACCATACCCAGACAGACTTTTCATCTTTTTTTTGAGGGCATCTCCGAGATTGCCTTAAAAGAGTTCATCTGCATAATTAGATGACCTTAGTTCGCAGTGCAATTCTACCCCTCACCTTCCCACAACTTGTCAGTCCCATTCAATTTCCTAAAACAATCATTTAAAAACTACTCTCTGCTCTTTGGACCCATTCCTTTCCTTTGAAAATCATTTACTACCCCTTCAACATTGCCTACATCACCCATCTTTCTCTCCCCTAAGAAGAAGGTATTTAAGCCTCAACCATCTGGCTCTTATTTGAGACTCATATTTTGTATGGCTTCTGTGCTTATGCATATTAATACATTTATATGCCTTTTCTCCTGTTGATCTATTTTCAGTTCATTTCAGCAGACTCAAACCTTCAGAGGGAGAACAAAATTCTCTTCACCCCTGTAGTAACAACACCCATGGTAGTGAGAAATAAGCACTTTGAAATATTGCTGGTGGATGTGTGAATTTCTATAACCTTTGGGAAACTAATATGGGATGTCTAGTGATATAAATAACACACAAATCCTTTGATTTAGTAAAATCAGTTTGGGCCATCATTCTCACGGAAATAATAGGTCATTATTTTTTCTGTAAATAGATGAGGCAATTTATAGTGGTGTCAAAAAACCAGAACTAATCTGAAGGTTCATCTTGAGGAATGGATAAATAAATTATGATGCATCCATAATGTGAAATATTGTGCATAAGGTAAAATTAATTAGATTTCTATATGGAGGTCTAAAAGGCTGTCCATTATATGCCAGTGGCTAAAAAAGCAAGATAATGTTCATAGTATGAATCCATTGAGATTAAAAATAACACAACAAAGCACAAAATGTTTGTGTACATATATTTACATACATTTATGTTTATAAAGAGAAAAGCGTGGAAAGAAACACACCAAGCAACGAACATTGGTTATCTCCATGTATGGCACTGGGTATGGAGGGCCATGGGGGAGGGCTGGAGAATTAACTTGTTCTTCACACAACTCTGTTTAGTTTTTTACAACGAGTGCATAAAACTTTTATGAAATTAAGCTTATCTAATACAGTACATAAGGGGAAGAAACCATGTGTTATCGAATGTACACATCTGCTCATCAACTGATGAATGACCCTTTCGACAGGTGCTTCTAGCACTGCCCACTGGCAAACAGTCCAGTTTTGGCCACAGCATACCTTATTTGTCGGCTGCACCTTTATGTAGTTGCTTAAACATTTGGTGGCATTTTGTCTCTGTTTTATAAAAATGAAGGAAAGATGGAAAAAATGAAAGTGCAGATATGAAGTGTAAGTTTCATAAATTTAAAGCAATAGAGTTAAAGATGGAAATTGTTAGGCATGCTGAAAGTAATAAATCTTATTTCAGAATCAGACGCTCACTGGGCTTGAACCAGTTGACTGTCTGGTTGTGAAGGAAAAGAAAAAACTTAAGGAATAGAGGCAAAGATATTGTCTCTTTTGAGAGAAGTAACTGGGGATTACAAAATATATTTATTTTTTCTCTCCGAGATGGAACCACCTCTAAACACACTTAAAACATGTAGGTCTGTTGCAGGTTTTCCTCACATTAAACATGTTTTCAGGCACACGTTTGGCATGTCCAATTCAAAAAATTACTCTTAATGCTTCCCCTCCCCAGTTCCTTGATTGTAGTCAATCAAGACGCTCACATAATCTTCAGGCTAAGTAAGATAAGTAGGAAGGAAAATGACAAGAAATAGTCAGATTTCAGTTATTTGATTCCTCAAACAGGCTTTTAAGATTTAAAAGGGCAGACCTGAGTAAGGCAAGATACAGAATTTATATCATAGTAAGACTAGAAAGAAAATAGAGGAAGTAGGAGGCCACCCCTCCTCTGCCACTTGGAAGCAGAGGGAAAGGGTCCCTGAGACTGGAGAGGAGGGGGCTAGTGGAGGGTCTTGCATGGGAGTCTGCATGTGACTCAGGCAGGGAACGGCAGCTGTTGGTATTTGACTTGACCATTAATGGGTATGCCCCTTAAATTTATTTTTGTTTACAAAATGGCTTTGCTTACTTGAGGCAACACTAAGATGCTCAATACAAACATTATTTGTTCTTTAACATTATTTGTGTTTTTTTTCCCCACATCTTACCACTATGAACATTACTATTCTGATGACCCATTTACCTGTCCTATTATCCACCTCCTTAGACTCTGCAGATGGAAGGGCACAGACTGTATCACCCACACTCTGGCTATCAGTGATCGGGGTCAAAGCTGAGCACAAGACCCAGCTTTGCTCAACTTGGAATTTACAGTGAGACTTGGAGGCTTTACTTGCTGAGTGCCAAGGCTGGGACCAAATGTCATGGAGAGCTGCACAGCTATGTGCATGGAGAAAGAGAAAGCTGTGTGGCCAGAAGACTGAAGCAGGGCTGCTGAGAGACAAAGGGCTGGGAGAGGAGTGGGATCTGCTCCTGCAGCCTGGAGAGACAGAGGGGAGTCTAGTTCCAGACTTTTCCATCTCTGGTCCCTTCTTGAGGCTTGCCTGCATCTGACAACTCTTTGCCATGAAAAGTGAAGATACTAGGATACTTATATTTATTCTCACACCAGCCTCACTTTTTAAAATTAGTTCAATTGTTTTGTTTCACTTTGAACTCATTTTAGATTTACTGAAGAGTTAGAAGGAGGATACAAAGTATTCTTGTAAACATTCTTTCAGCTTCTCCAAATGTTGACGTCTTACACAACCATGGTATGTTAGCTAAAGCTAAGAAATGAACGTTGGTACAATTGTAATACTGTATTACTAGGGTAACCAACTCATCCAGGTTTTCCTGGGACTTTCTTTTTTATTTTTAGCACTGAAAACCTTGCATCCTAGGAAAGCCTTCAGTTCCAGACAAACTGGGCTCTTTTGATTTTAAAACTGAAGGCCAGGCTTGGTAGCGTGTGCCTATAGTCCCAACTTTCGGAGGCTGAGGCATGAGAACTGTTTGAACCTGGGAGTCGGGGGTTGCAGTGAGCTGAGATCGTGCCACTGCACTTAAGCCCGGATGACAGAGCAAGATTCTGTTTCAAAAAAAACAAAAACAAAAACAAACAAAAAACAGTCCCCCAAACTGAAAGTTCCATGCCTCAGGATCCCCTCAGTCCCAGCAAACCAGGACAGTTAGTCACCCATTACAGACTTTATTTGGATTTCCCCAGTTTATCCACTAGCGTTTTTTGTTTTGTTTTGTTTTGTTTTTCTGTTCCAGGATCCAATCAAAGATATTGCTTTGCCTTCAGTTGTCAAGTCTCCTTAGTCTCCTCCAACCTATGACTGTTTTCAGACTTTCCTTGAGTTGCATGATCTTGGCACTTTAAAAAATTTATTTATTTATTTATTTATTTATTTATTTATTTATTTATTTTTGAGACAGAGTCTCGCCTTGTTGCCCAGGCTGGAGTGCAATGGCACGATCTTGGCTCACTGCAATCTCTGCCTCCCAGATTCAAACGATTCTCCTGCCTCATCCTCCTGAGTAGCTGGGACTACAGGCACGTGCCACCACGCCCAGATAATTTTTGTATTTTTAGTAGAGACAGGGTTTCACCAAGTTGACCAGGCTGGTCTCGAACTCTTGACCTCAGGGGATCCGTCCACCTCGGCCTCCCAAAGTTCTGGGATTACAGGCATGAGCTACCACGCCTGGCTGATCTTGGCACTTTTTAGAGTGTACTGGTCTAATCAGGTCTCCTTAACCTGCTCCAACCTACGACTGTTTTCAGACTTTCTTTGACTTGCATGATCTTGACACTTTTTAGAGTGTACTGGTCAATTAGTTTGTAGAATGGCCTCGAATTTGAATTCATCTGACATTCTTTCGTGATGAATCTGCAGTTATGAATACATGAGAAGTGAAGTGTCCTTCCTATCTTATCATATTGCAGGGTATATGATATCAACATGACTTATTATGTGTTATGTTAACCTAGATCATTTGATTAAGGTGATGTCTCCCAGTTTCCTCTGTTTTACCTTTTCCATATTCTGGTCTTTAGAAGTAAGTCATTAAGTCCAGTCCACACTCAAAAGAAGGAGAATTAAATTCCAACCTCCTGAAGAGAAGAGTACCGAATAATTTCTGGACACATGTTAAAACCATCAGGGTAACTAATAAATATCTTGGTGGAGATACTTTGAGGTTCTTCAAATATCTTATTTCTTCCGAAAGTTTTTCTCACTAGTTTTTAGCATTCATCAGTGATCTCGCCTATAGCTATTGTTACTGTGGAGTGTCCTGGTAGTGAATTTCTATACTTAGCCAGCAGATGATGCTTCTGTGAGTGAGTGCCTGGAATATAGATGGCACTCAAACAATGACTATTTCCTATTGCCTTTCTCCCCAGGGCTGCAGTGTAGAACAGAAGCATCCCATTTGGAGCGCTGGTGACTGAGGATTCTGGAAGAAGGAGGCCTTGGACTTTTAATGCTTTTACCCACAATTTCTCCACTGCCGTGGCAGACAACCCACCCTCATATGGGAGCACTTCCCTTCTGTTCTTTTCCTTCCTTCTATTAACCTTCTCCCCATAGACCACCCACGGGCTGCCACAGTTCCAAACTATCTTCCCCAAACACAACACTCACCATGGCCCTCCCTTGTGGGCTGTTCATTGCAAACAGAATTAAATTCTACCTTTTAACGAGGCCCTCCTCATATTGGCTCATACTGCTCTCTCCATTTTCATCTCTCACCATCTTTCTCTTTCTATCTAAAACTGGAGCCACACTACATTATTTCTTCTTTAAAACACTCCTGCTGCTCCAGGCCTCTGTGACTGTGCATAGGATGCCCTCTCCATCTAGAATGTCTTTTCACTTCTTTCTTCCCATGGGCTTTTTCCTACTTATCCTTCACGGCACACCTGGGATGTTATCTTCTCTGTGAAATCTTCCCTCCCTCCCTCAAGATCTAACCTCTGTGTTCCCATAGCGTCTTTCACCTATTACACAAACCTCTGTTGTAGAACACTTTATGTTGTTTTGAAACTTTTCTGTGTCGATTTCTGTCTTTTTTGTTGGAGTGGGAGCTCTTCAAAAGCAGGCCCTGTCTTGTTTATTTATGTAGCTTCAGCAAAGGGCCTAGCACCTAACAATGTTGCTAACATTTTTCCAGTGCCTACTTTTTACTGGCACAACAAATTACCTCACTGAATCTATAAAAGAACCCTATAAAGGAGGTATTTTTAAATGCCCCCTGTTTTACATATGAGAAAACTGAAGCTCGTAGAGCATTAATAGACTTTCCAAGGTGACACAGCCAATAAAATGTGGAGCCAGAATTGGAATTCAGGTGTCTTTGACTCCAAGGGCCCTTCTTATAACCATGGAACAAATTACCTCCTGAGGACTATTTCTGCAGTGACACAGAAGGACTGTCCCCAGATGCAGCATCATGAAAGTTACTTTATAGCCAGTGTGGCTCAACCTGTTATGTTAATGATGAGAAAACTGAGACCTGGAAAGGAAAGGTGATATGCAATGGTTTCCTAACTTTGGAGAAAGAATCTTGTTCAGAGCTTAGATCTTCTGACCCCAAGACTCTTTCCACTTTATCACACTGACAATTTGGTGAGACGCCAGCCACACCATTTGTTTGATGAAAAAGGCAGCATCAGTTATAAGATCTTCTTCTAGAAAATGGGTTTTACTCTTAAGTGTGAAGAGAAGTAGCTGGTAGTTTATAATAGCTATAGATTTCCACAGGGGATGACACTGTGTCAACACAGGACCAGAGTGAAAGAAGCGAGGGTTTGCTGGGATCTGATTTACAGGCAGGTACTTAACAACAGCGTGACCTCTAACAATTTGATTCTTTTTTTTCCCCCTTCCCCCTTCTCACCTTCCCCACTCTCTTCCCTTTTCTTCTCCATTTTCCTCCATTTTTTCCTCCTTTCTTTCTCTTAGCTGAGTGGAATATTCACATAGTAACTCCAGCCAATGAACGTAAGTATAAATTACCAACTTAGAATCATAGCTATTAATTTATATCTACAAATGAAGATATTGGGAGGTGAGAGGTACACAGTGACTGAATACAGTTTTGTAAACACATCTGAGCATTTATTTATCAATCTTTTAAAATTAGCTTAGAATTTCTACATTGTGTTATTTTATTTTATTTTATTTTATTTATTTTGAGATGGAGTCTTGCTCTGTCCCAGGCTGGAGTGCAGTGGTGCGATCTCCGCTCACTCCAAGCTCCGCCTCCCAGGTTCACACCATTTTCTTGCCTCAGCCTCCCAAGTAGCTGGGACTACAGGTGCCCACCACCACGCCCAGCTAATTTTTGTGTATTTTTAGTAGAGACGAGGTTTCATTGTGTTAGTGAGGATGGTCTCGATCTCCCGACCTCGTGATCCACCCATCTTGGCCTCCCAAAGTGCTGGGATTACAGGCATAAGCCACCACACCTGGCCTACACTGTGTAATTTTAAATATGAAAACTATTTTTATTTTAGTAGAAGGCATACTGAAGATGGCTTCAGTGTTTAATCCAACCAAATGTTTAAACAAATACAAATCCTTCATGAACTCTTCCAAAAAATAAAAGAGGATAGAAAACTTCCCAACTCATTCTATGAGGCCAGCATAACCCTTATATCCAAACCAAAAAGAGACAGCATAGGAAAAGAAGGCTACAAATTAATGTCTTTTACGAGTATAGATGCAAAAAACTTCCATATAATACTGTTAAACCAAATCCAGGAATATTTAAAAAGGATTATATGCCATGACCAAGTGGGATGTATCCTAGGAATGCAAGGTTGGTTTAACATTTTTAAAAAAATCATTCTATGTAATAAAACATGTGAATAGAATTTTAAAGCCATGGTGATATTAATAGACATAGAAAAATCATTTCACAAAATCTCACAAAATCATTTCACTATTTTATGACATATAGAAAACAAAGTAGCAATAGAAAGGAACTTTCTTAGAATAATAAAGGGCATTGACAAAAATCCAACAACTGACATCACACTGAATAGTGATATACTGGATGCTTTCTCACTAAGATCAGTAACAAGACAAGGAAGTTTGCTCTTATAACACCTATCGAACATTGTGCTGCAGGATCATGCCAGTGGATTAGGCAAGAAAATAAACTAAACGGCATCCAGTCTGGAAAGAAATAAGTAAAACTATAAATGCAGATGCCATAATCTTGTATATAGAAAATCTTAAGTAATCCGTACACACAGAGCTGTTGGAACTAATAAGTTCAGAATTATTGCAGGATTAATATATTGCAAGATTAATGTATGAAAGTCAACTGTAGGCCAGGCATGGTGGCTCACGCCTGTAATCCCAGCACTTTGGGAGGCCAAGGCGGGTGGATCACAAGGTCAGGAGATCGAGACCATCCTGGCTAATACAGTGAAACCCCATCTCTATTAAAAATACAAAAAATTAACTGGACATGGTGGCAGGCACCTGTAATCCCAGCTACTTGGGAGGTTGAGGCAGGAGAATGGTGTGAACCTGGGAAGCAGAGCTTGCAATGAACTGAGGTCGCGCCACTGCACTCCAGCCTGGGCGACAGAGAGTGACTCTGTCTCAAAAAAAAAAAAAAAAAAAAAAAAAAAAAGTCAACTGTATTTCTTTTTGTTTTTTTTTAGGTGAGGTTTCACTGTGTCACCCAGGCTGAAGGGTAGTGGCATGATCATAGCTCACTGCAGCCTCTATCTCCCAGGCTCAACTTATCCTTCTGCTCAGCCTCCCAAGTAGCTGGGATTACAGGTGTGTGACACCATGCCTGGCTAATTGAAAACATTTTTTTTTTTTGTTTCACTAGAGATGAGATCTCTCTATGTTGCCCAGGCTAGTCTCAGACTCCTGAGCTCAAGCAATCTTTCTTTCTCACCTCCCAACATGCTGGCATTACAGGCATAAGCCACTGCACCTGGCCTCAATTGTAGTTCTATGTGCTAGGAATGAATAATCAAAAAATGAAATTTAAAATTTTCATTTATAATAACATCAAAAATAACATAACACTAAGGAATGATTTTCACAATAAAGCACAAGACTTCTACACGAAAAACTACAGAATATTGTTGAAATAAACTAAATAAAACCTAAATGAATGGACAGACATTCTATGTTTATGGACTGAAAGATAGTATTATTAAGGTAACAATACTCCTCAAATTGTTCTACAGACTCTACACAATTCCAGTTAAAGTACCAGCTGGTTTTTTCCCCCCAGAAATTGAGAAACTGATCTTAAAATTTATATGAAAATGCCAGGAACCCAGAATATTCAAAACAATCTTGAAAAACAAGAACAGAGTTTGAAGATTCACAGTTTCCAATTTTAAAACTGACTGTAAAGTTACAGTCATCAAGACAGTGTAGTACTGTCATAAGGATAGACATATAGATCAATAGAATAGAATTAGAATGCAGAAATAACCCGTTATATGTATGGTCAACTGATTTTTAACAAGGGTTCCCAGACAATTTAATGAGAGAAAGAATAGTCTTTTCAAGAAATTTTGTGGGGACAACTGGATATCCACATGCAAAGAAATGAATACCCTATCTCACACAATATACAATAACTAACATAAAATGGACCACAGATCTAAATGGTAGAGAAACTATTACACCCTTGATGAAAACATAGGGGTAAATCTTCATGACCTCGGGTTAGACAATGGTTTATTAAATATAGCACTGTTGGCCAGGAGTGGTGGCTCATGCCTGTAATCCCAGCACTTTGGGAGGCCGAGGCAGGCTGATCAGCAGGTCAGGAGATTGAGACCATAGTGAAGCCCCGTCTCTACTAAAAATTATTACAAAAAAAATTATCTGGGCATGGTGATGGGCGCCTGTAGTCCCAGTTACTCGGGAGGCTGAGGTAGGAGAATGGTGTGGGAGGCAGAGCTTGCAGTGAGCCTACATCGCACCACTGTACTCCAACTGGGTGACAGAGGGAGACTCCATCTCAAAAAAAAAAAAAAAAAAAAGCACTGTTACTTGATTACCTCTGTAAAGAAAAAATATAAAGGACTAAAAGCATAACCATCACCACCAAAAAATAGATACATTAGATGTCATCAAAATGAAAAACTTATACTTCAAAGCATACTATCCAGAAAGTGAAAAGAGAACCCACAGAATGGGAGAAAATACTTGCAAATCCTATGTCTGATAAAGGACTTGTATCCAGAGTCTATAAAAGATTTTTACAACTTAATAATAAACAGACAACTGTATTAGACCATTCTTGTTTTGCTATAAAGGAATACCTGAGACTCGCCCAGAGCAACTTTTACTCCTGCAAGCTGCATTCATGGTAAGTACTCTACACAGGAGTGCCATTTTAATCTATTGTACTGTATTTTTTATGGTTCCATTTCTGTGTTTGGATTCAAATACTTACCATTGTGTTCCTTACAATTTCCTACAGTATTCTAACATGCTTTGCAGGTTTTTAGCCTAGGAGCAACAGGTTATTCCATATAGCCTAGGTGCATAGTAGGTTATATCATTTAGTGTGAGTACAGTCTATGATGTCTGCACAATGACAAAATGGCCTAACGACACATGTCTCAGAATATATCCCCATGGTTGAGTGATGCATGGCTGCATATATGTGTGTGTGTGTGTATGTATATACGTATGTTTGCATATGTAGAATATATATGTGTATATATATGAGGGTAGGCTGTATTTAAGTATGCCAACAACAATTGAAACTTAGTGAGAAATAGCTTTCTTCCAATTTTGAAAAGAAATGAGAGTATACAAGTGTTTATATTAATGCTATATTTTTGAGAGTTTATTTAATCAAATAGTTTTGTGCTTTTTGAGAGCATGTTTCTTTAGTCAAGGACTTAAATGTTTTGAGAGATAAAAAGCTTCTTTTACCACATGTGAAAACTTGGAGAAACTGTGGAAGAAATCAAAGTATTAGAGAGGGGATAAAATAAATGCAGACAGTTGAACGAAATGCTGGAATCATGAGGACGGGCAGAGCGTATGGAATGAAGAGAAGAATACCTGGGGAAGAGAAGAATGAGGAGTCCTTAGTACTAGTCAAATGCAAGTACGGGGTGTAAAATTATCAGCAAGCTGGAATGAGCAGAGAAGAACAAGGGAAATAGATGTTCAATCCACAGACCTGCAATGCAAGGTACTTGAGGTAATAGCCAAACATATCCAATACCTGTAGAACTCTCTTACTGATAACTATTGAGAGCTATGTAAGTTTCACAAGCTTCGACTAGTCAAATAATGAAAGGCATGAAGGGAAAATATTCAGTGTGTTTATTATTTCTCTCCCTCTCCGCCATGCCCACTTTCCTAGCTTGATATTCTACAGTTAATGTTTCATGACCTTTAAGTTTCCCACACAACAGAAGCCACTTCAGACCAAACCATTGTTAATGGGCTTGTTCTCTATCGCCAATGACCAGAGGGCTGTCCCTGGCTTCCATTGGGGAAGAGGTGAATGAAGACCCAAAGTCAATGCTGCAGTACTAGTAGAAGTGACTAGTGGTTTCTGAACAGTCAGCGGACTGGACTTCTGTGCATCTTCATGTTTTCTTTTAGGCAACTGGACAGTAAATGTTCCTCTCAAAGCTTTGGCAGCTGTGAGGATGGTTCTTTTGGACTGTCTTTTGAGATCACCCCTGTGGGGTATAATGCTGCTGCAGTCCACTACGGGGATGAGGCAGAGCTTAGCAAATCATCTGTTGTTATTCCTCCTCTTCCTTCTTCTCTTCCTTCCAGTCTCCTCCTCCTGGTGGCCTTCTGGGCAATGTGTACTATGGGGAAGAAAGCAGCCCAGCAGCTCTGACGGGAGTATGAATCCCAAGTACTCCAAGGCTCAGGGACTCTGTGCAGGGCCAGTATTGAGTGACAATCTTGAGTAAGGCCCATCAGTATTTCATCTATTGTCTCCTAACCAGTCCTCAGATGGTTTGTGCCAAGTGCCTAAGAAAAGGGGGTGTCAAATCATTTGAAACTGTGAGACAAACAAAAGAGCTATAAGAAAAGGCACTCACAACCGCTATCTCTCACCATACAAAAATCAACTCAAAATGGATTAAAGACTTAAACCTAATACCTGAAACTGTAAATCTATTAGAATAAAACATAGGGGAAAAGCTCCACGACATTGGTCTGGGCAAGGATTACTTGCATATGACACCCAAAACACAGGTAACAAAAGTGAAAATAGACAAATAGGATTACACCAAACTAAAAAGCTTCTGCACAGCCAAGGAAACAATCAATAGTGTGAAGAGACAACCTGCAGAATAGGAGGAAATATTTGCAAACCACACATCTGATAAGGAGTTAATGTCCAAAATATGTAAAGAACTCAAACAACAGCAAGACAACAAATAACGTGATTAATAAATGGACGAAAGACTTGAATAGGCATTTTTCAAAAGAAGACATACAAATGGCCAAATGTGTATGTAAAAATGTGTGAAAAAATGCTCAACATCATGAATCATTGGAGAAATGCAAATTCAAGCCACAGTGAGATATGACTTCACATATTTTAGAAGGGCTTTAATCAAAAAGACAAAAGATAACAAATGTTGTTTAGGATGTGCAGAAAAGGGAACTCCTGCATATTGTTGGTGGGAATGTAGGTTAGTACAGGCTTTCTGGAGAATAGCAGGGGGTCCCCTGACAAATTAAAAATAGAATTACCATATGATCCAGCAATTCCACTTCTGAGTATATATTCAAAGGAAATGAAATCATTATATCAAAGAGGTATCTACACTCTCATGTTGATTGCAGCACTATTCACAATAGCCAAGATACAGAATCAACCTAAGTGTTCATCAGTGGATGAATGGATAAAGAAAATGTGTCTTATGTACACAATGGAATACTAGTCAGCCGTCAAAAGGATGAAATCTTGTCATTTCTAGCAAAATGGTTGGAACTGGAGGTCATTATGTTAAATAAAGTAAGTCAGGCACAGAAAGACAAATGCTGCATTTCACTTATATGTGAAGTGTAAAAAAGGAGAGGGACAATGTGAAGATACTGGTCAAAGGGTACGAAATGTTAGTTAGATGGGAGGTATATATTCAGGAGATCTTTTGTACAATGTGGTGATTATAGTTAATAACAAGTATGCTTGAAAATTGCTAAGAGAGATTTTAAGTGTTCTCACCACAAAAATGGTAAGTACATGAGGTAATCGTATATTATGATTGAGCCTTTCCACATTGTATGCATATTTCAAAACGTGTTGTGCATAATAAATATATACAAGTTTTATCTGTCGGTTAAAACAAGCACACACACACACACACACACACAAATAAGAAAAAGAAAAGTCACACTGGTGCACCTTGGCCGAGGAAGAGAATGTCCAAAACTGGTGTGACGAAGACAGTTTGCCTTCAGAGCAATGAATAGGAATGAATAATGGGCTAGGCATGGTGACTCATGCCTGGAGTCCCAGCACTTTGGGAGGCTGAGGCAGGAGGATTGCTTGACGCCAGGAGTCAGAGATATGAAGAAGGGAAGAGCAGCAGGGGTGCAATGGAGTGGGAAGAGAAGCCGTAGCTTCAGCAAGGAAGGGTGAGGTCCACTTCAGGGTCACAGGCCCAGGGGCTACCCAAGGGGAGAGGTGTGGATAGGGATGTCGTAGGCAGGGAGTGCGGGCTCACCAGGAGCACGTGGGATGGTTGACACTGAGAGGCGGGGTTTTGATTGATGGGGATTGTGGGGATTTCAAAGCTGGGCTAAAGTCAGAGACTTGTCACTGTGACCCACATTCATGATGGTGCTTTGCAGGCTGGCCTTCGGAACAGGCACCATTTCTGGCCCTGTTGGGTGCTGTTCCCTCTAGTTCCTTAGATGCTCCACCCTTAAGCCTCACAGTTTCCTCATACACACGTATGCACTGGTCAGAACTCTGCTGAATACTTGCAGGATCCTCCACCTATCTCCAGTACTCTCTCCCGGGCACCTCTGTCCTCAACAGCACTGGATCTTGGGGACTCCAGCCCCCTGGGCTCTCTCCCTTCTAAGCCACAGCCTTGAGCTCTCTCAAGTCAGGAAGGGCACCTTATTATTTCCCATCTCCTAGGGATCTCTGTTTTTCACAGTCAGATGCTAGTGTCTTGAAAACTCTTGTTTTATATGTTATCTGGATATTTGGTTGTTTTAGGCAGGAAGGTAAATTCATTCCTCATCATGTGCCGTCTTTTCCAGAAGCAGAAGAAATCTTTATTTTTTTTCAGACGGAGTCTTGCTCTGTTGCCCAGGCTGGCGTGCAGTGGCGCCATCTCTACTTGCTACAACCTCCGCCTCCTGAGTTCAAGGGATTCTCCTGCCTCAGCCTCCCAAGTAGCTGGGATTACAGGCACCCGCCACCATGTCCGGCTAATTTTTGTATTTTTAGTAGAGACGGGGTTTCTCCATTTTAGCCTGACTGGTCTCGAACCCCTGACCTCAGGTGATCCGCCCGCCTTGGCCTCCCAAAGTGTTAGGATTACAGGCGTGAGCCACCACACATGGCCAAGAAACCATTTTTGAACTTGAACAAAGTCTACCCCAGTGTGTGCTGCACCGACATCACTCCTCAAAGTACACTGGCATGCACAGATGCTCTTAGCTAACATCCGTCCATCAAATCTCAGTCCACATGTTACCTCCCCAGCCTGTTCCTGGCCCCCTGATTTTGAGTTTGGCCCTCTGCTGCTGTGCCAAGCTCTGTGGGACCCCTGTGTTGTGCTCATTGGACTTGCCTGCATCTCCCTGGGCCTGAGCCTCTGCGCTCATCACTCCCCTCCTGCTTAGCACAGGGAGGGGCGGGTGTGGACTCTGCAAACAGCGGTCCAATGGGTGAATGAATGAATGAATGAAGGAAGGAAAAACCACAGCTTCTCGCTCAGCTGAGCCTCTTGCAGACTGGGCAGGGGACAGTTTCAGGAAGAAAATGAGCTGTTTTAGGTCTGGCCAAGTTTTCCTGGAAGGAATACCTTATGGGAGCCACAGTTTCTGGGCTGGTTGTCTAAGTTCAGGGAGTTGTGCCTGTGAAAATGAAAACAGACTGATGTTTTGTAGAGATTTGCCTTTTGCTTTGCTGGCATGTTTTCACATGATAAAGGCACTGCCCAGTGGGGGGTCAGAATTGTAACTCTTGAAGAAAGGTCTGCCTTCATGACTGTCTTCTCTGTAGGAGGCAGGGACGTGAGAACAGATTGGTGAGTGTTCAGTACGATAGCTGATGTCCAGGAAAATGCTGGGAAATGCATTTCTGATGGCAACAAAGCCAGGCTCCTCAGGGAAGACGTCTTGTGCAGAGTGATGTGAACTGGGGAAAATAAAGAGAAAGATGAGGGTAGTTTTCAGGCATGGCAGTGTAATCCAATACTATTTGTGACAGAGAGGAAAGGGTGTGGGTTTGTGTCGGACAAAGCTGGATGTAAATGTAAGAACCTTTGGGCTAATGGCTTCCACTCTTGGAGCCTTAGTTTTGATGTCTGATCAATAGGTTGTCTAGACAAGGGAGATGATGGATGGGAAGCATCAGGTCAACACAGTGTGGGCTCCGTTCCTCTCCCTGCCTCTTACCCTCTCCCCCTCTCACAGAAGGTGAGACAAGAGGAGCACCAGGCATATCTGTTTCCAGAGCAAATCCTGTGTACCAGCCCATCTGGAACTTCAGGGAGTGGATGACACACTGAGGCCTCCCTGTAACTCACTGGTTGAGAAGACTCAGCCCAGAGGGATGTGAACATAAGCAGTTTTATTTCCCCCCAGACTCTTCTTTTATCTATGCTCTGTTGAATCTCCTTCCCATCCCTCACAGCATCCTGGTAAGATTCTGTAACTTCCAGGTAGGTGTCTCTTGGATATTAAACCTTAATCGAAAATTACACTTTCAATCTCAATCTTGATTTAAATCTCATCTCCTTGGAATATAGAAGATGTTTTTGGCAGGAGCCCTGATCACTAATTTTCAGGCAAAGGGGAGAATGTCACTTCACTGCATGTTTAGCCCCTTTAGAGTCAAGGTCAGGGTGGGCTCCTGGGAGGCAGTCAGAGGCAACTGCACTTCTTTCGTGTCCCTCAGTTGCTGGTGGCTGCCCAGGAAGGAGGAGCTGGCTTGGGGGCAGGAAGTTGGTTGTGGGTGGGGAGGGAGCACTGTTTCTCGCTCTCACCCCTCATCCCCAGACATATGCTCTCCATCTGGGGGTTTGCAAACATTCTTAAGGGCTGCTGAAATCTTCTTTACCTCCAAGTTCTAACTGGATAGTCCAGTAGCCTAGCTTCTTGGGCCACATCTACAGCTGAACCATCAGGACACCTGCCTCTCAAATGTTGGAGTCTCCGATTCACAGACCCATCTCCCCTTTTACTGTCTGCTGGTGCTTGGGGAATCTGGTGAAGGCTCCTGGGAGGCCATTTGCTCATCTTTCCTCCCACTTTCAGGTACCCATGCTTCTTCCTCAAAGTCTTCCATTCTGGCTGTGCTGGGGCTCCTGTCACTGTCCAGTGTGTCCTGCAGTGAACCCCCATTCCTCTCCACCCATCGCTCCTGAGATGGCGTCCACTTGTCTGACCATCCTCCAGGCAGGCTGGGTCCGGGCTCCAGAGTGGGTTCAACATGGTGGCATGTGTGGGACAAAGGAGGGTGACCAAAGGAGCACAGAGCCAAAGGCACTGTCATCCAAGGGCAGGGAAGAGAGTAAGAGTGCAGTTCTCTGAAAGGCACAGGGAAAACCCTGGGGAAGGAGTTGAAGAAAATAAAATGGTACCGTTCTGGCTCCATGCCCCAAACTATCTCACAAACAAGCTGGTGGGGGCCACTTTATCTCACTTCCAGGGGACACTGGCTTCTGTCAGAGATGCACAAGGAATCCCTTCCATTCCTGTGAAGGCTCTCAGTCAGCCATGGCTCTCTCCTGTAAGACCCACAGTGTGTTAAACACAGTTGCCATTTCCCCTAGGACCCGGTCACAGGCACTGCTCTGTCCAGATGTGCAGCAGCTTTGTTCTCTTTGCCATTCCTGGGAGGCTCTTATTGATTGATTGATTGATTGATTGATTGAGATGGAGTCTTGCTCTTGTCGCCCAGGCTGGAGTGCAATGGTGCCATCTGGACTCACTGCAACCTCCGCCTCCCCAGTTCAAGCAATTCTCCTGCCTCAACCTCCCAAGTAGCTGGAATTACAGGTGCCCACCACCATGCCCAGCTACTTTTTATACTTTTAGTAGAGACAGAGTTTCACCATGTTGGCCAGGCTGGTCTTGAACTCCTGACCTCAGGTGATCCACCTGCCTCAGTCTCCCAAAGTGCTGGGATTACAGGCGTGAGCCACCATGCCTGGCCTTCACATTTATTTTTATGTCAGGGCCACACCAGACATAAAACAATCTCATTAAAAAAAAAAGAAAGAAAGAAAGAAAAAACACTGAAGTCATCTCCTTTGAGGGCAAAACCACCCCCTCTCACCATCCACACACCAACTTTAATCTTGGTAATTCAGTTTCTTTTGGTTTAAAACCTTGTTGATTTGGTTAACTATTTCACCAGATCAGACCTGACCCCCCACTCTCTTCTTTCTTTTTTTTTTTTTTGTCCTGAGACAGGGTCTCGCTCTGTCACCCAGGCTGGAGTGCAGTGGCGCGATCTCTGCTCACTGCAAGCTCTACCTCCCGGGTTCACACCATTCTCCAGGCTCAGCCTCCCAAATAGCTGGGACTACAGGTGCCCACCACCACACCCAGCTAATTTTGCTTTTGTGTTTTTAGTAGAGACGGGTTTCACTGTGTTAGCCAGTTTGATCTTGATCTCCTGACCTCATGATCTGCCCACCCTGACCCCCCCCAAAGTGCTGGGATTACAGGTGTGAGCCACTGCACCCAACTCCCTCGTTCTCCTCTTATCCTTGTCTCCAGCATGAAGGAAATTCTCAGTTTGGGTTCCTGTGTTGTCCTTGTTTTGGAGCAAGGTTGCAGGCCAAGGCTCAGACAAGTCCCAGGAAAGCAGGGTATAGCAAGACACTATCCCTCGGTAGACATGGACAGCTGACAATGAAGCCATCTTCACCTTGGCTGCAGGCATTGCTCCACCAGACTGCTGGGCTCCATCCCACCTCTGCCACCATGGAAAATCAGCTTCCCAACCTGAGCCCTGACTCAGTCCCTCCTAAGCCAGGCCCTAGTGGTAGCACCGGTTGGCCACACTCCGGCCACACACCCACCCTATGGCCAGCCAGCGTGGGAGGGGAGTATCTGTCCCCTTCCCCACTAACACTCATGTTTTCAGAGGTAGAGCTGCCTCCCTTCTGTCTTGGGATTACCACAAATAGAAAAAAGTTTTGGCTTCTGAGTAGCCAAAATATAAAACATCCACCAGAGCCGGAGAGGGCCTGAGCCAGCCTGTCCAACCACCCCAGTCTCTCTCAGCTCCAGCAGAGTCTGGAGAAAAGCCAAGACATTTTCTACATCCCTAGGAGAAGGAGGCAGAGGGCGGCTGGGGATTCTGTGTGCCTGCCAGAGATCACGGCAGGGCAGGGCCTACTCTTGCTAAGGACAATGGTGGGCATGGCTGAGTGTCAGAGGACCAGCAGTGCAAGAATGATGATAGCCATGTTTGCAGAAAGAGATGGGCCAGCTTCATGCACTAGCTGCAGACCCTCAGCAGTGGCATCTGTGAAGGCAGAGGCCAAAGGTCAGAGATCTCCAGGCTGACCTCTCAGCTGAGGACTCTCCACTATGGGCATTCTCACTGAGACCCTGCCAGAGATGATCTTTGGTTTGGTTAGCTAAAGATACTGTTAATTTTTCTTAGATAGCCAGAATTGGCTTTTTTTGTTTGAAACCATGAATCTTAATTAATCTTATTGCCCAAACGTGACATGCCACCAGCTCTACTCTCCTAGGGGTTCTATGATGCTGAAAAGCCAGTTGAGGCAATAATCTCCTTCTAGAATTTTAGATGGGAAGTGAGGCAGCCTACTGCATGGTGCCTGCCTTCAGGTTCTTCCTCAACATAACTTGGCTCTCTCGGTGCCTTAAAAGGGACCCAGATAATGTCCATTCTGTGTCTCCCCACTTACAGATCCTGCTGATGACCCTCGGCAGGGAAATGGTTATGAATCCTAGCCCGTGACCCTCTTCACACTCACCTCCTCCACTCTTGGACTTAAACAACTCCATGCTATAGTCTCAGAGCTCTGGCTCCTGATCATTTAACTCAAATAAATCCTTTGAAATTCAAGGGAAAACCAGTCCTCTTTTAAGCACCCAGCTCTTGGAATTGAGTTCAAAGGCAAGAATTTAGCTCTTTGTTCTGGTTTGACTCTTCCCTTCCCCCTCCCTGCAGGGTGGTGCTGGGAGAGGCCAAGGCTCCCTGAAAGGTGGTGAAAGGGTCATGGGACAGGACACCTGGGAGCAGCAGTCTTTTAGTATCTAAGACATGGTACTACTACATTTTCCTTTTGCAGTTATGTTACATTTTATTAATTATCTCTGGAGGCCTTATTAAATTTTGAAGATTATGGCCTGATATTGTTAAAGATGGCTTTACATATGATAACACATTTTAGAATCAGATATTAAGCTCAAAGAACATTCAATCCCGGGTGGAGATGCATTTGCAGGAAAGCAGCTCGTGACCCTTGTAGCCAATGTGGAGGAGCCCAGCGTCTCTGCTCCCCACACCTTCCCTGCAGCCCCTGCTCAGCAGGTTCATTGGCTGCTGCTGTTCTGCTCACTGACTCTCCTTCCTCTTGCCTCTCCCAGGACAAGCCTCTGGGATTTGCAGAAATAAATTTAACCTACCCAGCAACAATGCAGCCACAAAAAGGAAAAGTAGAGCCCCAGTAGGAGAAGACAGGGCCTTGGGGTTGTGGTGAAGGAGTAGGTCCATGCCAATGGACAAATAACAGAGGCCCGGGAATGACTTGCTGGGGCCTCAGGGGGAGTGAGAGGCCCTGGAGTTAGGAGTCTGGGGAGCATTTATGGGCGGCTGCGGCTGGCAACAGGAGTGCGTTCTGACCCAGTGGGCAGGAGAAATGGGCTTCCTAATGACAGTGTCCAAAAAGGTGGTCCTCACCAGGGTCTGGGTCTGGCTTGGATGGCTCCTGCTCCACTTTCCTCTTTGCCCAGCAGGAAGTGCCTGAGGCTGTGACTGCGGCAGAGGCTGTGATAATGCAGCAGGCAGTGATGCTGTGGTGAGTGGGTTGGCGCCTAAGGAACAAGCTCAGACCTGGACAGAGAGAACTGGGCAGGTGGGCAGTGTGTCATCCCCCTTCCAGGACCTGGTGTCTGGGAGAAGAATCCCCTCTGCAGGGAACAAGATACAGGGAGATGGTGGCTCTGAGCATGCAGGGTTTCAGATCTCACATCAGGATGCCTAACAAATCGCAGGGCCCAGCCACTGCAGTTCAGTGACTGAGAGAGGCTAGCATTCACTGAGGCCTGGCACCTCTGTTCCTGCTGGCCTAGTGCCAGGTCCCTGGTTTTCCTTCTCACTTGAGAAGGGATATGTGCAGCAGGCCAGCAGAGTCTCTCCTCTGCCCTGGGAGGCCCTGCACAGATGGAATCCAAGGGGGAACCTCTCCTGCTAGCCCCCTCATCCCTGGTGTCTCAGAAGGAGGAGGCCCCCAGAACTGTCCTTGGAAAAATTCAAGCAGGAACTTCATGTCCAGTCCTGCATTCATTAAAAATCACTAAAAATAGCAGAAAGCGACTCAAACCCAACCACTTCCCTTACGCTAAATGAGCTTTTCTCTTTGAACTGAGTCTGACTCTAGTCCTGGACCACAAAACTCAGAAGTCCAGGGAATAAGTGTGGGTTTCTAGGACAAGGGCAACTGCCAGGTAGATCAGAAGGAAGAAGAGATGCAGGAGTGCTCTGTTCCCCCAGGTGGGAAGGAGCATGGTATGAGGATGGAGGGATTTCGGGAAACTTCTCCCTAGGGTCCTGAGGAACTCGGTCCCCCACTCCTTGTCCTAATCAGTGATCATGGGATTGGGGCCGAGAAGACAGGGGCACGGGGCTGCTGCAGGGGAAGCCCACAGTACAAGGACTTGCGTCTCCAGTCCTGGTTAACCTCTGGCCCTGGGTGGCCTCAGGCCCACTAGGCTGGTGATGACATTAGGACAAGTGGCAGCATAGGATGCTTAAACAAAGAAAGAATTTGAGACACTTTTCCTGGTTCCCTACTGGCTGTGCAGGTGTAGGAAGGTGGCTGAGGAACCATGGGGTGTGGTTGAAAGGCCACAGGTCTGTGGAGCCAGCAGTGGTCTCCTCTGAAGATTTCAGGGGCCAAGGCCATTCAACGCCCCCTGCCCCACTTACCCAGAGGAAACCAATAAGGACCTGAAGGGCAAATGCATACCTCAGGTCTCCCTGCCATAGCTACAGCGACTGTCAATCCCAGTGACCTTGGCTAGAAGGCAGAGGAGGTGACCTGCAAGACCATCCTCTCTTCCCTGGCTGAAGCCACACCTGTACAAAGGTGGGGAACCACCGAGAGTTGCCTCATTAGCAGAAAAGGACATTTCAAAGAAGATGAGGACAGAGAGGGAAACTAAGAGTGCTATTTCGTATTTTCTACCGTTTCCCTGCTCTGATCTCAGGGTGGGGCATGTCCCGGGCCCCGTGAATCAGTTGCTGCTGGGGTCAGCTCCATCCTTAATGTCCCCAACCTGATCCAGAGAGGTGGGTAGAAGGCATTTCAGAAAGAAAAGCTGAAACTCAACCCTCATGATGAGAAGGCTGAAGCATTCAGTTCTAGCTGGAACTCAAATACCTAAAAGGAAGCCCAGAGAATCAGAAAACGGAGGCCGCTTTGTCCTCCCCAGTCTCCTTCCAGCTGAAGGCAGCTTTCAGTTCTGCACTGCCAGCCACCTGAAACAGCAAACCCCAGTAAATGATTTATTCTCTGAAGTTAATGATCTGGAACAATAGATCGCCTCAGTCAAAAATCAATTTTTATTATTTGGAGAAGGGGCTGGATAAAGTCTCCTTTTCACTGTCAGGCCCAGAGACGACAATCCTGAATTACGATTGTTCAAGGACAAAGCCTCGTTTGGATTGTGGTTTGGGCACATTCGCAATTTTTTCCTTTCATTAATTCTTAAAGCTTAAATCCATACTTAGTGATGACTTGTGTAACTCTCACTTAAAGTAAATCAGTTAGATTTGGTTTCCACCTAGAGAAGAGTGGCCGGGGCCCTCTTGGATACAATTCCGAATGAATCGTTATTAAGCGGGTTGTTTGTTTGCTTGAGACTGCCCAGAACACATTGGGCTGGCGCCGAGCGTTCACAGCAATGGGCTGCCCTCGCTCTTGTAAGGCAGTTGGAACTAGTCCCAGGCCTCTTGTGAGCTGCAGTTCACTGGGTTTTTATATCATGCGGTGATGGGGAGGAGGAGTTGGTGGCTCCTGCTTACCAGAGAAGGAGATGGAAACCCAGGGGAAGGGGGCAGCCTAGCCAGAGGCTGCAAAGATGGTGCCAGCTGCAGACCCTGCACCATCAAAGATGATACCTTCTACCATCTGGTGCTCTGGGGACCCTCCAGTGGCTCCCTTGGACTGAAGAGCCTTATTCACTCTCTCTTTCCATCAGAGCCAGGTGTCCAGTTGTCATTCCTGCTACTTCTTGCCTTGTCATGGCTCAAAGCTCCTTGGGACCCGGCTTCTACCTTTGCTCCTACCCTGACCTGTCACTCCCCAACCCCAGTCCCTTAATCCCACAGACGCTCCATGAACAGAACTTTCACAGTTCCGTGTCTTTGCTCCTTCTACCCCCTGCCAGGATTGTTCCTGCTCCTTGACTTTAAACCTGGAGTGGTTGTCACCTTGTGAAGGGCTTGGTGTCTTCCTCTCACCTGGGTGGTGGGTGGCCCCTTTGGTCCCCCCATATAACCCTCAGATGATCTTGCATCAGAGAGATTCTCCCAAGGCCATAGTCCTCTCTCCCTACAAGGCTCTGATTTTTTTTTTAATGGGGTCTCACTTCATCACCCAGGCTGCAGTGCAGTGGCATGATCAGAGCTCAGTGCAGCCTGGACCTCCTGTGCTCAAGTGGTCTTCCCACTTCAGTCTCCCAAGTAGCTGGGACTACCGGTGCACACCAGCATGCCAGGCTAATTTTTATATTTTTTTTGTAGGGATGGGAGTCTCTCTATGTTGCCCAGGCTGGTCTTGAACTCCTGGCCTCAAGCAATCCTCCAATCTTGGCCTCCCAAAATCTTGGGATGACAGGCAGGAGCCACCACACCCAGCCTGGCCTCTGAGCTTCTTAAGGGCAGCTCTGACTTCCCTCTGTGTTCCCACAGCTCAGAGCAGTGCCTGGTCCACTTTTGGGAGATGCTCCATAGATAGTGAATTTGTTAAACACTGGAAGCAGCATAGTTTTATTTACATTTATTATAGGCTATGAGAAGAACTTGGCAAACTTTCTTAAATAAAAATAAAATAAAATAAAACTAAATTGTCTTTCATGAAAACTCATTTCTGAGAGCCACAAATAAATGTGTGTTTGTTTATTTAAGATGAAAATGTGATTCTCTTGATTGTGAGTGCTAACCCAGAAGCCCCATTGAATATCAGCTACTCTAAATCAATCAATCATAATTTGAACACTTTAGTTCTTGAAAACAGAGTTTCTTTCAAGAAAAAAATATTGACATGGGTATTGTTTATTTAGGACTTAGCCCTAAACATAAAAAATAATTTTGCAATTTTAGTTGACCGTAAACTTAATGTGAGCCCCTGTGTGATGTGACTGTTAGGAATGTACCACGAATGTAGGCTGCATGAGAAACAGACATGCTTTTGTGGTAGAGACTTCTATCTTTTTTACTTTACCTCGGACAATATCTGCTCTGTGATAAGCAGAATAAGGCTTCCCCCACCAAAGATCCCCATGCCAACTCCTGGAATTAGTGTTACCTCACATGGCAAAAAGGACTTTGCAGGTGTGATGAAGTTTAAAAAGTGTGGTAGGAGAGATTATCCTGAATTACCATGTGGGCCCAATCTAACCCCGAGTCCCTAAAAGCTGAGAAACTCTCTTGCCTATGATCAGAGAGATGTGAAAATGGAATAAGGGTCAGAGAGGTGCCACGTTGATGGCTGAAGATGGAGAAGAAATTACAAGTCAAGGGCTGTGGGATCCTCCTGACGCTGGAAAGGGCAGGAAAACTGATTTTCCCCAGAGCCTCCGGGAAAGCGGCTCAGCCCACCCAGCACTCCAACTTTAGCTCAGCGAGCCATGTTGGACTTTTAGCCTAAAGAACTGTAAGATAATAAATGTGCGTTGTTTCAAGCCACTAACTGTGGTAATTTGTTGTAGTAGCAATAGGAAACTAAGATCACTCTTGTTAAATCTTAATCAGTATCATGAGAGCTAAAAAAAAAATAGGGAAAGAACAAATGAATCTTTTCTGAGATGCCTCCCTGGAGCCCTCAACACACACTGACCTTAACGTTTTCTGAATTTCAAACTTCTTGTCATCTATGCTATTCATTTGGCGTTAGATCATGGGCCATTGTGTGTGGTTATAGCCGATCTCTTGGTCAAATAAAGTCTCTGTCCCTCCTGCAAGAAGCTTGGTCTTTGGGACTACAGCTCAGTGCCTAATGTGGAGCCTCTTCTGTCTGAAATGTGAGATGCTCACCTCACATTTGTGTGTGATCCCTACGGTCCCCAGGACCATTAGCATGCACTTACAATAAAATAGCTCCAATATGTATAGTCTGAATGCTGGTGGCTGTTTACTCCCATAGTGGAGGCAGGATCTCAGCCTTCCATGTGTGCTTAGAGAGCTTGGAGTTCCTAGGGAAAGTCAAGTGGGCTCTCAATTGGCCCAGTCCTTTTCTTCTGTTCTGGTCTCCATGTTGAGCTCCTTCTGGCATTGCTTGAGAGAGGCCCCTCCACTCCCTCGCCTCCCTGCCCTTTTATAAAGCCCCAATTCTCACTCTACCTGCTGCTTCCCAGAGCTCTCCAAGTAGCATTGCTCCCCACGGGGCTCCACATTATTGCATAGGCTTCTGTCTTCTTGAATCCAAGTGGGCCCCAAGCCAGGGAGAAGTGGGGTCCCCCAGTTCTGTGCTACTTTTTCATCCAGGCCCCGGGAGCAAGCTCCGCCTGTGTCTGGAGCCTCACAGCGTACTCATGAAAGCAACTCTCAGCTTTTACTTGCAGTCACTTTATCCCTGCAAGGTAAGCTAGAACCAAGCTAGCCTTCATTTGTTCATTTCTATTTTTCACTCTTGCCCAGAAACCCATATGCCATTCATGCAAACAGGCCGTAGGACAGGGGAAGAGCTTCTGCTGATGGACGAGGGAGTTGGCTTGACCCCAAATCCCAGTTTGGAAATGGTGAGGACCCAGGTTGTGCCATGCATACCCTAGTGCATGCCAGTCGCTTTCGATCTTTAGAAGTTGATTCCATGAATCCTTTGAATTTCTCTATTTAAACCTTTTTGCTCATGCCTGAGACCCATGTGTAAGATTATCAGACACAAATAGGTTGGGCCAGAAAAAAAAGTCAGTTGGAGTCTGCAGGTGGCACAGGGAGGAAGACCGAAGCATGGGTCACACTGTCGAGACACAGGTGTGTGGGGAGCGCAGGTTGAGAATGAACAAGTGGCCCCAGGTTCCTGGAGCGGGCTTCATGTCACAGGACTTGGTGACCTACCCTGCATGCGGGTCTATTAAGATTCTCCATAGTTTCTACTTGGCGGTGCCCTGAGTAGCTTTCTTTTCCTATCACTTTGGCCATTACATCTGCATTTTTAGCACTGTCTCTAAGCTTTCTTTGAATCTGGATCTTCCCTTTATCACCACGGCATCTTATTCCCATTTTCTTTGCTAAGCACTATTTTCAGTGGGAAGGACTCTTGCATCTTGGGGCACTTTATGTGTGGGCCTCTTTTTCAATAATTACATATATCATCTCATTTTTCATAACAATATTTTGAGGTGAGTAAGAGAGATTAATCTGCCTAAGGAACACAGCTGGCACAAGGCCGACTGAGGATGCCAGTCCACTTGATAGTCGGGCTTCATGCCTCCTCCCCCTCCTCTTGTTAGTGACCAGTGACTATGGACATCTTTTATGCAGTAGACATAGATACATTTCCAGCCGTAGCGGCTTCTAGATTGGGGGATATTAGTCAGGAGATGAGTTCTGCTGGGGGGCACTCAGCAGTTGGTTCCGCTAATAAGAAGATCAGACATTTAGAAAGACGTCTGCAACAAGTGTTGCATGGGGATGGGAATTACTAATCCAAAAAAAAAAAATTGAAATAAGTGGACACTTTTAGGTGATGCTAGGTAGTGGAGAGGTGAGCTAAGTTGGAAACTCAAGCTTGGATCTGGTCATGGAGATCTGAAAGCATTCAGTCAAGGAGTTTTGACCTTTGGTATAAATCTTATTTCACAGCAACAGGATATGACAGGCCATATTCCTTTATTTCTCTTAATCAGATTAAATTTGCTCTCAGACCTCACCTATCTAGCTGGGAGGATACCCAGTAGTGATTACGAATGAGACTTCTTCCTCTCCATCATGGTGTCATCAAAGGATCTGAAGCTTATCTTGTGTCAGAAAAATTGAGAGAGGACCCAGGTTCCTCTTTCTCATGTGGTCACGACTGTTCCTCCAGCTACCTAATACAGCTGAGGAGTGATCATCCCCTCCCTCTGGCAAAAATACTTCCTCTCAGGGCCTGGCACGGTGGCTCACGCCTGTAATCCCAGCACTTTGGGAGGCTGAAGTGGGCAGATCACGAGGTCAGGAGATCGAGACCATCCTGGCTAACACGGTGAAATCCCGTCTCTACTAAAAATACAAAAAAATTAGCCAGATTTGGTGGCAGAAGCCTGTAGTTCCAGCTACTGGGGAGGCTGAGGCAGGAAAATGGCATGAACCCAAGAGGCAGAGCTTGCAGTGAGCCAAGATTGTGACACTGCACTCCAGCCTGGGCGACAGAGAGAGATTCTGTCTCAAAAAACAAACAAACAAACCAACAAACAAACACAAACGAACAAAAAACTTCCTCTCTGCTGGCCTCTGCTTTTATCCTGAAAGTTTTCACCTTCATCCCCTTTTTATGTGACCAGCTTTAGTTTAGGATTGCATTCACACACACACTCACACTCACACAAAGCTCTTAAGCTTCTCCAAGAGTAGGGAGAGGTAAAGATAAGGAGAGCTCAGAGTTTTAGAAATAAAGCTAGGCTGTCTTTCCTGGAGTGGAGACTGGGCAAGGAGGTACTAACACTAGTTAGTTTTTGTCTTAATAACTCCCTTGGGTATTGAGCTAGGCCATGAGATAAAGGGACCTTTCTAGAAATTTTGAGTAAGAAAGTGACAAGTTAGTGCTGGTCTTTGGGAAGATCAACTTGGCATTGCTCATTTTCTGGTTTGCAGTGGCAGAAGCAGCATCTTTCCCCAGTGCCTAGCACAGGATCTGCCCTGCAGTCAGAGCTTGATGCACATTTATTCATACATGTGTGCATAGAGTAATGGCAAACCATTGCAATGGTGCAGAAGAGAGAGCCAGTCTCTGAGTGATGGACATGACAATGCAAATGGAGACAAATTGCCCAACGTAAAATTTCAGAGATGTGAAAAGACTGACTAGAAGTGAGGAGTGATGACTGCAATCTCTGTTTAGCTCCCTCCTCTCTGAAATGGGGCTATAATAGCAACCCTCTGCTGGCCTCCAGGTTCTCTGTACTGTGGCCCCCAGCACTTACAGGTACTTGCAGCAAGCAGCAGACAGAACAGTGGCCAAAGTCTTTAGTTGGAGATTGCTGCTGAAGTTCATCACGGCGTTTACCTTCCCTCTCCTCTTGGACACAAAGCCCTTTCAGGGGCCTCTTCATCAAGGTAGGTGTCACAGGTGCTCTGTGGCTGCTTTCATTTGATGCTCTACTTGGTTTTGGCAAGTGGGTTGAACTCCAGAACTTTCCAGTTTGGGGAAGGACTATGGCATCAGATGGCAAGAAATACACTGTACTTACCTTCTGCCTGAGAAGCCTTCCCTTATTGTCCTTTTACGTGCTCATATCTCCCTGAGGCACAAGATATGTCTCTCCTAGCCTTCTGCAGGTCAGTCTGCCATCCGCGTGACACGTTGATTTCAGACATGAGTACACACTCAGCTAATGAGTGGTCAAACACCATCAATGATACGTCACTCCACCTTCATAAACATGAAGGCCATGTTGAGCTTATGAGCATAATAAGGAAAAGTAGCAATAAGCAGAGTTGGTAGTGAAGCTAGGGGGGCACATTTTGTCTTGTGCCCCGGTCTGATGATCTGACTTAAAGAAAAACTTCCAATGGCCAGTCTGCTCAGGGGCTTCCTCCTGCCACTGTTGTCACTTCTCCTCTTCCCTCCTTTTCCTTCTCCTTTCTGTCTCTCTCCCACCTTATGTCCCTCTTTCCTGTCACTTCCTCTCTCTGTCCCTCCTTCTCTCTGTCACCCAAATCATTGCTTTAGAATTTCTTTGTTACTTCTGGGACTTCTTGGCCAGTTGCCTAACCCCACAGATACAAACAACTTAAATAACTTGGGATTCCAGAAACACAATGGCAAGCTTACTGGTGGGGCTGAACATTTAGAATATGCAGGAAGGTGATAAGGCTTCTGCACAGGATTTCATCAAGAGCCTGTCTTGTTGGAGTAGGGCACGGCTGGGACCCTGGGGTTGGGGGCTGGTGGGGCCACGGCTCTGTCCTTGCCTGCCTTGGTCTCAGGCACAGTACTTTCTCTGATACATCATCTTAATCTGCCCCAAAAATCAGTAAGTGAGGAGTTTTAAGAGAAGAATATATGAACACCTATATATCTGTCACCTAGATTCAGCAACTGTTAACATTTTGCCAAATGTGCTTCTTGCTCTATTTTTTTTCCTCAACCGTTTCAAAGGAAATTGCAGGTATCGGAAAACTTCACCTCTAAATACTTCAGCACATGTCTCTAAAAATAAAGACCTTTTCCCGTGTAACCACGTTACCATTTTTCGTATCTGAAGAAGTTCATAATACCCAATATCATTTAAAACCCAGTCCACATTCAAATGTCCCCAGCTGTTCCCCAAATGACTTTTTAAAAAAAAGATTCAATTAAGTTTTGTGCATTAAAATGCTCATTTATTTTTTTTTAAAGGATGTTGAGACTGAGGCCTTCTCGTTCCCTTCTACCAGAGGTGAATAAACTTACCTTAGTGAAGAACTTGCCTAAACTTGCCTTAGGAAAGTTTATTCACTTCCGATGGGAGGCAAGAGGGAGACCTCAGTTTCTGCCAGTAGGTGGTGAATCTAGGGTTCCTGGCCTTGGCTGTGGGAATCCAAGTCCACACATTCTACCATATTGGAAGTACCTAGATCTGGTTTCCACAGGTCAGTCACATTTCCAAAAAGAATATTCGATACCAGTCCAAGGTTGCCAACATTTGATTCTGCTAGATGCAAGCATTAAAAAAAAAAAAAAAAAAAAAGAAAGAAAACCTGTTATCACCATCATTTAACATTAAAATAGACATTTTAATGCCAAAATCAAGGATATAGTTCCAAAATATAGCGAAGTCTTGCAGGAGTCCAGGAATCACAGGCATGGGAGGAGAAGGCGCTACACCCACAAGATGGCTGCACTCTTGGGTGAGGGTCTGAGGACCCAGTAGTGATGGGGAAGCTGATTTGTTGGAGATGGGGAAATTGATTGCTGCCTGAGGACCTTAGAGATTTTCACATGAACTGCTGTCATTCTCTTCTCCTGTCCTCTGCAGGTGCAAACGTTGTTCCACCACCACTGCCCTCCACATTTTATTATACAAATGTTCAAACACACAGCGAGGATGAAACCATCTTAGAGTGAGCATTGCTATTCCCACCACCTATGTTCTGCCACGACCATTTAATCAAATGGTTTTAGTGCAAGCCCAGGCCTTTCTGCGGCTCTGCTCAGTTCCACGTAATTGGAGCTCTCCTGCTCAGCTGTGGGGAGTATTTTTGGATCCTGATTTCCTCTGGCGAAGGGTGGCCCTCCCTCCAGGTTGCATCATTTTTCTCTGAGAGGGGAGATGTGATTGCATGCTGGCCTCTCGCCCTGCATGGAACCTGACTATGAGCTCCTATTGCATTCACACACTCACCTGACTACAAGCTCCCATTTCATTCTCACACCTGACCGTGAGTGCCTATTTCCTTTGCACACTCTCACTGTGTAGAATGCAGGTGTTATTTGCAGAGCTCTCAATGTGTTGGGTGAAGGCGTGCATTTGCATGGTGAGGACTGGCCAGTTCCAGCCCACAAGTCAGAACATCTCTCATGAATTCTTTATGGTCAGGCACCCATGATGGCTTCGTTCCTACACGGGTCCTCATCCTCAGCTCCATCTTCCCAGAGACCTGGCTGAGGTGAGATGCTTGCCCCCGTGGTCTCTGCGTTAAGTGGTTGATCATTAAACTTTGCTGTCTAGGATGTGCAGTATTGGGGATAGAGAAGGGCATTCGATTGAGCAGAGGCCATGATTTCTCACCCCGCCAGCTCCTCCAAATTCTGTTTGGGCAGGATGTGCAGGCAGCATGGCCCAGCCCTGTGCTCCCCCATGGGACCTCTTAACCTTCCGACAAGCTCCGGAGTGGACGGACACTGCCTTGGAAGATGGGCTTGTGTGCCAGCGGACCTTCATTTGCCAGGAGGTGTCTGGGGTTTCTGCTTGTTTCTGTCTTGCCACAGGAGCGTGGGCGCTGCCTCTCTTGATTTGTACACGTGGATTAATCTCTCACAGCCACTGTCTGGAGCAGTGGGTCACAGGCAGGTGGAGAGAAAATGTGGGACCTACAGGCATGGGACCCAGGAGCAGGGGTGAGTGGAGATGTGTCTCCAGCCTGGGGACCCAGCATGAGGGAAGCGGACATATCTAGAGAATGCAATGTGGGCTTCTTTCCCAGAGCCAGAAGCGCTGCTTCTCACTGGAGCCGGGGAGGCTGAGACCTCAGGGGTCCATCTGCAGGCTTCAGAGGTCTCTCCTCATGGAGTGGGATTGACTTTGGACCCTGGGGGGCTTCCTTGCACCCTCGAGGTGGGGAGACAAAGCCTCACGGGGTTCTGTGTGGGAACTTGATCAAGAGAAGATGGAGCCTCTGCAGTGAGCTCCAGAGGGCTTCAGCGGGTGCTTGAGTTTCCAGTCTGTCCCGCTGTCCGCTGACCCAGCCCTCAGCATTCTAAGCCTCTGCACAGAAGGCACTGCCTGCCAGGCAGGGAGAACCAGGTGGAGGTCGCCCGGGGCAACTTCCAGGACACTCCTACAGGGCGGACCATTCCTCACCAGAGCTAATCAAGCACTGGCCAGAAAACTCCTTTCCACCTGCACCGCAAAAGTGACCAGCCTCATTGCATCCAGAGCACAGAGCACGCAGGGAGTAACCATGCACACTCCCCACACACCCGAGGACAGATATCACATACACTGCACACCACAGCACACATATTACATACCACACATATGTCATACACACACTCCTGCACCCATGCACGGATATCACATACACTGCACACACCACCACACATAGTACATACCACACATACGTCATACACACATCCCATTCACACACACCACACCCATGCACAGATATCACATACACTGCACACCACACCACACATAGTACATACCACACATAAGTCATACACACATCCCAGTCACACACACCACACTCATGCACAGATATCACATACACCACACATACTACATAACATATACGTATCATACACACATCCCAGTCACATACATACCGCACACACATAAACCACACCACCCACACCACACATCACACACACAAACATTACATATCACAATACATTACACCTCGCTCATACCCCCCCCACACACTACCCATATCACACATACCTAACACACTATATTCACACACACACCATACACCATCCACATCACATACACATGACACACACACTACATCACATATACTATGCACATGACACACTGCACACATACCACACACACCACAATACATCACACACACCACAATACATCACACACACCTCATCAAACATACCATACAAACAAACCACACACACCAGATGCATACCACACACACCACAATACACCACACACACCACATCAAACACACCATACATACAAACCACACACACACCTTACACATACCACACACACAATATACCACACACACCACATCAAGCACATCACACATACAAACCACATGTAAACTTTACACATACCATGCATACACTACTCACACACCACACATTACACACAGCAGACATCACATACACACACTCCACACATTCCATGGACACACCACACTTCACACACACCACACACTACACATCACACACACCACACACCACGTGTACACCACACATGCACACTGCATACCACATATACACACACGGAGTTTCTCTCTCCTTCCCCTCCCCTCCCGTCTTCTCCAGGGCTGACCTGTCTCCGTGTGCATTTGTGACACACAGGCAAAGCTAAGGAGCAACTGCAGGTGGCACTTCTCTGCACCTCTCTGCACCTTTCTCCACTGCACCTCTCTCTCCGCACTTCTGTCTCTGTACGTCTCTCCTCTGCACCTCTCCTCTCTGCACCTCTCTTCTCCACACTTCTCTGCACCTCTCTCCTCTGCACCTCTCCTCTCTGAACCTCTCTCTCTGCACCTTTCTCCTCTGCACCTCTCTCTCTGCACCTCTCTCTCTGAACCTCTCTCTGCATCTCTCTCTCTGCACCTCTCTCTCTGCACCTTTCTCTCTCTGCACCTCTCCTCTCTGCACCTCTCTCTCTGCACCTCCCTCTCTGCACCTCTCTCTCTGCACCTCTCTCTGTCTGCACCTCTTCTCTCTACACCTCTCTCTGCACCTTTCTCCTCTGCACCTCTCTCTCTGCACCTCTCCTCTCTGCACCTCTCTCCTCTGCACCTCTCTCCTCTGCACCTCTCTCTCTGCATCTCTCTCTCTCTGAACCTCTCTCGGCATCTCTCTCTCTGCACCTCTCCTCTCTGCACCTCTCCTCTCTGCACCTCTCCTCTCTGCAACTCTCTCTCTCTGCACCTCTCCTCTCTGCACCTCTCTCTCTCTGAACCTCTCTCTGCATCTCTCTCTCTGCATCTCTCTCTCTGCACCTCTCCTCTCTGCAACTCTCTCTCTCTGAACCTCTCTCTCTCTGAACCTCTCTCGGCATCTCTCTCTCTGCACCTCTCCTCTCTGCACCTCTCCTCTCTGCACCTCTCCTCTCTGCAACTCTCTCTCTCTGCACCTCTCTCTGCACCTCTCCTCTCTGCACCTCTCCTCTCTGCACCTCTCCTCTCTCTGCACCTTTCCTCTCTGCACCTCTCTCTCTCTGCACCTCTCTCTGCACCTCTCTCTGCACCTCTCCTCTCTGCACCTCTCCTCTCTGCACCTCTCCTCTCTCTGCACCTTTCCTCTCTGCATCTGTCTCTCTGCACCTCTCTCTCTCTGCACCTCTCTCTCTCTGCACCTCTCTCTCTCTGCACCTCTCTCTCTGCACTTCTCTCTCTCTGCACCTCTCTCTCTGCACCTCTCCTCTCTGCACCTCTCCTCTCTGCACCTCTCCTCTCTCTGCACCTTTCCTCTCTGCATCTGTCTCTCTGCACCTCTCTCTCTCTGCACCTCTCTCTCTCTGCACCTCTCTCTCTCTGCACCTCTCTCTCTGCACCTCTCCTCTCTGCACCTCTCCTCTCTCTGCACCTCTCTCTCTCTGCTCCTCTCTCTCTCTGCACCTCTCTCTCTGCACCTCTCTCTCTCTGCACCTCTCTCTCTGCATCTCTCTCTCTCTGCATCTCTCTCTCTCTGCACCTCTCTCTCTCTGCATCTCTCTCTCTCTGCACCTCTCTCTCTCTGCACCTCTCCTCTCTGCACCTCTCCTCTCTGCACCTCTCCTCTCTCTGCACCTCTCCTCTCTGCACCTCTCCTCTCTCTGCACCTTTCCTCTCTGCACCTCTCTCTCTCTGCACCTCTCTCTGCACCTCTCCTCTCTGCACCTCTCCTCTCTGCACCTCTCCTCTCTCTGCACCTTTCCTCTCTGCATCTGTCTCTCTGCACCTCTCTCTCTCTGCACTTCTCTCTCTCTGCACCTCTCTCTCTGCACCTCTCCTCTCTGCACCTCTCCTCTCTGCACCTCTCCTCTCTCTGCACCTTTCCTCTCTGCATCTGTCTCTCTGCACCTCTCTCTCTCTGCACCTCTCTCTCTCTGCACCTCTCTCTCTCTGCACCTCTCTCTCTGCACCTCTCCTCTCTGCACCTCTCCTCTCTCTGCACCTCTCTCTCTCTGCACCTCTCTCTCTCTGCACCTCTCTCTCTGCACCTCTCTCTCTCTGCACCTCTCTCTCTCTGCATCTCTCTCTCTCTGCACCTCTCTCTCTCTGCACCTCTCCTCTCTGCACCTCTCCTCTCTGCACCTCTCCTCTCTCTGCACCTCTCCTCTCTGCACCTCTCCTCTCTCTGCACCTTTCCTCTCTGCACCTCTCTCTCTCTGCACCTCTCTCTGCACCTCTCCTCTCTGCACCTCTCCTCTCTGCACCTCTCCTCTCTCTGCACCTTTCCTCTCTGCATCTGTCTCTCTGCACCTCTCTCTCTCTGCACTTCTCTCTCTCTGCACCTCTCTCTCTGCACCTCTCCTCTCTGCACCTCTCCTCTCTGCACCTCTCCTCTCTCTGCACCTTTCCTCTCTGCATCTGTCTCTCTGCACCTCTCTCTCTCTGCACCTCTCTCTCTCTGCACCTCTCTCTCTCTGCACCTCTCTCTCTGCACCTCTCCTCTCTGCACCTCTCCTCTCTCTGCACCTCTCTCTCTCTGCACCTCTCTCTCTCTGCACCTCTCTCTCTGCACCTCTCTCTCTCTGCACCTCTCTCTCTGCATCTCTCTCTCTCTGCACCTCTCTCTCTCTGCACCTCTCTCTCTGCACCTCTCTCTCTCTGCACCTCTCTCTCTCTGCATCTCTCTCTCTCTGCACCTCTCTCTCTCTGCACCTCTCTCTCTCTGCACCTCTCTCTCTCTGCATCTCTCTCTCTCTGCACCTCTCTCTCTCTGCACCTCTCTCTCTCTGCACCTCTCTCTCTCTGCATCTCTCTCTCTCTGCACCTCTCTCTCTCTGCACCTCTCTCTCTGCACCTCTCTCTCTCTGCACCTCTCTCTCTCTGCATCTCTCTCTCTCTGCACCTCTCTCTCTCTGCACCTCTCCTCTCTGCACCTCTCCTCTCTGCACCTTTCCTCTCTCTGCACCTCTCCTCTCTGCACCTCTCCTCTCTCTGCACCTTTCCTCTCTGCATCTGTCTCTCTGCACCTCTCTCTCTCTGCACTTCTCTCTCTCTGCACCTCTCTCTCTGCACCTCTCCTCTCTGCACCTCTCCTCTCTCTGCACCTCTCTCTCTCTGCATCTCTCTCTCTCTGCACCTCTCTCTCTCTGCACCTCTCCTCTCTCTGCACCTCTCTCTCTCTGCATCTCTCTCTCTCTGCACCTCTCTCTCTCTGCACCTCTCTCTCTCTGAACCTCTCCCTGCATCTCTCTCTCTGCACCTCTCCTCTCTGCACCTCTCTCTCTCTGAACCTCTCTCTGCATCTCTCTCTCTGCACCTCTCCTCTCTGCACCTCTCCTCTCTGCACCTCTCCTCTCTCTGCACCTTTCCTCTCTGCATCTGTCTCTCTGCACCTCTCTCTCTCTGCACTTCTCTCTCTCTGCACCTCTCCTCTCTGCACCTCTCCTCTCTCTGCACCTCTCCTCTCTCTGCACCTTTCCTCTCTGCATCTGTCTCTCTGCACCTCTCTCTCTCTGCACTTCTCTCTCTCTGCACCTCTCCTCTCTGCACCTCTCCTCTCTCTGCACCTCTCTCTCTCTGCACCTCTCTCTCTCTGCACCTCTCTCTCTCTGAACCTCTCTCTGCATCTCTCTCTCTGCATCTCTCTCTCTGCACCTCTCCTCTCTGCAACTCTCTCTCTCTGCACCTCTCTCTCTCTAAACCTCTCTCGGCATCTCTCTCTCTGCACCTCTCCTCTCTGCACCTCTCCTCTCTGCACCTCTCCTCTCTGCACCTCTCCTCTCTCTGCACCTCTCCTCTCTGCACCTCTCCTCTCTCTGCACCTTTCCTCTCTGCACCTCTCTCTCTCTGCACCTCTCTCTGCACCTCTCTCTGCACCTCTCCTCTCTGCACCTCTCCTCTCTGCACCTCTCCTCTCTGCACCTCTCCTCTCTCTGCACCTCTCCTCTCTGCACCTCTCCTCTCTCTGCACCTTTCCTCTCTGCATCTGTCTCTCTGCACCTCTCTCTCTCTGCACTTCTCTCTCTCTGCACCTCTCTCTCTGCACCTCTCCTCTCTGCACCTCTCCTCTCTCTGCACCTCTCTCTCTCTGCACCTCTCTCTCTCTGCACCTCTCTCTCTGCACCTCTCCTCTCTGCACCTCTCCTCTCTCTGCACCTCTCTCTCTCTGCACCTCTCTCTCTCTGCACCTCTCTCTCTGCACCTCTCCTCTCTGCACCTCTCCTCTCTGCACCTCTCCTCTCTCTGCACCTTTCCTCTCTGCATCTGTCTCTCTGCACCTCTCTCTCTCTGCACTTCTCTCTCTCTGCACCTCTCTCTCTGCACCTCTCCTCTCTGCACCTCTCCTCTCTCTGCACCTCTCTCTCTCTGCACCTCTCTCTCTCTGAACCTCTCCCTGCATCTCTCTCTCTGCACCTCTCCTCTCTGCACCTCTCTCTCTCTGAACCTCTCTCTGCATCTCTCTCTCTGCACCTCTCCTCTCTGCACCTCTCCTCTCTGCACCTCTCCTCTCTCTGCACCTTTCCTCTCTGCATCTGTCTCTCTGCACCTCTCTCTCTCTGCACTTCTCTCTCTCTGCACCTCTCTCTCTGCACCTCTCCTCTCTGCACCTCTCCTCTCTCTGCACCTCTCTCTCTCTGAACCTCTCTCTGCATCTCTCTCTCTGCACCTCTCCTCTCTGCACCTCTCCTCTCTCTGCACCTTTCCTCTCTGCACCTCTCTCTCTCTGCACCTCTCTCTGCACCTCTCTCTGCACCTCTCCTCTCTGCACCTCTCCTCTCTGCACCTCTCCTCTCTCTGCACCTCTCCTCTCTGCACCTCTCCTCTCTGCACCTCTCCTCTCTCTGCACCTTTCCTCTCTGCATCTGTCTCTCTGCACCTCTCTCTCTCTGCACTTCTCTCTCTCTGCACCTCTCTCTCTGCACCTCTCTCTCTGCACCTCTCCTCTCTGCACCTCTCCTCTCTCTGCACCTCTCTCTCTCTGCTCCTCTCTCTCTCTGCACCTCTCTCTCTGCACCTCTCCTCTCTGCACCTCTCCTCTCTCTGCACCTCTCTCTCTCTGCACCTCTCTCTCTCTGCACCTCTCTCTCTGCACCTCTCTCTCTCTGCACCTCTCTCTCTGCACCTCTCTCTCTGCACCTCTCTCTCTGCACCTCTCCTCTCTGCACCTCTCCTCTCTCTGCACCTCTCTCTCTCTGCACCTCTCTCTCTCTGCACCTCTCTCTCTCTGCACCTCTCCTCTCTGCACCTCTCCTCTCTGCACCTCTCCTCTCTCTGCACCTTTCCTCTCTGCATCTGTCTCTCTGCACCTCTCTCTCTCTGCACTTCTCTCTCTCTGAACCTCTCTCTGCATCTCTCTCTCTGCACCTCTCCTCTCTGCACCTCTCCTCTCTGCACCTCTCCTCTCTCTGCACCTTTCTCTCTCTGCACCTCTCCTCTGCACCTCTCTCTGCACCTCTCTCTCTCTGCACCTCTCTCTCTCTGCACCTCTCTCTCTCTGCACCTCTCCTCTCTGCACCTCTCCTCTCTGCACCTCTCTCTCTCTGAACCTCTCTCTCTCTGCACCTCTCCTCTCTGCACCTCTCCTCTCTCTGCACCTCTCTCTCTCTGCACCTCTCTCTCTCTGCACCTCTCTCTCTGCACCTCTCTCTCTCTGCACCTCTCCTCTCTGCACCTCTCTCTCTGCACCTCTCCTCTCTGCACCTCTCCTCTCTCTGCACCTTTCCTCTCTGCATCTGTCTCTCTGCACCTCTCTCTCTCTGCACTTCTCTCTCTCTGAACCTCTCTCTGCATCTCTCTCTCTGCACCTCTCCTCTCTGCACCTCTCTCTCTCTGCACCTCTCTCTGCACCTCTCTCTGCACCTCTCCTCTCTGCACCTCTCCTCTCTGCACCTCTCCTCTCTCTGCACCTTTCTCTCTCTGCACCTCTCCTCTCTGCACCTCTCTCTGCACCTCTCTCTCTCTGCACCTCTCTCTCTCTGCACCTCTCCTCTCTGCACCTCTCCTCTCTGCACCTCTCTCTCTCTGAACCTCTCTCTCTCTGCACCTCTCCTCTCTGCACCTCTCCTCTCTGCATCTCTCTCTCTCTGCACCTCTCTCTGCACCTCTCTCTCTCTGCACCTCTCCTCTCTGCACCTCTCCTCTCTGCACCTCTCCTCTCTGCACCTCTCTCTCTCTGAACCTCTCTCTGCACCTCTCTCTCTCTGCACCTCTCCTCTCTGCACCTCTCCTCTCTGCACCTCTCCTCTCTGCATCTCTCTCTCTCTGCACCTCTCTCTCTCTGCACCTCTCTCTCTGCACCTCTCTCTCTCTGCACCTCTCTCTCTCTGCATCTCTCTCTCTCTGCAGCTCTCTTTCTCTGCACCTCTCCTCTCTGCAACTCTCTCTCTCTGCACCTCTCCTGTCTGCACCTCTCTCTCTCTGCACCTCTCTCTGCACCTCTCTCTCTGCACCTCTCCTCTCTGCACCTCTCCTCTCTGCACCTCTCCTCTCTCTGCACCTTTCCTCTCTGCATCTGTCTCTCTGCACCTCTCTCTCTCTGCACTTCTCTCTCTCTGCACCTCTCTCTCTGCACCTCTCCTCTCTGCACCTCTCCTCTCTGCACCTCTCCTCTCTGCACCTCTCCTCTCTCTGCACCTCTCTCTCTGCACCTTTCTCTCTCTGCACCTCTCCTCTCTGCACCTCTCTCTGCACCTCTCTCTCTCTGCACCTCTCTCTCTCTGAACCTCTCTCTCTCTGCACCTCTCTCTCTCTGCACCTCTCTCTCTCTGCACCTCTCTCTCTCTGAACCTCTCTCTGCACCTCTCTCTCTCTGCACCTCTCTCTCTGCACCTCTCCTCTCTGCACCTCTCCTCTCTGCATCTCTCTCTCTCTGCACCTTTCTCTCTGCACCTCTCTCTCTGCACCTCTCCTCTCTGCACCTCTCTCTCTGCACCTCTCTCTCTGCACCTCTCTCTCTGCACCTCTCTCTCTGCATCTCTCTCTTTCTGCACCTCTCCTCTCTGCACCTCTCTCTCTTTGCACCCTTCTGCATCCCTCTGTACCTCTCTGCCTGAGACTAAAGAACAGCTGCCTGAAGTTGGCAGCCAATGACATCTGAAATCCCGAGACCTCAGAATACATGATTACTAGAAAGGAGGGAGCTCCTTTTTTCTGAAAATTTTAAATTCAAGAAGGTGTCTGTGTCAGAAAATTGCACCCCCCCCCCCCAAACAAATGCACAGCCAAGGAGAGAACAAGAGCTCCAGACAACAGGAAAATATTGTGCTGAGGTAAATGTCAGAGAAAAACAACTTTTAAGTATATCTTCAACCAGATTTTGTAAATGTATCCTTGTAAGTGATCTTCATCTTCAGTGAGTGTAACTAATGCTTTTGAGAAAGGCAGAAAACTGAATTGAGAGACAATCCTAAATTTGTTACAATGTTATGTGATGTTCTGTAAATAAAAGCAATCTCTTATTTGGAATAGAAACAAACATACAATGTGTCTTAACAGCGGTTACATTTTTCTTTCTTCTTCTACTCAGTTGAACAAATAATAATAATAATAAAACGTTGGTTTCAGAAGGTTCTGTGGCATTAGACTGCCTAGAAGTTGCATGACATCCTGGGCCCTGGTGAGGCCGGTCTCAATATCACCTGCTCAGCCCCTCCCTAGCCTGGCTCTCCGGGGCTACCTGCTCATCTGAGGCTCTTGTCTTCCTGGGGCAGGTGATACTCTTGGTACATGGGTCTCCTTGTTCCAGCCTTGCAGGGGGAGACCCTGATCCCTCCCTGGTGTCCACTAGAGGAAGACGAGACAACAGGGTGGTGTAGTCCTCGTGGAGGTGCTGAATGACCTTGGTGTCTTGCTTCTCCCCTGCAGTCTCTGATCTGCCCTTCAGGTGCAGTGGGGGAGGGGAGAGGCTGCACATCTGGGAAACTACAGGAGAAGTGATTATCTGTAAGGATAGATCTGGGGCTGGAGAGGAAACTGGGCTCTCAGCAGGGAACTTTCTTTGAGGCAGTCTCTCAGGTCCAGCACCACCCTTTAGTTTCTTTACCTTTGCTGGTTTGTGGCTGACCCTGAAAAGCCACCCATTTGGCTGCTCTGGACAAAGCCAGAAGCAGCATTTCCTGCTCCTGATATGGCATTATTACAGATGCTGGAAAGGTGAGGAAACTTGGAGTCTTGAAAACTCTTGACTGCTTTGGAGTGGAAAAAGGAACAATGTCATAAAAGTTGGAGTGATGAGGATGTCAGTACATACCAGGTGCTCAATAAACATCCAGTGAAGGTGAAAAGGAGAACAGTTTTGTCAGAGGAGATAAAAGGAGCTTCCTGTTTGCAGCTTGATGCCATCCTAAAGGGATTCACACATGCTCATGGGGGCTGTAAGATGAAGTTTCATGGGAAAATGAGGCCACTTTCATCAAACCCACAGCACCCCCTCCCTTCTGCCATCTCGGCAGCTGTGTGGTCCCTTCTACGTCTTCACTTCTGCTCTGAGCTTTAAGACTGCTCTTTAAAAAGGCTTCAGGGCATCAATTAGAAAAGGGTTTGGGGGCTCAGGTAGGGATACAATTTCTGCACAAAGCAGGCAAATTGGTCTCATAACTTAACTGACCTGGAACCAGAGAGGAGAGAAAGCACGGCTTCTGCAAAGATGGAAGAGAGACTTTGCAGCCCAAGAAGGAAAACCATTTATGCTTAAATATTTTCTGAATCTTTGGAATGTGTCAAAAGGAAAAAAATCTGCTGTAACTCCATTGTCTGATTCTGTGAGTGGAGCTAGGCATCTTGTCTTGACTGCAACAGAGACTGCTGAAATCCAGGAATGGAGAAACCTGGGGCTATAAGGAGCTTTTGCAGAAAAGGATGGGCTTCTCCAAGTTCTCCCCAACCCAATCTGCACACACCCACACTGTTCATCCAACACCTAGGAAGCAGGTATGGGTTAGAAACGGCAGAACCGCATCCACCTGGGAAAGGATATGCCTTTCCTTTAGTTTGGAACCTGTTTCCAGGAGATGCCTGTATGAAGTGGTGCCAGGCTCCAGCTTGGCTGGGCCTTCTTCCTGTTCTCTTTGATAGGGCCAACAAATATGTAGCTGCCCTGAAATTTGAAAATCTGGAACAGATAAAAAAAATCTGAGCACAATTTTTTTAATGGAAAATTTCCCAAACTGCAAAATGAAGCTATTAAACTTGTCAGAGAAAGTGTGAATAAAGAGCTTTCTAATTGAAGGGAGAAATGGCTTTGGAGTGACATTTACAAACATGGGAGGAGAGAAGTGCAGATGTCATTGGGGGACAATCTGTTGCAGGAAGTCAAGGATCCCAAATGGAGGGATCAATGGAAGCCACAGCAGAAGAACATAAATTGTGAAGATTTCATGGACATTTATTAGTTCCCCAAATTAATACTTTTGTAATTTGTTATGCCTGTCTTTACTGCAGTCTTTGAACATAAATTGTGAAGATTTCATGGACATTTACCACTTTCCCAATCAACACTCTTATAATTTCCTGTGCCTGTCTTTACTTTAATCTCTTAATCCCATCATCTTTGTAAGCTGAGGATGTATGTCACCTCAAGACCCTGTGATGATCGCGTTAACTGCACAAATTGTTTGTAAAACGTGTGTTTGAACAATATGAAATCTGGGCATCCTAAAAGAACAGGATAACAGCGATTTTCAGGGAACAAGGGAGATAACCATAAGGTCTGACTGCCTGTGGGGCCGGGCAGAACAGAGTCATATTTCTCTTCTTACAAAAGCAAATAGGAGAACTATCGCTGAATTCTTTTTCTCAGCAAGGAATAGCCCTGGGAAAAGAATGCATTCCCAGGGGGAGGTCTCTAAAATGGCCGCTCTGGGAGTGTCTGTCTGATGCAGTTGAAGATCAGGGATGAAATACGCCTTGGTCTCCTGCAGTGCCCTCAGGCTTGCTAGGATTAGGAAATTCCAGCCTGACGAATTGTAGTCAGCCTGGTTCTCTGATCTTGAACCCTGTTTCCTGTTAAGATGGTTATCAATGACAATGCATGCACAGCGGGACAAGTAATTCTAATTTTGCCCTGGCCTTGTGACCTTGCTCTGCCCTTCTGCCCTTGTGATCTTTTATTGCCATTTGAAGCATGTGATCTCTGTGACACACACCCTATTTGTACACTCCCTCCCCTTCTGAAATTCCTAATAAAAACTTGCTGGTTATGCCGCTCAGGTGGGCATCATGGAACCTGCTGACATGTGATGTCACCCTCGGAGACCCAGCTGTAAAATTTCTCTCTTTTTTACTCTTTCTCTTTATTTCTCAGACTGGCCGACACTTAGGGAAAATAGAAAACAACCTACATTGAAATACTGGGGGCTGGTTCCCCTGATAACAATCATGGAGCTCCTTCTGCCCTGGAGCTTGTTACCACCTTTCTTTATGTCCTGGCAGTGGGGGTGCTTGTGTTGATGTTAGTTTGCTGCCCCACAAAAGTGATGATGTCATTTTATCCCCAGGCCTCAGAAAACCCAGTCTGGGGTGATTCAATACTGCTAGTTGCCCAACTCGTTTCTTAAAAGAGGCAAGGGCCAAGACAGTCACTAGATGATTCGAGCCCTCTGTCCATTTCTCATGTGGCAGAGACCCTGCTTGTTTTTCCTTTCCAGGTCTGCTTTGAGGCCTGGTTGTGGAAAGGGAGCTTCTAGGTAGCATAGAGCCAAAGCATTCTCTTTCTGAAGTTCATAGTTGCCTTGGGAGAGGGCATGTGATGGGGACAGTCTGTGGGTAATTGAGATTGGCTAGATGACAAAGCAGGCAGTCTCCTTCTGTTTGACTTCATAGTCTAAATAACTATTGTTCTTTTGTTTGTTTGTTTGTTTGTTTGTTTTTTGATGCAGGCTCACTCTGTTGCGCAGGCTGGAGTGCAGTGTCACGATCTCGGCTCACTGCAAGCTCCGCCCCCTGGGTTCACGCCATTCTCCTGCTTTAGCTTCCTGAGTAGCTGAGACTATAGGTGCCCACCACCATGCCCGGTTAATTTTTTTGTAGTTTTAGTAGTGACGGAGTTTCGCAGTGTTCACCAGGATGGTCTCGATCTCCTGACCTCGTGATCCACCTGCCTTGGCCTCCCACAATGCTGGGATTACATGCATGAGCCACCGCGCCTGGCTGCATTGTTCTTTTTAACCCCACTATGATGACTTAGCTCAGGCCAGAACTTTTATAAGAACCTTTATATAACTTAGGACTTTTTGGTTGCAGGTAATAGAAATTAAACTTGCAACCTTAACAACAAAAAAGAAATGCAGAAATGTATTAGACTCTCCTGCCAACCTCATGGAATGGGAAGGAATGGCTAAAGTTGGACTTCCAGAATGGACCCAGAGACAGGGGCCGTGCAGAGCCCCAACACTTCTCACTGGTGACCTCTGTTCTCCTCTTTGCTTCTTCATTTCTTGCAAAATAGCTCCCTTTATGCTCTAGTCAGCCTAGCAAGTAAGATCACCAGCTTCTCTTTCTTCCCGGGTTGCATACCAGTGTTGCCAGGGAGATGGAATTAACCTTTTTTGGTTCCCGATGCCAAGTTCCCTGGAGTGGAACTCACTGGCCATCTCAGGCCAAATTCCCAGGCAGGCCTGAGTCTGCAGAAGACCCTGGGAAACCCAGTTTGCATAAATTCTCATTTCTGATTTCATTTTCTGATTTCTGCACCAGAGCAGAATAAATATGTACCTCTTACTCCATGGAAGATTCCTACTAAACTGCTGAGGGGCTGGGCAGACAAAATGCCCACTGCAATCCCCAGTGGGCCTTCTGCCTTGGCTCTCTTTCCTGCACTGCCACAGGCATCTCTCTAAGAGCAAGTCTGTGCTTAGGGGCCCAGCTGGCTCTATTTGCTAAAAGGAGGAATTTCTACCTCCCTGGCACTTCCGACAAGGCAGCTCAGCTCTAAGCATCTTACGCTCTGGCCAAAGACCTCAAATGCCCTCCTTGTGTGTTTGCTCATGCTGTTGGCTTTGCACAAAATGCAGACCTTTCTCTCTCCTGTTTGATCACACTTCATCTTTCTGGAAGCCCGCTCAGACACAACTGTTTGTGGGCAGCCTTCCCAGGGACAGAAGCTACTCTTCTTCTGCTACCCAATGGGACAATGTGCAGATCTGCCCACTAATCCAATGTGGTGTCAGGTACCCTCTCTCCCAATGGAACTTGTTGTCTAGATGGGGCTGTCCCTTCTAGAAAGTACTTAAATGTTTGTGAAGGGAAGAAATGAGTAGACAGGTGCAGTTGCTACAGTGTTACTTGTGGTCCTGGGTGCCAAGACAGGGCTAGGAGAGTTTTCTGATTAAAATTCAGAGGTGAAGACTGTCACCCAGCAGGCTTATGTTTTAGGACTGAGGTTCGGGGTTTGGAGGTTGCAGAGCTGAATGCTGCAGACCGGCTGGGGAAGGAAGGGTCGGCTTCAGGCTGCAGCCTGTGCCTTCTCCAGGGAAATTCAGGTGACATGAGAATGGAGAACTGGAGGGCAGAGACACCAAACCCAGCTGACCACGCCGGGAGGAGGTGTTTTCCCCAGGTGCACTCCCTCTTGCTGTGAGGCTCCAGCCAGCTCTGTGGAAGGCAGCCTTGCTCCAGCCCTGTGCCCTTTGAAGTGTGCATGAAACTGGGCAGTGTGAGCAGTTTTCAAGCCACAGTCAGGTTTTAAATATTTTTGCCCCTCATTGTAAAGCGATGCACGTCTATTGTGGAAAAGTTGTGAAATACTGAAAAGTCAAAAGAAGAAAGGCACCTGTCAGCCCCTCATCCAGGAATAATCCCTAATTAAGCAACTGGATTTTCCTTTCTGGCTTTTCTCTGTGAATTTCTTCACAAGGTTGATCTCATGTTATGATGACCACATGTGTGCTTCATTAGTGTTGTTTGTTTTACATATGAGCATTTGTTTCTACGGCCATGAAATATAATTTTTAAAGGTTTTGTAATATTCTATTTCCGAGCAAGTCATAATTTGCCGAACAGTTTTAGGCTGGGATTTGAAGTATGTTCACAGCAACGCAACCACCGTTGGGACATGAAGAAAAGGTGGTGGTGGCCAGGACCACGCTGATTCAGGAAGGTGCCCGGAGGTGGCCCAGGATCCCACAACCTCTGTTATACCCTGACTGTAACTAAGAATGAAACCAGGTGGAAGAGCTGACACAGAAGAAAAGGTACAAATCTGGGTTACAGGAAGATGTAGATTTGCATTCTGTTTGTTATTTTTACTTGTTGCAGGACTTTAAACAAGTTATTCAAACTTGCTGGGCTTCAGTTTTTTAATCTAAAAAATGGGGTAATAAATAACTGACTCAAAGGATTGTACTAAAAACATAAAGCATATCATAGGCAACATGGAAGTATTTAAATATATAACTAAAAATACACTAAATATGTAATATGTGCTATATGGTATAATTTCATCCTATATAAATAGAATACAGAAAATATGGTGTAGGCTATGGAAAACAGATGTAACTTATGTGAGAGAATATAGAAAGGCCTCAGAACAGTGTCTAGCACAGAAAATAGGTCCTAATATCTGTTAGAATGAGGAGTGCTCCTTTTTGACTTAGCTGAAATGATGCATGAGCAAGCTTGTTTGGAATCACTGCTGTTTCATGGACCAAATTTAACAGAAGAGGAAGGCCAGGAAAGGCCAAGTCAGTGAGCTTGGCAGTGCCTGACCTGTTCTGGTCATTTCTCTGCAGAGCTAACCCAAGCTCTCAGCTGCTTTGTTGAGCAGGGAGAACATTTGATGGTTTTACCCAATTTCCTCAAACCCATGACCTCCCATTTCATTTTCCAACTGGCCATTTTCAAAGAGTGAAATTATGGTTTTGTGTTTTGCTGTGGGCTCTCTGAATTGCAGAAAAAGCTTTGAAAAATGTACTAGCTTCTGCCTAGTGGCAGAGGAACTGGGTTGCCCTGGCACACACTAGAGGGATTATCTGGAAAATGAACACACCATCCACTGAAGTTCTCGCAGTGGAATGTCAGGCATTCAGGAATTCAGCCAGATTCCACCTGAGAGGGGGACACATAGAAAGAGGTGGGCTTCCAGACTTCAAAGTACCCCAATCTCAGGTCCCTGTGGGTGGGGACTAGTTAGAGGTGTGGCCTGAATTATAGCTTCATCACCTATAACTGTTAGGTCCTTGAGTAATTCACTTATCCTTATTATAGAATGGGTACAATCCACCCACGTGGTAAGGTTGTTGTGAGGACGAACTAAGACTACATATGTAACATGTCTAGGACAATTCCCTTTGCTCCCATTTCCTCCTCTCTTTGCTCAAGACACATTCGCATTCTGTCACCACTATGCTTTCACATACTTATGCACACACACGCATATGCACTCAATGTATGCATACCTAGGCATGCAAACATACATACACATCCATACACAGCATACATGCACACAGGTGCATGCACAGACAAGCACATGAACAGACGTAGCATGCATTCCTAGGCTCACGCTCACACACATGCACACATGTACACAGCTGCATGCAGAGTTACACACATGCATGCACATACACATGCAGAGTTACATGCAGGCACACAGGCACATTTATGTCCTCAACAAATGCATACACAGGCATGCATGCACAAGGCACATACACATGCACACAGCACACACATGCATAGGCACAAACATGCATTCATAGGCTCACACTCATACCCGTGCACATGTGTGCACATAACATGAAAACTTACATATGTGCATGCACAAACACACATGCATATATGTGCCCACACCCACATTGATCTATTCAGTTCCCTAGACACGACATGAAATTTCACCTCTGTGTGCCTTTGAAAGCATTCTTTCCTCACTGGGAAAATTATCTTCAGTTCTTCATTAGAAAACTCCTCCTCATCTTGACTGATCCACAACAAATGTCATGTCTTCCGTGAAGCATCTCCTGCCTTCCCTAGACAGAACTGTGGGTTCCTTCTTCATTTCCCCAGGAAACTGAGCGGGTTGAAAGGATATGCCTTACTCATCTTTGGATCCCCAGGATCTGACACAGAATTAGGGCTCCTGAAATGATTACCGAATGCTGAAAGCGCAGGGACAAATTCCATTCCATCAGGATCCTCGGTCTGTGATCCTCTTAAAGAGGTGTGGGGGCCAATTTCTGGGGAGAAGTGCTGTTTTAGTAGGCCTTAGAAGAAAGACAGGTGTCTTATAGGAGCCAGATTCAAGGCTGAACAGGTGGAAGGAAAGCAGAAGAGAGGGAAGAAATGTTTTGCGCCCAGGATTCTGCCAGCCCAGGCATGCCAGGGACCAAGGATACAGCCTGGGGAAGTAGGGAGAGAGGACAGGAGAGAGGAAGGAGGAAAGAAAGATATATAGACCCATAAGTAGGAAATATTGTGCCAGGTGTCCTGTGAGAGTAAGATGGTAAGAAAGGAGATCTGCCCCTTGAACGTGGGGAATCTGGCAGGTTCAGAAAAGGGCAGGGAATGGGAAAGAGGTACGGTGATAGGCTAGAAAGTAGAATTAGTGGTTCTTAAAAGTTTTGGTTTCTTGGTACTTTAAAAAATTTTTGGAGTCCCCAAAGAGTTTTTATTTATGTGGGCTATATCTATCAATATTTACCATATTATAAATTAGAACTGAAAATTTTCAAATATATTTATGAATTAAAAATAAAATAGTATATTACTTGTACATACAATAATATTTCAAATAACTATATTCTACTTGAAAAGATTATTGAGAAAAATAGCATTGTTTTATATTTTTTTCAACTTTTACAAATGTCTGGCTGAACAGAAGACAGATAGGTTTTCATCTCCATCTCTGCATTCAGTTGAATAGATTCAATAAAGTTTGAGCCTACCTTTTCATCCTCCAACAATTATTTCAGGTGCCGCCTTCAATCTGTTTGTATTCAGTCTGTTGTGATATTCCATGCAAGTTGCCTCCGGAAACCCCACTCTAGGCTTATGCAAGAATGAGAGTGAAGAAGCCAGATTGTACTTGGTATTATTATGCAAATAGTTTGAGTTTACAGACCCCTTGAAAGGGTCATGGGTACTTCCATGGGTTTCTGAACCCCACTTTGAGAACCATTGGCTGAAATAACATAAAAGTCCTGGTATTCAGATGTTCTTACTTATTATTATTGTTATTATTATTACTATTATTTTTTGAGACAGAGTCTTGCTCTGTCGCCCAGGCTGGAGTGTGTGGCGCAATCTCTGCTCACTGCAAGCTCCACCTTGCAGAGAATGGATTCACGCCATTCTCCTGCCTCAGCCTCCCGAGTAGCTGGGACTACAGGTGCCCGCCACCATGCCTGGCTAATTCTTTTTGTATTTTTTTAGTAAAGATGGAGTTTCACCGTGTTAGCCAGGATGGTCTTGACCTCCTGACCTCGTGATCCGCCCGCCTTGGCCTCCCAAAGTGCTGGGATTACAGGTGAGAGCCACTACACCCAGCCCAGATATTCTTACTTATAAGTGGGAGCTGAATAATGAGAACACATGGACACAGGGATGGCAACAACACATGCTGGGGCCTGTCAGCAGGTGGGATGTGGGGAGGGAGAGCATCAGGAAAGACAGCTAATGCATGCTGGGCTTAATACCTAGGTAATGGGTTAATAGGTGCAGCAAACCGCATGACATGCATTTATCTGTGTAACAAACCTGCACATCCTGCATGTGTACTCAAGAATTTAATTTTTTTTTTTTTTTTTGAGATGGAGTTTTACTCTTGTTGCTTAGGCTGGACTGCAATGGCGAGATCTTGGCTCACTGCAACCTCTGCTTCCTGGGCTCAAGCGATTCTCCTGCCTCAGCCTCCTGAGTAGCTGGGATTACAGGTACCTGCCACCATGCCCAGCTAATTTTTTGTATTCTTAGTAGAGACAGGGTTTCACCATGTTGGCCAGGCTGGTCTTGAACTCCAGACCTCAGGTGATCCACCTGCCTCGGCCTCCCAGAGTGCTGGTATTACAGGTGTGAGTCACTGCGCCTGGCCCTTAAATTAAAAAACTATAAGTCCTGTTATTGTTTCTGTTTTCTGAGATGGAGTTTCACTCTTGTTGCCTAGGCTGGAGTGCAGTGATGCAATCTCAGCTCACCACAGCCTCTGCCTCCTGGGTTCAAGCGATTCTCCTGCCTCAGCCTCCCAAGTAGCTGGGATTACAGGCATGCGCCACCACACCTGGCTAATTTTGTGTTTTTAGTAGAGACAGAGTTTCTCCACGTTGGTCAGGCTGGTCTCGAACTCCCAACCTCAGGTCATCCGCCCACCTCGGCCTCCCAACGTGCTGGGTTTACAGGTGTGAGCCACCATGCCCCACCAAGTCCTGGTATTTAATTGCTTTCTTTTTCAGGTGGAGCTTTACAGTATGTCTTAGCCTTGACCTGTGGAAAGACAGACGTGCCACTGCAGCCCTGGCTTGGCTGCTGCCTGATGGCCCTTGTGAAGCTCTGGATCCTGGCCATGCTGTGGCGCCTCCTGGCCATAAAGATAATGAGGGGAGGTGAGCAGCGGTGGGAAGGGAAGAGGAGGGGACCCTGAGAGGGAATCAGGAGCTGAGCCTGTATCCTGAGGTCTACTTTGTCTCCAAGAGCCCCAGCCCTTGTCTGCAGCAGGGGGTTGAGTAGATACCTAAGGGTGCTCCGAGTTGGACAGATGCTGAGATTCTGATCCTGAGTCTCACATAGCCCTGTTGTCCTGTCTGCTTTTGGGAAGGAGCTTCCTCCTCAAGGAAACTGACCATGACTATGCGAGTGGCCAGGCTCCCACTCTTATCATCCATCTGCTTCATATGGCAATAGCTTGATCATCATTTCTTTCATTACAGAAGTATTAAAATACATAACAATAGAAAAAAAAGAAAAAAGAAAAATGACAGGAATAAGCATTATAGTCCTCTCTCCTAGGGACAGCCCCTGCTGACACGAGGGGAAACATCTTTCCGTTTTTGTCTTGTGCTTATTGTTCATGCTTTATCTTTGCCAGATCATTTCTTCTTAAATACAGCATTATAACGTGACTCTCAGCAATTGAGTAACAGGAATGCTTTATTCTAGCATTCAAGGCTCTCTACAGACTTGTCTTTTTAAGCTTTCCCTCTCAGTGTCCCTCACTCGCACTCTTGCCTCTCCCCAAATGAACCGTGTGGATCCCCGCTCATGCTGTTAAAGCCGTCTCCCGGGCTTAGCACTCCACCTGTAAACTGAATCTATTCTGTGATGCTGGGAAGTTCTGACTTAATTTTTCCCCACCTTGCTTCCTTGATTACTCCATAGTATCTTTTGTGTTCCTGATCTTATGTCATTTCTGAAATCTTACCGTATCCTCTGGCTGTCTGTCCACCCTGCCTGTGTGTTCCCATAGCTGTTATCCATACCTTAATCGGCACCCTTCTCACTGTATTGTAATTGTCTGCATGCTTCTTATTTAATGCCAGTTCTGGAGCTGCCCACAGTATTTGCTGACTGGGTTGAGCCTGTTTGTGTGACTGGTCAGATGCCAGGCGCTCTCTGTATCAGTGTGTGCACATGGTTGGTTACTTGGGTGTCCTGCTAAACTATGAGCCCCCTGCAGTCCGAGTCCACACAGAATGGATCCATTCCCATTTGTAGGGCTGGGAAAAGCTCCTACTGGCAGGGCTGAGTAGACTCTGGCCTGTGACGCTTAGAGCCGGCTGAATTCCAGACCACAAGATGTCAGTGTTGTCTCAGCCACAGAGGAACAGCCAGGACTGTGGCTCTTATGCCTTGCCGGGTGCTGGCAGAGACGGGCTTTCCCAGGAACTGACAGGGTGAGACCAAAGCTCCTCCCAGCTTTGGGCCCGTCTGGCGAAAATGAACAGTAGGGTGAAGACAGAACTCCATCAAAGGGAAGGCAGCAGGCAGGGTCAAGCCTGTGAGTGGGCTCAGGCCGCATTCAGTATCCGGAGATAGGTTAGCAAAGTTGGAACAGGTAGAGAAAGGCCACTTATTACCCTGCCACGTGTCCAGTTGAAAGGACTGTAGGGTCTGAAAGGGTAATTCTGTGAGTTGGGCAAAGCCCAGTTTAAACAAAATGTGTCTGTCTGTGTGTTATTTTTTGCCCTATCTTCAAATCCAACAGCCAACAGAGTAGGTGGCCAATGAATTCATTGCTGATGACAGGTCTTATCAAGGTACAGAGGCAACGTTTCTTTCTTGGGGGAACTGGGGGACTGCCATCCTCAGCTCTGACCTCCAGTCAGCAAGTCCAAGGGCGCTGCCAGGAGCAGCACCCCTACTGGTGGTGGATGACAGAATGATAGAATTTCTGAGTTCTCACTTCTAGCTTGGAATGTCAGAAGGGTGTTGGGCAGGAAATCAGAAGGGATGGGTCTGTCCTGACTCTGCCCCATGATGGATTAAAAACTCAGGGTAGGCACATGCTTCTCCAAGCCTCCAAGTCGCATTTTCCCCTAGATGGGTTACCTGGATTCGCAGTGAGCTACCTGATCCCCAAGGCTGTGGCTTCTGCATGTGGCCTCTACTCCGTTTCCAGATGAATGGTTAGAAAGCCGTCTTCACCCTGTATCTTCGCACATAACCTACTTGCAAATATATTCGTGGCCAAAACCAGCATCAGTGTTCTCACGGATGTTCTGCTATTCATTCAGTAGCAGATACAGTTAGGATTACTTTACAAGTTATTTTTTTTTTAAATTTTGAATGGAAAAAAGTAATTTCCAGTAAATATGTTAATTTTCCTTGAACTTGTTCTAAGCAAAACTTTTTCTGTCCCGGATGCTCTTCATGGGCCCTCTTGATTCTATTCTGGATATATATATATATTTTTGAGATAGAATTTCGCTCTTGTTGCCCAATCTGGAGTGCAATGGTGCAATCTTGGCTCACTGCAACCTCTGCCTCCCAGGTTCAAGTGATTCTTGTGCCTCAACCTCCCGAGTAGCCGGCATTACAGGCATGCACCACCACATCTGTCTAATTTTTGTATTATTAGTAGAGATGGGGCTTCTCCATGTTGGTCAGGCAGCTCTCAGACTTCCGACCTCAGATGATCTGCCCGCCTCGGCCTCCCAAAGTGCTGGTATTACAGGCATTCTATTCTGGATCTTAATGTCATTCCAGAAAGCCAAGCACCTTAAGGCCTCACAAATGTTCTGATTTTGTGTATACACTGTTGAAAAGATCATCATTATAATAAATTCCAAATTGATTGTATTATTTAATATCTTCTAAAGACATCACAATGACTTATTGATTTTTTGAAATTAAAATTAAAAACGAGCCTACACAATTGTTTGTAATTCACCAGATGTCAGGATCTGGGATTTGCTGAAGCCAGAGCCTCATTTTAAAATGTTGAAAAAACATTTCAATGAAAAATCAATAAGATATCTGACAGTAATGAAAAGATGAATAATGATCTGAAACAGACCCTTCCCTTTGATTCAATGTTATACAAAAGCATTGAAAGCATCCAAAATGTAACTTGACTATAAGGTTAAAGTTGGGTTTGGGAATGGTTAGAAAAGATATGGCAGAGAGAAGGAGTGCTTTACTTTCCAGCTACTGTGTTAGGCACTCAAGTTTCCCAATGGTTTACAATATCTTTGAAATGTGAACATATGGACTTATTTCTGTTGCTGCTATAATAATTCCTATTTACATAGTTAGATTCCCGGTGTCCCAGGTCTCCTCTGCACAGCCATAGCTGACTTGGGGAAGAGGCGACTCTAACAAGCTTGTGAGGCTGGAATAAACACATCGGTACCATAGTAGTACTCATATGTCACTTGCTTACATGCCAGTTATTCTTCTAAGCACTTTAGTTATATTTTAATCCATTTGATTCTTTTAGCAGCCTATAAGGACAGATTTACAATCATTATTACTCCCATTTTACAGAGGGGAAAACTGGCTCAGAGAAAGTTGCTCAAGGTGCACAGCTAGCAAGCAGCAGAGCCAGGATTTGAACCTGGGGAGTACATCTCCAGAGGCTGTACACTTCACTACTCTGCTATGCTGAGTAATATAACCATATTACCTCTGTGGAAAAAAAAAATAGCAGCATAAATGAACTCAAAAATTGGTACCAGGAAGCATGACATTGCTATAACAAATATCAGACCTGAAATTGTAGATGCAGATTTGAAACTGGTTAAAGGCTGGAAGAGTTTACACGTGCATGCTAATAAAAGTCTAGATTTGCTGTGGATGGAGCATCAAGGGTGCTTCTGGTGAGGGCTTGGGAGATGAGAAGAGCCATAGAGAGAGCCTTAGTCTTCTTAGAAACTATCTGAGTTGTTGTAATCCAGATGCTGGTAGAAATATGCACAGTAAAGGCCATTCTAATGAGGTCTTAGATGAAAGTGAGGAACGTCTTCCCGAAAACTGGAGGAAAGGCTATCCTTGTTAAAAAGCGGCAAAGAACTTAGCTAACTTGTGTCCATGTACTAGTACCTTGTGGAAGACAAAATTTAAGAGCAATAAAATAAGATATTTGCTGGAAGAAATCTCTAAGCAAAGTTTTGAAGGTGCAGCATGGCTTCTCTTGACTGCTTATAGTAAAATCTGAGAAAAGAAAAATGAATTAAAGGAAGAATTTATAGTCAAAAGGGAAGGAGAACTTAAAGATTTGGAAAATTCTCAGCCTGGCTATGTAAAAAGAAAAAGAAAAGAAAAATGAATTAAAGGAAGAATTTATAATCAAAAGGGAAAGATAACCTAAAGATTTGATATTCTTAGCCTGGTTTTGTAATGGCAAAACTGCAATTACTTTTGCACCAACCTAATAATTTACAAGAGCGTTCAGGAAAGAATACCAAGGGTGTGACCAAGTGAATATTTGATAAAGTCATTAGTATGGATTGAAGAAACCAGATGCTATTCATCACGACAATGGACGAATGACCCAAAAGATGTTTCAGATATCTTCCAGGCTGCCACTTCCATTACAGGCCTGGAGTACCAGCGCCTTGAGGGCAGAATAGTTTCAAGAGAGGGGTCCAGGGGTGTGAGGCTTCAGGGCTCAATGCCCAGGGCTGCCTCAAGTCTCTGCTACTTGTATTTCAATGCAGTGCTTCTTGGCCACCCCAATAGTGGCTCAAGTAGGCCCATGTGGGGCTTGAGCCACTGTTCCAGAGGGCACAAGACAGTAAGCCTTGGTGACATCCATGTGCATATGTACAGAAAATAAGAGCTGTGAGAGCATGGCTGCCTCTGTCTAGATTTCAAAAGATGCCTTGGAGAGCCTCAGAGCCCAGGCAGTGAACTGCTACAGAGCAGAGCCACTGCAGAGAGCTAGGACAATGCTTAGTGGAGCTCTGGAATTGGAGTCACTGCTACAGTCAGTTCTACAGAGACCTACAAAGAGCAGCCAATGTGCAACACCACCCTGGGAGAGCTGCTGGCACCTGGCCCAAACTCCAAGAGCTGCTGTATAGGTGACACCTAGCAAAGCCATGAGGGTGGGAATCCCTGAAACTTTGGGGGCTGAGCTCCTGCCCCAGTGTGTCCAGAAGACAGGATGTGGAGTCTAATGAGATTATTCTCAAGCCTCAAGATTTAATATTGTTTGCCTGGTTGAGTTTTAGACTTGGAATAGGTTACCCCTTTCTTCTTTCCTATGTCTTCCTTTTGGAAAGGGAATACCTATCTTATGCCTGACTTGCCATTGTGTTTTGGAAGCATATATCTTGTTTGATTTCACAGGCTCCCAGTTGGAGGGGAATTTGCCTTAGGATGATCCATGACTTGAGTATCACCTATATTTATTTAGATGAAACTATGGTCCTTAGACTTTTGCTTTGGTGCTGGAATGAGTTAAGACTCTGAGAGGATAATAGATGGAATAAAGGTGCTTTGCATGTGAGAAGGACATGAATTTTGGAAGCCAGGAGAAGAAAGCTATGGTCTGAGTTTGTCTGCCAATTTCAGTTGTTGAAACTTAATTGCCAATGTGATAGTATTAAGAGGTGGGGCCTTCAGGAAATGATTAAATCGTCAGTGAGGAGCACTTAAGAATGGAATTAAGATGTCAATAAAAGAGATTCACACTGCATTTAGCCCCTTTTGCCCTTCTATTCTTTCTACCATGAGAAGGTGCAGCAGCGGATGCCATCCTGGAAGCAGAGAGAAGCACTCACCAGACACTGAATCTGCTGGTGACTTGATCTTGGGCTTCTAAATCTCCAAAACTGTGAGAATATAAATTTCTGTTATTTATAAATCATCCAGTCCCAGATTTTCTTTTATAGCAGAAGGTACAGACTAAAACAAGCATGCACTTGGATTCTGGGGAGTAGAGATTTTCCAGAAGGGAAACAGAAGGATTTCTGTTTCTGCTAAATCCCTAGTGCCCTAGGAGAAGCTGGGTGATTCCCTTTACAGGTGAAGGGCCCTTACCCTTCTTCAAGCCTTTGCACATGCCTGGTGGACATGCCCTCTCTTATCATTTTTTTTTTTTTTCTGATTAGGCTCCCAAAACTAGAGAGAAAGCTATAAAAATCAGGGAGGTGTGTATGTTGTGTGTGTGTATGTGCATGCATGTGGATGTGTTTTGGGGTGTTTCAGGAAAGGTTTCCTAAGGAGTTGACATTATAGTTTAGCTGACAGAGATGAAAAGAAGATAACTTGGAGGGGAATAGGTTTGGGTACAGCTGGTGAGGTTAGAGGGTGAGATTAGGAAGGGCCATGTTGTACCAGCAAATGGGGAAAATATTGCAGAGTTGTGAGAATGTGGAACAGTTGCATAAGTGTTAGTAATTCAGTGTCAATGATAATATCCAAAAATTTATAGTGAGCATGTGTCGAAGATTAACTTAACACGTTAAAGAGGAAACCAGCAGAATGGTAAAGCTGGTTCAAAGGAGAATATGAGAGCTGAAAGCATGTGATCAATAAAAGAAAAGATGCTGAAATAAGACTGGTAAATTAGATATCAAACTGGTTAACATTCCACATGGCAATACAACTATGCTATAGTTCGTATATTTGTCCCCTCCATAATGTCATGTTGAATTATAATCCCCAGTATTGGAGATGGGGCCTGATGGGAGGTGATGGGATCATGGGGGTGGACTTCTTATGAATGGCTTAGCATCATCCTCTTGGTGTTGTCCTGAAGATAGTGAGTGAATTCTCTCGAGATATGGTTGCTTAAAAGCATGTGGCTGCCAGGCGCGGTTGCTCATGCCTGTAATCCCAGCACTTTGGGAGGCCAAGGTGGGGGAATCACTTGAGGTCAGGAGTTCGAGACCAGGCTGGCCAACATGATGAAACCCTGTTTCTACTAAAAATACAAAAAATTAGCTGGGTGTGGTGGCGGGAATCTGTAATCCCAGCTACTCAGGAGGCTGAGGCAGAAGAATCACTTGAACCCAGGTGGTGAGGTGGAGGTTGCAGTGAGCTGAGATCGCGCCATTGCACTCCAGCTTGAGCAACAAGAGCAAAACTCCATCTCAAAAAACAGCAACAACAACAACAACAACAAAAAGTGTGGCACCTTGCCCCGTCCCTTGCTTCTACTCCTGCCATGCGAGGTGCCTGCTCCCCCTTTGCCTTCTTCCATGATTGGAAACTTCCTGAGGCCTCCCCATAACCAGATGCTAGAGCTGTGCTTCCTGTACAGCCTACAGAATCATGAGCCAATTAAACCTCTTTTCTTATAAATTACCTAGTCTCAGGTATTTATTTATAGAAATGCAAGGATGGTAATACAGAAAATTGGTACTGAGGGGTGGGGCATTGCTATAAAGATACATAAAAATGTGGAAGTGACTTTGCAACTTGGTAACAGGCAGAGGTTAGAAGAGTTTGGAGGGCTCAGAAGACAAGAAGATGAGGGAAAATTTGAAACTTTTTAGAGACTGATTATATGGTCATAACCAAAATGCTGATAGTGATATGGGCAACAAAGTCCAGGCTACTGAGCTCTCAGATGGACATGTGGAGCGTATTGGGAACTAGAGCAAAGGTCATAGATATTATGCCTTAGCAAAGAGATTGGCTGCATTGTGTTCATGCCCTAGGAATCTGTGGAAGTTTGAGCTTCAGAGTGATGATTTAGGATATGTGGCAGAAGAAATTTTTAAGTAGTAAAGCATTCAAGATGTGGCCTGACTGCTTGTAACAGCCTAAACTCAGGTATAGGAGCAAAAAATGGCTTAGATTTGGAACTTATATTTAAAAAGAAAGCAGAATGTATTAATTAATTAATTAATTATTGTTATAAGTTTGGAAAATTTGCAGCCTGGCCATGTGGTAAAAAAGAAAAACCTATTTTCAGGGGGAAGAGTTCAAGTGCTAAGGCACTTGACTCCCTTTTAGTTACACATATATTTCTAGCAAGTGCTGGCAAACTATATTACAGTTTTATTGCCATATGGAATATTAACCAGTTTGGTATCTAATGTACCAATCTTATTTCAGCATTCCTTTTTTTTTTTTAATTAGTCACATGCTTTCAGCTTTCATATTCTCCTTTGAACCAGCTATACCATTCTGCTGGTTCCCTTTTTAATGTGTTAAGTTAATCTTTGACACATGCTCACTATAAATTTTTGGATATTATCATTGACACTGAATTACTAACACACAACTGTTCCACATTCTCACAATTCTGCAATATTTTCCCCATTTGCTGGTACAACATGGCCCTTCCCACTCTCACCTTCTAACCTCACCAGCTGTCCCCAAACTTATTCTCCAAGTATCTTCTGCTTATCTCTGTCAGCTAAACTACAATGTCAACTCCTTAGGAAACCTTTCCTGACACACCCCAAAACACATCCACATGCATGCACACACACACAATATACACACCTCCCTGATTTTTATAGCTATCTCTCTAGATTTTGGGAAAGAGGCCTTGAAGTCATTTTAAAGACCTTCACGGCAGCTCCTCCCATCACAGGTGCAGAGGCCTAGGAGGGAATAATGGTTTTGTGGGCCATTGCCAGGGCCCTGCTACCCTGCACAGCCTTACAGCCTTGGCACATTGCTTCCCACATCTGAGATGCTTTAGCTCCAGCCAGGGTTCAAAGGAGCCCAGGTACAGCTGAAGCTGCCACCTTGGAGAATGCAAGCCATAAGTCTTAGTGGCTTCCACATGGTGTTAAACCTGTGGTTGTGCAGAGTGCAAGAGTGAAGGCTTGGCAGCCTCCACCTAGATTTCAGAGGATGTATGAGACAGCCTGTGTGCCCAGGCAGAAGCTCACTGCTGGGGCAAAGCCCTCAGAGAAAACCTCCACTAGGGCAGTGCCAAGGGGGAAATGTGGAGTTGGAGCCCCTGCACAGAGTCCCCAATGGAGTACTGCCTGGTGGATCTGTGGAAAGAGAGCTGCCACTCTCCAGAACCCAGAATGGTAGAGCCACCATAAGTTTGCAACCTCAGTGTGGAAAAGCTACAGGGGTAGAGCTGCCCAAAGCCTTGGGAACCCACCCCTGGCACCTGTGTGCCCTGGATGTGAGACACAAAGTCAAAGGAGATTATTTTGGAGCTTTAAGATTTAATGACTGCCCTGCTGGGTTCCAAAATTGCATGAGACCTATAGCCCCTTTCTTTTGGCCAATTTATCCCTTTTGGAATGGGAATGTTTGCCCAATGACTATACCCCCATTGAATCTTGGGAGTAAATAACTTGTTTGATTTTATAGGCTCATAGGTGGAAGGGACTTGCCTTGTCTAAAATGAGACTTTGGATTTGGGGCTTTCTTTTTTTTTTTTGACAGAGTCTTGCCCTGTCACCCAGGCTGGAGTGCAGTGGGGCGATCTTGGCTCACTGAAAGCTCTACCTCCTGGGTTCATGCCATTCTCCTGCCTCAGCTGGGACTACAGGCCCCCACCACTACACCTGGCTAATTTTTTTTTTTTTTTTTTTTTGTATTTTGAGTAGAGACGGGGTTTCATCGTGTTAGCCAGGATGGTCTCCATCTCCTGACCTTGTGATCCGTCTGTCTTGGCCTCCCAAAGTGCTGGGATTACAGGCATGAACCATCGCGCCTGGCCTGGACTTGGGACTTTTGAGTTAATGTTGGAAAGAATTAAGACTTTGGTTGGGGGGTATTGAAAAAGGATGATTGTATTTTGAAATGTGAGAAGGATATGAGACTTGGGGAAGGGCCAGGGCTGGAATGATAGAGTTTGTATATTCGTTCGTGCCCAAATCTCATGTTGAATTGTAATCCCCAGTATTGGAGGTGGGGGCTGGTGGGAGGTGATGAGATTGTGGGGGTAGATTTCTCCTGAATGGCTTGGCACCATCCCCATGGTGTTGTCCTGGTAATACTGAGTGAGTACTTGTGAGATCTGGTTGTTTAAAAGTATGTGGCACCTCCTCTCCCCTTGCTCTCGCTCCCACCATGTGAAATGCCTGCTTCTCCTTTGCCTTCTGCCATGACTGGAAGCTTCCTGCAGCCTCCCCAGAAGCAGATGCTGGAACTCTGCTTTCCGTACAACCTGCAGAACCATGAGCCAATTAAATCTCTTTTTTATACATTACTGAGTCTCAGGTATTTCTTTACAGCAATGCAAGAATGGTCTAATACAAACTATAACAATTATTGTAGAAATTCTTATAGATCTCTATCCATTTACAACTTACCAATATTTTAAAGTTAACATTTACTTTGACAGAGTCCTAGTCTTATGAGTAGTGAATAGTAAGCCAAATAAAATTACTCTCCCCTAGAACATCAGGGGATTATTAGGTAGGTTTGCTAGACAGTGTGCTAAGGAGACACTGACAGGCACTGGAAGTCTTTTGGCTTATTCCCAAGCTTGACATATAGTTTTCTAAATACCAGAAGCCTGGAATTATAGAGGGTTTAGAGATAAGGCTGGTGAGGTAGGCAAGGCCGATGTAGGGGGGCTTTGCCTGCTATGGTAGAGTGTGAACTTCATCCCGGTGCAAGTAACTGACTGGTTTTGATCAGATAGATGATATGATTTATCCATCCACCCATCCATCCATCCATCCATCCATCCATCCATCCATCCATCCATCCAACAAATCAACAAATCTTAATTGAGTGTGCCTAGTACTAGCCCCAGAGTTGGGAATTAGACAAGAAAAGCATGTTTTTACTCTTGTGCAATTTACGTCTAGTGGAGAGAGAAATACAATAATTATATCAATTATCTGGCTGTGGCCAATCTTAGGGTGGTCAAGGAAGGCCTCTGCAGGAGTGATAGTGGAGAGAAAGAACCAGCTACACAGGATCTGGGGTGGTAGATTTCAGCACGAGGAAATAAGGCAAAAGTTGGATTAACTGAGTGGGTCTCATGAATAAGATGACGTGGGTGGCTGGAGTACAGGGGGACAGTTTGCTGAATGGGCTGAGCATCTGTGGAGCAGCAGGAAGGGGTGTTATACAGGGCCCCATGATCTGAATTCGTAGAGTGATGGTGTTTAAGCTGGAAAGAAGGGTGACCTAATTTCGGACATTTTGACTGTTGTGTGGAGTGTGGATTAAGGGACACAGCAAGAGAAACCAGCAAGGAGACCAGGGTGGGTAGGCTTTGGGAAGACTGTGAGAGATGGTGCGGTCTGTATCACAGCATTAGCATGACCAGGTTTCTGTTTTTGAAAGGCCACCTTGGTAGCTGCAGGCTGGAGTCCAGGAGAGGAGAGTGGCTGGAGTTAAGGAACTACTTTAGGGTGCAGGAGAGAACTGATGAGACTCCAGATTATACAGTAAGAATGGGAACAAAGAAATGGATTGAAATGATGTTTGGAGCTTAAAGAAAATAGTTCAGAAGCTGCTTCTAATGAGGGCTTCTGTGATCAGAGCCTTCATTTTCATATGCAGTGCCTGACTAGAGAGGAACAGCTCTCACCCAGACCTTATTCTCCTCGTTCTTCTCCCCAGTCTGCATATCCCTTCAAGTGGAAAAAAGGAACCCTTGAAGAAATACCTGGGGAGGTTGAGTCAGCTCCTGTAGGAGGACATGCACTCTGCTGTTCCAGGTCTGTCCTGCACCAAGCAGAGATTAAATCTCATTTTGACAAGAACTCCTCTTGTAATGGTCTTGTAGGCACCTCCTGTGGTGGTGGTGGCCGAAGGTGTTGCATCAACTGTGAATGATTTCAAACAGAGAAAAGAAGCCAGCCATTTTCAAATACACTCCTATTTAGAGCCAGAATCATACAGACAATAAATAGTGGGGCAGGCATTTTCATCTCAGTCTCTGTGTCCCAAGCGCACACTCTTCCACTGCTACTACTCAAAGGCTCAGACTAAGTTCTCAAGGGAACTCCTCTCAATTTGGTTTTGCAGTGAACTGTCAACCCTGCAGGCCTAAGTTGGAAGACAAAGCCACAGGGCTCATTCAAACAGGTGCCTGGGTAACCCCGAGCCTCTTGCTGTCCTTCTGTTTGGAGTTTTAAAACTTTAGTCTTATATCTGGGATGGGTGTTTTTCCATGCCAGAGCAAGAATGGCATGTGATGGTGAACTTAGAGACTTTGTATTTATGCAGGAAAGAAAATCTTGGCACTTGGGGAGCACAGGAAAGCCAGGTGAGGTCTCATTTGTTCTAACAAGTAATAAGAAAAATGTGATTGTTTTCCCAAGTTCTAGTCCCTTTGGGTAATTACATCCAATGTTACATTCTCCAAGATCAGATGGTGACTCTTTGGATCAGGGTTGCAAATGAGTTACTGTACTTTGCAAGCTAAGTCACCACTGCCTAGGTTGTTGTGAGATGGGACAGGTATACCAGGAGTGCTTGACCTCAGAAGGATGACACAACAAACCCAGTGAAGCTGGAGATGCATCTTTCAAACAAATTGGTGAGGAAAAGAAGGTTTTGAGAATGGGACACAGGACACAATCACTGTGCACAGACATCCCAAGTAGGGAGGAGATTTTCAAAAAAAATTCAGCTCTGAAGCTGTTCTTTTATATCAAAGGTAGGTCCATCAACAACCCTAATCCTCCACCCCAATGTACGGCCAAAAAGAGAAGGTGTGCTGTTTCACATATTTGCAGAATGGTTTGGAAGGAAGTCGTGTTCCTGAAGTTCCAGTAATTGCAAGCATCTGTCACTAACAAATAGAAAATGGAAATAGCTCAAGAAATAGACTTACACTTGCTGAAGTTAATGCTTGCAAGGCTAAACTTGATGCAATTTTAGACACAGAGTACAAAGAGTCTGCAATGAGTACATCAACCCTGATAGAGGAGAGAGTCCAATGTAGTACAGATCAGTGAGGAATGTGTGTGTGGGGGTGGGGTGGGGTGGGGGGTGGTGTGTCTTTGAGGGTGTATTCTTGTGGTCTAAGCCATGGCAAGAATGTTATAAACGTAGGCATCATTATGCTCATTTGACCAGTAGGAAATCTGATGCCCGGAGAATTTAGCCAAGTTGTTTCTGTCATAAACTGAATCCATGTCTGTAAGAATTCAAACCACCTTGCCCATTCAGGGATGGGGGGTGGATGCAGCCCGGAGGTGGGCCGGGGGGCAGGCCAACCAGACACCTGAAGAAGAGGCTGTTGAGAACATTAACAGGGCAGACACCTTCCTCAGCCTCTCTTTGCATATTTTTTATGTATGCGATTATGCACATCAGCAAAACCAATATTTCTCACACCGTGTTCTTAAGTTTGTTACTATATTACTAAGTATCCCATGAAATATTAGGAAATAGCCTACAAAGGATTTCTTTGCCCAAAGAAATTTGGGTTAAAAGATGATCCTTTTGGCCAGGTGCGGTGGCTCACGCCTGTAATCCCAGCACTTTGGGAGGCCGAGACGGACAGATCACAAAGTCAGGAGATGGAGACCATCCTGGCTAACACGGTGAAACCCCGTCTCTACTAAAAATACAAAAAATTAGCCAGGCGAGGTGGCGGGCGCCTGTAGTCCCAGCTACTAGAGAGACTGAGGCAGGAGAATGACGTGAACCCGGGAGGCGAAGCTTGCAGTGAGCCGAGATCGCGCCACCGCACTCCAGCCTGGGCGACAGAACAAGACTCCGTCTCAAAAAAAAAAAAAAAAAAAAAAAAAAAAGATGGTCCTTTTACAGGAAGACTTGTCCAACCCTTTAATAGGCTGTCGTGCGTGACGAAGAGGAGATAAACTATGTTGCCTTTCCTAAATTTACTGGATCTTGTTGCCCTCCCTCCCTTTTTAGTGGATAGTCTCCATAGCTATAGCTATATTTATATATTAGTCTTCTTCGTTAGTGAACTGTATATGTAGTTCATTCTATAAAGTTGGCTTAGGTCTTTTTATTTTCATTTTTCTTGAAAACGTTCTGCATTACAAGAGCTTCTACACATTGTACAGCTCAGAATTTTGTTGGCAGCATACACAGAATGGCAGAGAAGTGCAAAGAAAAGGGTCTAGGCTCCGGGAGTTTGCAGATTGAGCTGCGGGGAGCAGGATGCACAGCCTGAAGAAGGAATGTATCTAGAGAAAAGGAAGAGGGAGTAGCAATCCAGACAAGGGGAGAATGGTAAGGCAAACTAGAAGCATGAGATTCTTGCAGTAAAGTGGAGAATAAATGGACAGGCCAAAAATATGAGAGAGGGTGAGCCTGCTGTACTGTTTTCCTACATTCTCCTGCAAAGGATCAAGTTCGAACTGCTTCTTACTGCTGGGTACCACATAGGCTGGTGCCCAGCAAGAGTGCAGTTAAATAAGCTGGGGCTTTGCGGCCAAATAGATTTGCATTCAAATCTTGCTCACTAATTCCCAGTTTGTGAGTTTGAGTACATTCCTTCAACTCATCTCGTGACTGCTAAGAACTATTGAGAAGGTTCAAGGAGGTAATACATCTGTGATGGTTAATGCTGAATGTCAACTTGATTGGACTGGAGGATACAAAGTATTGTTCCTGGGTGTGTCTGTGAGGGTGTTTCCAAAGGAGATTAACATTTGAATGAGTGAATTGGGAGAGGCAGACCCACCCTCAACCTGGGTGGTGATCATCTAATCAGCTACTAGCATAGCTTGGGACTCAGAGTACCTTTCATCTGTCATAGCCTTTGCCTTACTTTCCTCTTTGCCTTCTGCCTCTCTGGCCTCATTTCTTCCTCTAAGTCTCTTCCTTTCTCTATTTCAGGCTTAGGCATTGTTGAAACCTTGATTGTGGATAACTGCTTTCCTTATAACTGGGGCTCTGTTGCTCTGAGAACTAATTTTTCCTAAGCTGGTTAGAACTAAAATTGGAATCTGCGTGAAAGGTGCAACTCCCCACATGTGACCCCGCCTCCCGGAGACTGTCTCACAGGCCAGGCATGCAGTCCTCTGGGTCTATGGCTGCTCTTCCTAGTAGATCTGTTTTACTTTGTAACATTGTATTCTGCTAAACAGATTTAAAGAGAAAATTTAACTCCTGTATGATAGACCTGTTGGCAGTGTGACATTGGGGAAATTTTAAATGGTATGTGTATGGTATTTTTTGCCACTTGAATTTTTTCGTTACTCTTTCAAAATGTAAATCAAAACTTCCATTGTATATGTCTTTCCTGCCATTATGTTACATGATGTTCTTTGCCTGTTATATCTGAGTAAAAGAAAGCTGGGTCTAAAATGGCTCTTGGCAGCTTCTGGAATTCTGGACAGACAGCGTCAATGTATCTGAACACACAATGGAATATTTAGGAGAGTTGCTAAGATGATAACCTTGGAGAACATTGTACTTTTAAAAATGTCGAATGAATAAAATTTGAAAACTTACTATTTTCCCTCCGATTTGTACATGTAATATGTTCTCATTGTAAAAACTAGAAATACAGAAAACTACGTATCATCAAAAAATTAAATTCTGGCATATTTTCTTACTTTCTAAGTCTTCTCTGTCTCCGTCTTCTGCTCCCCTCTCTCAGAAACCAACAGATGATCAGACCGGATACGTGGGTCAGTTTCATTGGTTTTTTTTTTTTTTTTTTTTTTTTTTTTGAGACAGAGTCTTGCTCTGTCGCCCAGGCTGGAGTGCAGTGGCGCGATCCTGGCTCACTGCAAGCTCCGCCTCCTGGGTTCACGCCATTCTCCTGCCCCAGCCTCCCGAGTAGCTGGGACTACAGGCGCCCGCCACTGCGCCCGGCTCATTTTTTTTGTATTTTTAGTAGAGACGGGGTTTCACCGTGGTCTCGATCTCCTGACCTTGTGATCCGCCCGCCTCGTTTCATTTGTTTACCATTCTATTTTGGAGAATTTCTACCTCATTAAATAATTTCCTGTTCATGATCTTAAAAGCTATTTTACCACCTAGATATACTACAGATTTTTTTTGACCTGTCCCTTGTTGTTGTCTCTTACGTTGTATATGTCAATTGTTGGATGTTTAGGTGGCTGCTAATTTTAGGGGCATTATACATATCACTGTGATGAACATCACTGTTCATCTATCTCTGTGCACTTCTCTAATGATTTCTTTAAAGTTGTTTCCTAAAGAGCATGACCTGATTAAACACACTGGATCTCTGGTTCCCGACGGCCCTCCAGAGAGCCAGCAGCAATATGCACCCTCATCTGAGACAGCTGGACTTTTTCTGTGCTTCACAAACCTGGGCACAAAAACACAAAGCAAAGCAAAAACAAAGCAGCTCTGCCAGTTTGATGTGTGAAGCGTACCATCTCATTATTGTGTTATGTTCTAGTTCTTTGATTTCGCATGAACTTGACTATTTTATGTAGTGTTTATTTTCCATTGATTTTTTTATTTTATAAATTGCCTTATTCATGCCCTTTGCTCATTTGTTTATTGGAGTGTTCACTAGCAGGTAGCAGTTCTCTCTCTCATAAATGAAATATATTAAGCCTTCATCTGGTGGATAGGTTACCCATATTCTATTTTTTTGTAGTCTTTTAATTCTGTGTATGGCATTTTTAGGTGCTCAGAAGTTTAAAAATCTTATCTAGTAAAATCAATCAGGCTTTTCCTTTATTATTCCTTCATTTGTTCTTTTTTTTTTGTTGAGACAGAGTCTCGCTTTGTCGCCCAGACTGGAGTGCAGTGGCTGGATCTCAGCTCACTGCAAGCTCCGCCTCCTGGGTTCACGCCATTCTCCTGCCTCAGCCTCCTGAGTAGCTGGGACTACAGACGCCCGCCACCTCGCCCGGCTAGGTTTTTGTATTTTTTTTTTTTAGTAGAGACGGGGTTTCACCGTGTTAGCCAGGATGGTCTCGATCTCCTGACCTTGTGATCCGCCCGTCTCGGCCTCCCAAAGTGCTGGGATTACAGGCTTGAGCCACCGCGCCCGGCCTCATTTGTTCTTACGGTTACAAAGCCTTTCCCTACTCTATCAAATAGCTATTCATGTCTATTTTCTTTGATGGTTTATTTTTTCAGATTTAGCTTGTCAATTGTTTGCAATATATTTTAATGTGCGATATAAGATGAGGATCTAATATATTATTCGTAAATGTGTAAACAATTGTTTCAGCATTATTTATGAAATAAAACTTTTACACTGCTTCCAAATTCTTCTTCTTCTTTTTTTTTTTTTTCCTTGGGATGAAGTCTCGCTCTTGTCCCCCAGGCTGGAGTGCATTGGTGCCATCTCGGCTCACTGCAACCTCTGCCTCCCAGGTTCAAGCGATTCTCCTGCCTCAGCCTCCCAAGTAGCTGGGATTACAGATGCCTGCCACCATGCCCAGCTAACTTTTGTATTTTTAGTAGAGAGAGAGAGGGAGTTTCACCATATTGGCCAGGCTGGTCTCGAACACCTGACCTCAGGTGATCCACCTGCCTCAGCCTCCCAAAGTGCTGGGGTTATGCGTGTGAGCCACTGTGCCCGGCACCCAAATTCATCTCTTATTATATAAGCAGTATTCACAAATACCTGGGTCACTTTCTGAGTTTGTCAATTTTTCCTCTCATTAATGTCATTTAATTCTTCATTAGTGCCGTATTTGTGTGACTGGAAATGTACTTGTATATAGTACTCTCCTTTAAAAAAGTAGATACATTCCTCTCTTGATTCTTATGATGAAATGTCTTTAGTTTGGTGAGCTCCTCAAAGACTTCATTGCAATTTTTATTAGAATTCTATTAAAATGCAAAATAATTTTGCACTTAGTTTTCCATATACGTTTATAAGTTTCTGTTATTCAAGCTTTCTTTTATCGTTACAAAAAATAGTAATTTTCATCATGTAATTTCTTCATATTTCATGATTAATTGAATATTAATTGTTTTCCATTGTTTGTTGGTATTATGAATAATTTTTTCTCACATTAAATTATTGGTATTTTTCTGTGTATAAAAAGGTAATGGGGCCAGGTGCGGTAGCTCACGCCTGTAATCCCAGCACTTTGGGGGGCCGAGGCTGGCGGATCACCTGAGGTCGGGAGTTTGAGACTAGCCTGCCAACGTGGAGATACTCCATCTCTACTAAAAATGCAAAATTAGCTGGGCGTGGTGGTGCATGCCTGTAATCCCAGCTACTTGGGAGGCTGAGGCAGGAGAATCGCTTGAACCCGGGTGGCAGAGGTTGCAGTGAGCCGAGATTGCACTCCAGGCTGGGCAACAAGAGTGAAATTCCATCTCAAAAAAAAAAAAGAAAAGAAAAAAAAAGGAATGGTGTATTGCATTTTGCTGAGCCCTTTTGTGAGCATAAGAAATTTTACACAGAAATGTGTTTACATATAATATATATTATATGTATATATTTATGTATGATACTTTATTCTCCCATTTTTGGTTAATGGGTATAAAAATGCAGTTAGAAGGAATAAGTTCCAGTATTCAGTAATATAGTAGAAAAATCATAGCTCACAATAATTTATTATGTATTTTAAAGTAGCTGGAAGAGAATTATTGTGATGTCCCCAACACAAAGATCAATGTTTGAGGTGATGGGTATGGCATTATCCTTATTTGATCATTACACATTGTATACATGTATCAAAATATCACATGTACCTCAAAAATATGTACAATAATGATATGTCAATTAAGAAAATAATAATAATAAAAAAAGGAATTCCCCAAACAGTGGCAAAATAATGGTGATCTTGGCAGGCATTCTTTTTTTGCTCCTGTATTTAATCGAAATGCCTCTAAACTGAATCATGAAGAATAATGTCTGGTCTTGGCTTGAAGTAAATAATTTTTGTCACATAAAAGAAATATGCTTTAATTTTTACTTCTACTAAGAGAGGGTATTTTCCCCTATCATGAATAGGATGTTGATTTAATCAAATGCTTTTCCTGCTTCTGTTCAGGTACTAAATTGGTTTTTATTTTCATAACTTGTTGATATACCGTAATATTTTAATATACTCACAAATATTAAACATCCCTTATATTCATGGACTACTCTTTACATAGTCATGTTGTATATTTATCTGACTATATTTTGAATTCAACACTACCAGTAATTGCATTTGTATTCATAATTGATTTATGGTTTTCGTTTATTTTGTACTCTATTTTCAGCTGCTTGGAAAGTACTTGAAGTATTTCTTTGTAAGCGATTTGAAAGAACTCACCTGGAAAATTATTTCTGCCTGTGATCTTTTATGGATTTAATCCTTTAACAACATTTCCAAGTTTTCCCCACCGATGAAACTTTTTAGATTTTCTCATTTAGTCTTGGGTCTATTTTGATAATTTATATTTGCTTTTAAAACTTTCCCATTTTTAAAAGATTTTGAAATCCATATACATGGACTTTTAAATCATGTAATTCTCTATTTAAAAACAATTTTTCTGCCTCTTTATTTGACCTTTTCTAAATCTAATATTATGTACATCAGCTTTCTGTTTTTCATTGCATATTTTGTATTTTTGTTTCTCCCTCAAATTCAGCCCTTGAATTTATTTGTTAATTTTACTATTTTCTGTTTTGCAAATACGGTTGTCCTATAGTATCTCTGGGAAATTGGTTTCAGGACTTACTTACCTGCCCATCCTAAATCTGAGGATGCTCGAGTCTCTTACACAAAATAGCATGGTGTTTGTGTATTACCTATGCACATCCTTCCGTAGCCAGTACTTTAAATCCTTCCTAGCTTGCTTATAATACCTAGTGCAATGTAAATGGTTGTTATACTGTGTTGCTTTTTGCTTGCATTCTTTTTTTTATTTTTATCTTATTTATTTTAAAATAATATTATTTATTTATTAATTATCTTATTTATTTTTTAATGTTATTGATCTGAAGTTGGTTGAATTTTCAGATGAGGAACCTGTGCATATGGAGGGCCAACTGTAATTACAGTTGTGCACCATGTAAGAAGGCTTCTGTCAACAATGGACCAAACATATGGTAATGGTCCCATAAGATTATAATGTGATGAAAAATTCCTATCACCTAGTGACATTGTAGCCGTTGTAATGTCATAGTGCAATGCATTACTCACCTGTTTGTTGTAGTGCTTGTGTAAAGAAAAAAAAAAAACCTATGCAATGTCAGTTCTATAAAAGTATGGCATGTCCAACTGGGTACAATTGATACTGATAATAAATGACACTGTTAATGCTTTATATATTTACTATACTATACTTTTTATCATTATTTTAGAGTATACTCCTTTTACTTATGGAAAAAAAAAAACAAAACAAAACAGTTAGCTTTAAAGCAGCCTCTGGCCAGTCTTTCAAGAGGAATTCCAGTAGGTATTATTATCACAGGAGATGAGAGCTCCAAGTGTGTTACTGCCCCTGAAAACCTTCCAGTGGGACAAGATGTGGAGGGGCAAGACAATGATGATATTCATGATCCTGCCTCCATGTAGGCCTAGGCTAATGTGCGAATTTGCATCTCAGTTTTTAATAAAAAAAGTTTAAAAAGTACAAAATGTAAATGGAAAAAAGATTACATCATAAGGAGTAAAGAAATAAAATATTTTTGTACAGCTGTGCAATGTGTTTGTTTTAAGCTAAGTGTTATTACAAAAGGGTCAAAAAGTTAAAAAAATTTAAAGTTTATAAAGTAAAAAAACTAGATCAAGCTAAGGCCAATTTAATACTGAAGAAAGAATTTTAAAAATTTAGCTTAGCCTAAGTGTACAGTGTTTATAAAATGTATATAGTAGTGTACACTTACAGTAAGCTAAGGTTGATTTCTTATTGAAGAAATAATTTTAAAGATTGAGCTTAGCCTAAGTGTACAGTGTTCAGAAAATGTGCATAGTAGTGTACAGTAATGGCCTAGGCCTTCACATTCGCTCACTGACTCAACCCAGAGCAACTTCCAGTCCTGCAGTCTCCGTTCATGGTAAGTTCTCTATACAGGTAACTATTTTTAATCTATTAAACTGTATTTTTAAGTACCTTTTGTATGTTTAGCTATACAAATACTAACTGTGAGAGGTGCTCAAACCAGAGCGACTCCATCTTGCATAGGGGCTGAGTTAAATGAGGCTAAGACCTGCTGGGCAACATTCCCAGGAGGTCAGGTATTCTTATTCACAACATGTTTATGGTTAAGGAAACAGAAACAGATCCAGGACATGACAGACCCAGGAAATGTCCTATGTCCCCATATCAATATCTTAGTTTAAGAGTCAGTTTCGCTCCAAAGATAATAATATAGACTCTTGGTGAAAGATAGTAGCTACAGAAAGATTAGCAACCATTTGTCACAAAACCTTGTAGTAGAGCACAACTTTCCCATGATTTTTATCTTATATATAAACAAGCATTGTGCCTAAGATGAGTGCGTTCCTCCTCTTACTTTCGGGAATGCCCTGCTCTGTCTATGGAATAGCTATTCTTTCATTCCTTTACTTTCTTAATGAACTTGCGTTCACTTTACTCTGTGGACTTACCCTGAATTCTTTATTGAGCAAGATTTAAGAATCCTCTCTTGGGGTCTGGATTGGGACCCCTTTCTGGTAACATAACCATTGTTTTATAATAGCCTACAGTATTTAGTACTATTGATGCTATACAGGCTTGTAGCCCAGGAGCAACAGGATGTATCACATAGTCTATGTGTGCAGTAGGCTATCCCATCTAGATTTGTGTAAGCACACTCTATGATGTCTGCACAACGACAAAATTGCCTAAGGATGCACTTCTCAGAACATATTCCCATCATTAAGTGATATATATTGTGTTTTATGTTACCTTTATTTTTTCATTTTAAAAACATTTCTTAGATGTGCTTTTCTCATAAATCCTTAAGTCAAATAGTTTAGTTATTTTAAAGCAGTAAATTTGAAGTAGAAATTTAGCCACATCCAATGTGTATTTATATATATAGTAATATTTTACATTATGCTGTTGTTTAAAAAGCACTTTATAATTGAGATTTTGATTTTCTTTTTGACACTATCTAATTATTTTGAAAAATTATTCTTAAAGTGGTCCAGCCTTTTCACTTTTTTAAAAAAGAATGCTGCTAATTTTTTGGTTTCTTCTTGTTGCCAGGGTATTTGGTCTATAAATGATTGCTTAGCAGCATTTCTTGAAGTTGCATTTGTGGTCTTAAAAATAACATATATTGTTAGTGGGGCAAAAATAAACCAATATATCTACTAAATCATTAAAATTACTTAGGCTCTTGAGAACAAAGAATATCAAAAGTGATTTGTACATGCTTCAGAGGATATGCAGGTTTTAGAAAATAAACAGTTAAATATTTTTATTTTAGTGAAACAAATTAAGCTCCAGTAGTATTTACTATTCTCTTGATAAGGCCACTCTCACTCTAATTCCAGTAGATTAATGGCAATGATAGCCCAAGTCTTCACTCGTCACTGTGTCCACACATTTGTTACTAGATTACTCTGACTCTGAGCTTAGCCATATGACTTGCTTTGGCCAATGGATGGAAGCAAACCTTATGCAAAGCTGAAAATTTCTGACCAGGCGTAGTGGCTCACACCTGTAATCCCAACACTTTGGGAGGCCAAGGCAGGCAGATCACCTGAGGTCAAGAGTTCAAGACCAGCCTGGCCAACATGGTGAAACCCCATCTCTACTAAAAATATAAAAAAGTTAGCCCGCCATGGTGGTGCACTGTTGTAATCACAGCTACTTGGGAGGCTGAGGCAGGAGAATTGTTTGAACCCGGGAGGTGAAGGTTACATCGAGCCAATATCATGCCACTGCACTGTAACCTGGGCGACAAAGTGAGAATCTGTCAAAAAAAAAAAAAAATAGGCTGGAAAATTTCTTACAGGATTGAGCTTGCCTGCTCTCACCCTCTGTCATTGCCATGAAAACATACGTGGGCTTGCCTGCTGGAAGATGAGAGACAGCTGCAGAAGAGCTGAGCTGCCTGGGTAATGCCAGCTGAGGCCATCCTAGACCAGCTAACAATCAACCCTTAAACATGGGAGCAAGCTTGGCCAAGGTCAGCAGAACCTCCCAACTGACCCCTAGCTCATCTTGGAGGCATGAGTGGGCTCAGCTATAAGCCAGCCGATCCCGTCAGATTTCTGAGCAAAGTATCTATCTTGTACGCTATTAAGGGTTTGTGGTTGTTTGTTACACTGTTTTATTTGACTATAGACAACTGATACCAAAATATTGCATGCCAAGTGTTGTCTATAAGTTTTCTAGTATTTGTGGAAGTTTCCAAACAGGAAGGTTGATTGAATTGTCATCCTGCTTTTATCAGCTTTTAGCATCTTGTGATGCATTACAGTTTACCCTTACTTACTAGGTAGATTTAAAGATAATTTTCTAGTTTGAATAAAACTCATTTCCCCAAAATGGAAAGGTGAATTATAAAGACTCTTACAAAATTATCCTAGGTTTAAAATGATTCTAATAATGAAGCAAAAGTAAACAACAGCAACAATTAAAACAAAACAAATCCCCCAAATGGAAGAGCAGTGCTTTTCCTACTCCTGGTATAAATCTTCATGAATCCTACAAAGAGGTAACAACAATGATGATGAAAACATTTCACTAGAAGGGTGGCTATGTGTATAGTGTACCTTGGAATACTATATCCAGGTAGCGGGGAGCCCTCATGACAGCAAAACATTTAAGAACTAAAAATTCACAGCCTGAAGACAGGTGTTGGTATTTTTTGAGCCATGTTTAAGATATATGATATTTAATCTAAATATTAAAAATATATAACCCATTTGATATTTCTTTTTGTACAGTAAAACCCCAAAGTTCACACACTATAGGAGATACACTTGTTCTTCTTTTCAAGGTAAAAGTCACTGAAGTTATACATAGAAAATCATGACAAACTAAAAGGGCATTCCTTTGTCAGAGACAGGTATTTAAAGACAGGTGTTATAGTTTCAATTCATGTTGAAACTTAATCCCCAATGTGGCAGTGTTGAATAGGGGGGCTCTTTAAGAGGTAATTGGATCATGAGGGCTCTGTCCTTATGAATGGATTAATCCATTCATAGTTTAATGAGTGAATAAATTAATGGCTTGTCGTGGGAGGAGAAATAGTAGCTTTATAAGAAGAGAAGGAGATCTGAGATTGTACATTAACACACTCGATCTCCTTTCCATATGATGCCCTGCACTGTCTTGGGCTCTGCAGAGTCACCAGCAGCAACAAGGTCCTGACCAGATGTGGCCCCTCAACCTTGGACTTAGCCTCTGTAACTTTTCTTTAGTTTTTAGCTCTTGCCTCCCACCATTCCTCCCCATTTTAGTAGTCCCCAGTGTGTATTGTTGCCATCTTTGTGTCCATCTGTACTCAATGTATGGCTTCTACTTATTAGGGAGAGCATGTGGTATTTGGTTTTCTGTTCCTGCTAGAACAAATTCTTTAATATGGAAGGCTTGCTGCTGTACAGTTGGATAAAAGTATAGATGCCTCTAAGTTGCTTCAATTTTGAGTGTTTATGAGATGGCCTTGCAGCAATTAGATGTACAGAGTACATTGTGTGCATATGTGTTAAGCCATACTAATACATTTTCTAAAGGTACTAGAGAAGACAGTTTTTCAACAGTATATTACTATTTAATAACAATGTCTAAAATCCCACTGTTCTATGGGAGAGAGAGGCAAAACATTGCTTAAGTGTAGCTACAGATAGAACAGCTCGTTCTACTGGAATAAAATGGGTTTTAGGGTAAATCACAAACTATACATGTGGAATTTATCCATTGACACCATTGTATTAGGTTGGTGCAAAAGTAATTGCAGTTTTTGCCACTAAAACTAATGGCAAAAAGTTCAATGATCTGTTTAAAAAAAAGTGGTAGATTCTTCATAACGTGCTCAAGAGAACACTTGGTTATCTTCTGGAAAAATGGTTCCAAGATTCCTCAAACATAAAGATAAGTAAAACATATTTTTTTATATACAAAAAGATAACCAATCCAAATTGGATGACTTTTTGTCCAAGTTGACATTTTGAAGACAAAAAACCATTTAATCTGTCCCTTCAAGGTAATGGTCATGTTTAAACAAGAAAGATACTGATTTATACAGAAACTCGTGCTAAGAAAAGAACATTTCAAAAACAGATGGAATGTTTCATTCTTACATAATTTTGTTGCTGAAAACAGTGTCACTTACAATATTTCTCATATATGTATACTCAAAACCTTAGAATTATAAAAAATCTCACTTGTTTAAAAAAACATTCAAACAATTTTGTTTCTTTTTGAACTTATTTGGCTAAAAAAAATCAAAACACACGGGTGATTATCCCAGCACGGTGCACCAGCTCTGCTAAGGGACAGACTGCCTCCTCAAGTGGGTCCCTGACCTGCATACCTCCTGACTGGGAGAAACCCCCCAAAAGGTATCAATAGACACCTCATACAGGAGAGCCCCAGCTGGTATCAGGTCGGTGCCCTTCTGGGATGAAGCTTCTAGAGGAAGGAACAGGCAGCAATCTTTGCTGTTCTGCAACCTCCACTGGTGATTCCCAAGTGAAGAGTGTCTGGAGTGGAGCTCCAGCAAACTGCATCAGACCTGCAGAAGAGGGGCCTGACTGTTAGAAGAGAAACTAACAAACAGAAAGCAATAACATCAACATAAAAGACCCCCACATAAAAGCTCCCTCCAAAGGTCATGAGCCTCAAAGATCAAAGGTAGATAAATCTGTGAAGATGAGGAAAAACCAGCACAAAAACACTGAAAATTCCAAAAACCAGAATGCCTCTTCTCCTCCAAATGATTGCAACTCCTCTCTAGCAAGAGCACAAAACTGGATGGAGAACAACATTGACAAATTGACAGAAGTACGCTTCAGAAGGTGAGTAATAACATCCTCATCTGAGCTAAAGGAGCATGTTCTAATGCAATGCAAGGAAGCTAAGAACCTTGATAAAAGGTTACAGGAAGTGCTAACTAGAATAACCAGCTTAAAGAGGAACATAAATGACCTGATGGAAGTGAAAACCATAGCACAAAAATTTCATGAAGCATACACACAAGTATCAATAGCTGAATTGATTAAGCAGAAGAAAGGATATCAGAGATTGAAGATCACCTTACTGAAATAAGGTGTGAAGACAAATTGGAGAAAAAAGAATGAAAGGGAATGAACAAAGCCTCCAAGAAATATGGAACTGTGAAAAGACCAAACCTATGATTGCTTGGTGTACCTGAAAGTGACGGGGAGAATGGAACCAAGTTGGAAAACACTTCAGGATATTATCCAGGAGAACTTTCCCAACCTAGCAAGACAGGCCAACATTCAAATTCAGGAAATACAGTGGATCTCGCTGCAGAAACCCTATAAGCCAGAAGAGAATGGGGGCCAGTATTCAACATTCTTAAAGAAAAGGATTTTCAACCCCAAGTTTTATATCCAGCCAAACTAAGCTTCATTAGCGAAGGAGAAATAGAATACTTTACAGACAAGCAAATGCTGAGGGATTTTGTCACTTCCAGGCCGGCCTTACAAGAACTCCTGAAGGAAGCACTAAATATGGAAAGGAAAAACCAGTACCAGCCATTGCAAAAACACACCAAAATATAAAGACCAATGATGCTATGAAGAAACTGTATCAAATAATGTGCAAAATAATCAGCTAGTGTAATGATGACAGGATCAAACTCACACATAACAATATTAACCTTAAATGTAAATGGGCTAAGTGCCCCAATTAAAAGACACAGACTGGCAAATTGGATAAAGAGTCAAGACCTGTCGGTGTGCTGTATTCAGGAGACCCATCTCACATGCAAAGACACACATAGGTTCAAAATAAAGGGAGGGAGGAATATTTACCAAGCAAATGGAAAGTAAAAAAGAAAAAAAAAAAAACAAAAAACCCAGGGGTTGCAATCCTAGTCTCTGATAAAAACAGATGTTAAACGAACAAAGATCAAAAAAGACAAAGAAGGGCACTACATAATGGTAAGGGGATCGATGCAGCAAGAAGAGCTAACTATCCTAAATAGATATGTGCCCAATACAGGAACACCCAGGTTCATAAAACAAGTTTTTGGAGACCTACAAGGAGACTTAGACTCCCATACAATAATAGTGGGAGACTTTAAAACCACACTGTCAATATTAGATCGATGAGACAGAAAATTAACAAGGATATTCAGGACTTGAACTCAGCTCTGGACCAAGTGGACATAATAGATATCTACAGAATTCTCCACCTCAAATCAACAGAATATTTTTCTGAGCACCACAAAGCACTTATTCTAAAATTGACCACATAGTGGGAAGTAAAACACTCCTCAGCAAATGCAGAAGAATGGAAATCATAACAAACAGTCTCTCAGGCCACAGTGCAATCAAATTAGAACTCAGGTTTAAGAAACTCACTCAAAATCACACAACTATATGGAAACTGAACAACCTACTCCTGAATGACTACTGGGTAAATGATGAAATTAAGGCAGAAATAAATAAGTTCTTTGAAACCAATGAGAACAAATACACAACATAGCAGAATCTCTAGGACACAGCTAAAGTAGTGTTAGGAGGGACATTTATAGCACTAAATTCCCTCAGGAGAAAGTGGGAAAGATCTAAATTTGACACCCTAATATCACAATTAAAAGAACTAGAGAAGCAAGAGCAAACAAATTCGAAAGCTAGCAGAAGACAAGAAATAACTAAGATCAGAGCAGAACTGAAGGAGATAGAGACATGAAAAACCTTCAAAAAAATCAATGAATCCAGGAGCTGTTTTTTTTTTAAATATTAGCAAAATAGATAGACTGCTAGCCAGACTAATAAAGAAAAGGGAGAAAATCAAATAGACACAGTTAAAAAATGACAAAGGGGACATCACCACTGATTCCACAGAAATGCAAACCGCCAACAGAATACTATAAACACATCTGCACAAATAAACTAGATAATGTAGAAGAAATTGATAAATTCCTGGACATGTACACCCTCCCAAGACTAAACCAGGAAGAAGTTGAATCCCTGAATAGACTAATAACAAGTTCTGAAATTGAGGTAGTAATTAATAACCTACCAAGCAAAAAAAAAAAAAAAAAAAAGAAAAAAAAAAAAAAAGCCCAGGACCAGATGGATTCACAGTCGAATTCTAACAGAGGTACAAAGAGGAGATGGTACCTTTCCTTCTGAAAATATTCCAAACATAGAAAAAGAGGGACTTCTCCCTAACTCATTTTATGAGGCCAGCATCATCCTGATACCAAAACCTGGCAGAGATACAACAAATAAAGAAAATTTCATGCCATTATCCCTGATGAAAATCAATGCAAAAATTATCAATAAAATACTTGCAAACTGAATCCAACAGCACATCAAAGAGCTCATTGACAATGATCAAGTAGTCTTCATCCCTGGGATGCAAGGCTGGTTCAACATACACAAGTCAATAAATACGATTCATCACATAAACTGAACTAAAGACAAAAACCACATGAATATCTCAATAGATGCAGAAAAGAACTCAATAAAATTCAATATCCCTTCATGTTTAAAACACTCAATAAACTAGGTATTAAAGGAACATACCTCAAAATAATAAGAGCCATATATGACAAACCTACAGCCAATATCATATTAAGTGGGCAAAAGCTGGAACCATTCCCCTTGCAAAACAGCACAAGGTAAGGTTGCCTTCTTCCACCACTCCTATTCAACATGGTATTGGAAGTTCTGGCCAGGACAATCAGGCCAGAGAAAGAAATAAAGGGTATTCAAATAGGAAGAGAAGCCAAATTATCTTTGCTTGCAGATGACATGATTCTATATCTAGAAAACTCCATCATCTCAGCCCCAAAACTTCTTAATCTGATAAGCAACTTCAGCAAAGTTTCAGGACACAAAATCAATGTGCAAACTGGCTAGCATTCTTATATACCAACAGGCAAGCTGAGAGCTAAATCATGAGTGAACTCCAAATCACAATTGCTACAAAGAGAATAAAATACCTAGGAATACAACTTACAAGGGACATTAAGGCCCTCTTCAAGGAAAATGACAAACAAACACTCAAGGAAATAAGAGAGGACATGAACAAATGGAAAAACATTCCATGCTCATGGATAGGAAGAATCAATGTCATGAAAATGGCCATACTACCCAAAGTAATTTATATATTCGATGCTATTCCAATCAAGCTACCATTGACTTTCTTCACAGAATTAGAAAAACTACTTTAAATTTCATGTGGAATAAAAAAAAAAAAAAAACAAAAAAAAAAACCCCACCACCACCACCAACAAAAACCCATATAGCCAAGACAATCTTAAGCAAAAAGAACAAAGCTGGAGGCATCACGCTAACCTGACTTCAAACTATACTACAAGGCCATGGTAATTAAACAACATAGCACTGGTACCAAAACAGATATATCGACCAATGGAATAGAACAGAGGCCTCAGCAATAACACCACACATATACAACCATCTGATCTTTGACGAACCTGACTAAAACAAGCAATGGGGAAAGGATTCCCTATTTAATAAATAGTGTTGGGAAAACAGGCTAGCCATATGCAGAAAACTGAAACTGGACCGCCTTCCTTACACCTTATACAAAAATTAGCTCAAGATGGATTAAAGACTTAAATGTAAAACACAAAACCATAAAAACCCTAGAAGAAAACCTAGGCAATACCATTCAAGGCATAGCCATGGGCAAAGCGTTCATGACTGAAACACCCAAAGTAATTGCAACAAAAGTCGAAATTGACAAATGACATCTCATCAAACTAAAGAGCTTCTGTACAGCAAAAGAAACTATCATCAGAGTGAACAGGCAACCTTCAGAATGGGAGAAAATATTTGCAATCTACCCATCTGACAAAGGTCTAATATCCAAAATCTACAAGGAGCTTAAACAAATTTACAAGAAAACAAATGAACAACTCCATCAAAAAGTGGGTGAAAGATATGACACTTTTCAAAAGAAGACATTTATGTGGCCAAAAAACATGAAAAAAAGCTCATCATCACTGGTCATTAGAGAAATGCAAATCAAAACTGCAATAAGATACGATCTCACACCAGTTAGAATGGTGATTATAAAAAGTCAGGAAACAACAGATGCTGGTGAGGTTGTGGAGAAATAGGAATGCTTTTACACTATTGGTGGGAGTGCAAATCAGTTCAACCATTGTGGAAGACAGTGTGATGATTCCTCAAGGATCTAGAACTAGAAACACCATTTGATCCAGCAATTCCATTACTGGGTATATACCCAAAGGATTATAAATCATCATACTCTAAAGACACATGCACATGTATGTTTACTGAAGCACTATTCACAATACCAAAGACTTGGAACCAACCCAAATGCCCACAATGATAGACTGGATAAAGAAAATGTGGCACATATACAGCATGGAATCCTATGCACCCATAAAAAAGAATGAGTTCATGTCCTTTGCAGGGACATGGATGAAGCTGGAAGCCATCATTCTCAGCAAACTAACACAGAAACAGAAATCAAAACACCACATGTTCTCACTCATAAGTGGGAGTTGAACAGTGAGAACATATGGACACAGGGAGGGGAACATCACACACTGGGGCCTGTTGGGGGGTGGGGGCAGGCAAGGGGAGGAAGAGCATTATGACAAATACCTAATGCACATGGGGCTTAAAATCTGGATGATGGGTTGGTAGGTGCAGCAAACCACCATGGTACATGTATACCTATGCAGCAAACCTGCATGTTCTGCACATGTATCCTAGAGCTTAAAGTAAAATAAAATAAAAACACATTACCTTCCAATTATTTGGTATAATAACTGGTTGATAGCTGGGATGTTAGAAATTTACTAACAGAATTGCAGCAAAAATTTTTTCATAACAGATTCAGAAACAGATCAGAAATAGATTCAGCAACAGTGTGATTCTTCTATGGTTCTGCAGGCTTTTGTAAGTAGCTTTTTGACTATGAAGGCCATTAAATCCAAATATTGACAGATACTGAATTTAGAACCTGACTTTTGGAATAGTACCATATATAGTTGAGACAGAATCTCACTCTATTGCCAGGCTTGAGTGCAGTGGCACGATTTCGGCTCACTGGACTCTCCACCTCCCAGGTTCAAGCGATTCTCCTGCCTCAGCCTCTCAAGTAGCTGGGAGTACAGGTGTGCACCACCACACCCAGCTTATTTTTGTAGTTTTAGTAGAGATGGGGTTTCATCATGTTGGCCAGGATGGTCTCAATCTCTTGACCTCGTGATCTGCCCACCTCGGCCTCCCAAAGAGCTGGGATTACAGGTGTGAGCCGCTGTGCCCAGCCACCAGATAGATTTTTTTAAAAATGATGAAACATGTTCAACCCCTTTCTTCTTTCTCAAGGCTGTTTTCTTCAAATGCAGGGTCATGTGGAACACTGATATACACAGGATGGACAGTCCAAAACTGGCCGCCTCAGCATCTTTTATGGCCACTTTTGAGACAGTTTGAAACCCACTACTTTTCAGCCTTATTGATTTATTTTTCATTTTTCCTTTTAAAGACTGTAAGTAGTATAGAATTTAACACAGTGTAAAATAGATTTTAAGAGTCCCCTTTATTACCAACAGATTTTGCTTCATTATATTTAATGCTATATTACTTGGCATGTAAACCTTTTCCTGTTAATATTAGAATGTCATGGTAGAATACACCTTTACCAAATGTAAAACAATCCTGTTTGTTCAGTTTACTGATTTTTTTTGTTGATATGGAATTTACATTTTGAATTTATGTTGGAATAAAAGTGGAGGCATTATGTTGCAATGGACACTGTGCCTCTACTTTTGTTGTCTGATTTACCTTTGTCCAATATTTTAACTTTTTCTATATTACTTTGTTTTAGATTCTTAAAAATGACTTGTAGCTGCACTTTCATTCTGGTGCTCATTTAAGAGTCTTAGTTCAAAGGTGGCAATTTAACTGATTTACAGTTATTGTGAAGTTGTGTGTTCAATCTCTTTTTTTATCCTGTTTTTTTCTTTGTTGAAAACCTACCAATAACTTCCACTCCCAGTTCTTCACTATATGTAAAGTCTTATTTAATTGTAAAATTTCCCCTGTAGTGATTTACATATTATACAACTTGTTTGGAGTTCTACAAATAGATATCTTTAATTAAAACACCTCATTGTGGTGTATTTTAACTGTTGGCATAAAATTAAATATTTCTATTTTTCTCTCAACTTTGGCATGAGGAAAAACACATTTACTTTCCTTTAAGCTTCATGTTTTCTTAAAAAATAATTGATTAAGATGGTTATTATTACTTTTGCTAATTTTAATCTTCTGTTTTATAATATATTTCAGCATGTTTTAGACCATATTTACAGCAAGTATTTAGACATTTATACTTATGGAGTTTCATTGCTCACTACCAATTTTTTTATATCTTAGTTTCTCTACTTTTGAATTTCTTCATTTCTTTTGTATTTAGACAGGCTTCAATGCATTTAAAACAAGTCTTTTGCCAAAGATACACCAGTCATGTAGTTGTACTTGAAAGGAAAAGTCTGAATCTGTCTTGATATTTTATTTCTTTTCTTTCATGGCATCAGTTTTTCCCTGCCTTCATGTTTACAGAATATTTTTTTCATTCTTGTAATTTTGAAGGTCACCAGGTTATGGTTATTCCCTTTCACTAATTATATTTTGTAATAGCAGAAAAACATTAATCTGAGATCTCAGAAAGTATTGCTTCCGTTCAGAAAGGTTTTCTTTCATTTTATCTCTAATAATTGTTTACTTTCAAAGCATTACAGTTCCTTTCAGGTGCATTGCTTCTGTCATTCCATAGCATCTACAATTTTCAACTCTCTATTTCTTTTCTCTGCACTAAGGAAAAGGCTTTGGAGCTCTTCCTGATTTTTGCTGTCTTCTTCTTCTGCAATCTCCAAAGCAATATTAAATTCAAATATGATTTGTCAACACTTTCATATTCTTCCATTAACCTGCTCATATTCTCTATATCTCTTGGTTTTCAGACTTTGTGTTTTTCTAAATTCAGATGAGAAACTAAAGCATTTAAATAGTTCCTTTTTAAAAAAAAATTTAAAATATATTTTGGAGGACAAGTGTAGCTTTGTTACATGGATATATTGCATTGTGGTAAAGTCTGGGTTTTTAGTGTAGCCATAACCTGAAGAGTGAATGTTGCAACTTTTTATTTTTGCATTGACCTGGAGATTTAAAAAAAGTTTTTAAATTAACTAATTAATTTATTTACTTATTTTATTATTATTATACTTTAAATTCTGGGATGCATGTGCAGAATGTGCAGGTTTGTTACATAGGTATACACGTGCCACGGTGATTTGCTGCACCCATCAACCCGTCATCTACATTAGGTATTGCGCATAATGCTATCCCTCCCCATGCCCCACACCTCCCGACAGGCCCTGGTGTGTGATGTTCCCCTCCCTGTGTCCATATGTTCTCATTGTTCAACTCCCACTTATGAGTGAGAACATGTGGTGTTTTGATTTCTGTTTCTGTGTTAGTTTGCTGAGAATGATGGCTTCCAGCTTCATCCATGTCCCTGCAAAGGACATGAACTCATTCTTTTTTATGGGTGCATAGGATTCCATGCTGTATATGTGCCACATTTTCTTTATCCAGTCTATCATTGTGGGCATTTGGGTTGGTTCCAAGTCTTTGGTATTGTGAATAGTGCTTCAGTAAACACACGTGTGCATGTGTCTTTAGAGTATAATGATTTATAATCCTTTGGGTATATACCCAGTAATGGGATTGCTGGGTCAAATGGTATTTCTAGTTCTAGATCCTTGAGGAATCATCACACTGTCTTCCACAATGGTTGAACTGATTTGCACTCCCACCAATAGTGTAAAAGCATTCCTATTTCTCCACAACTTCACCAGCATCTGTTGTTTCCTGACTTTTTAACAATGACCAGTGATGGTGAGCTTTTTTTCATGTTTTTTGGCCACATAAATGCCTTCTTTTGAAAAGTGTCTGTTCATATCCTTCACCCCCCCCCCTTTTTTTTTTTGAGATGGCATCTTGCTCTGTAGCCCAGGCTGAAGTGCAGTGCAGTGATATCGGCTCGCTAGAAGCTCCGCCTCCCAGGTTCACGCCATTCTCCTGCCTCAACCTCCTGAGTAGCTGGGACTACAGGCACCCGCCACTAAGCCCAGCTAATGTTTTTTGTATTTTTAGTAGAGATGGGGTTTCACCATGTTAGCCAGGATGGTCTCTATCTCCTGACCTTGTGATCTGCCCGCCTCGGCCTCCCAAAGTGCTGGGATTACAGACTTGAGCCACCGCGCTGGCCTCCTTCACCCACTTTTTGATGGGATTGTTCATTTGTTTTCTTGTAAATTTGTTTACATTCATTGTGGATTCTGGATATCAGCCCTTTGTCAGATGGATAGATTGCAAACATTTTCTCACATTCTGAAGGTTGCCTGTTCACTCTGATGATAGTTTCTTTTACTGTGCAGCAGCTCTTTAATTAGATCCCATTTGTCAGTTTTGGCTTTTGTTGCAATTGCTTTTGATGGTTTAGTCATGAGCGCTTTGCTCATGCCTGTATCCTGAATGGTATTGCCTAGGTTTTCTTCTAGGGTTTTTATGGTTTTGCATTTTAAGTCTTTAATCCATGTTGAGTTAATTTTTGTATAAGGTGTAAGGAAGGGGTCCAGTTTCAGTCTTCTGCATATGGCTAGTCGGTTTTCCCAACACCATTTATTGAATAGGGAATCCTTTCCCCATTGCTTGTTTTGGTTGGGTTTGCCAAAGATCAGATGGTTGTATATGTGTGGTGTTATTTCTGAGGCCTCTGTTCTGTTCCATGGGTCTATATATCTCTTTTGGTATCAGTATCATTCTGTTTTGGTTACTGTAGCCTTGAAGTATAGTTTGAAGTCAGGTAGCATGATGTCTCCAGCTTTGTTCTTTTTGCTTAAGATTGTCTTGGCTACATGGGCTGTTTTTTTGGTTCTGTATGAAATTTAAAGTAGTTTTTATTCTAATTCTGTTAAGAAAGACAATGGTAGCTTGATGGGAATAGCATTGAATCTATAAATTACATTGGGCAGTATGGCAGATATTAATTCTTTCTATTAATAAGCATGGAATGTTTTTCCCTTTGTGTTCTCTCTTATTTCCTTGAGCAGTGGTTTGTTGTTCTCCTTGAAGAGGGCCTTAATGTCCCTTGTAAGTTGTATTCCTAGGTATTGTATTCTCTTTTTAGCAATTGTGAATTCGAGTTCACTCATGATTTGGCTTTCTGTTTGTCTACTATTGGTGTATAGGAATGCTTGTGATTTTCATGCATTGATTTTGTATTCTGAGACTTTGCTGAAGTTGCTTATCAGCTTAAGGAGTTTTTGGGCTAAGACAATGGGATTTTGTAAATATACAATAATGTCATCTGCAAAGAGAGATTATTTGACTTCCTTTCTTCCTATTTGAATACTCTTTATTTCTTTCTCTGGCCTGATTGCCCTGGCCAGAACTTCCGATACTATGTTGAATATGAGTGGTGAGAGAGGGCATCCTTGTCTTGTGCTGGTTTTCAAAGGTAATGCTTTCAGCTTTTGCCCATTCAGTATGATATTGGCTGTGGGTTTGTCATATATAGCTCTTATTATTTTGAGACACGTTCCATCAATACCCAGTTTATTGAGTGTTTTTAGCGTGAAGTGTTGTTTAATTTTATTGAAGGCATTTTCTGCATCTATTGAGATAATCATGTGGTTTTTGTCAGTGGTTCTGTTTATGTGAGGGATTAAGTTTATTGATTTGCATATGTTGAACCAGTCCTGCATCCCAGGGATGAAGCCAAAGCTGTTTAATGTGCTGCTGCATTTGGTTTGCCAGTATTTTATTAAGGATTTTTGCATTGATATTCATCAGGGATATTGGCGTGAAATTTTCTTTTTTTGTTGTGTCTTTGCCAGGTTTTGATATCAGGATAATGCTGGCCTCATACAATGAGTTAGGGAAGAGTTTCTCTTTTTTCTATTGTTTCTAATAGTTTCAGAAAGAATGGTATCAGTTCCTCTTTTACCTCTGGTAGAATTTGGCTATGAATTCGTGTGGTCCTGGGCTTTTTTTGGTTGGTAGGCTATTAATTACTGCCTCAATTTCATAACTTGCTATTGATCTATTCAGGGATTCAACATCTTCCTGGTTTAGTCTTGGGAGGGTGTATGTGTCCAGGAATTAATCTGTTTCTTCTAGATTATCTTATTTATTTTCGTAGAGGTGTTTATAGTATTCTTTGTTGGTAGTTTGTATTTCTGTGGGATCAGTGGTGATATCCCATATCCCCTTTATCATTTTTTACTGTGTCTGTTTGATTCTTCTCTCTTTTCTTCTTTGTTATTCTGGCTGGTGGTCTATCTATTTTGTTAATATTTTCAAAAAATCAGCTCCTGGATTTAGTGATTTTTTGAAGGGTTTTTCATGTCTCTATCTCCTTCAGTACTGCTCTGATCTTAGTTATTTCTTGTCTTGTGCTAGCTTTTGAATTTGTTTACTCTTGCCTCTCTAGTTCTTTAATTGTGATATTAGGGTGTCAATTTTAGATCTTTCTCACTTTCTTCTGAGGTCATTTAGTGCTATAAATATCCCTCTTAACACTGCTTTAGCTGTATCCTAGAGATTCTGTTATGTTGTGTATTTGTTCTCATTGGTTTCAAAGAACTTATTTGTTTTTGCCTTAATTTCATCATTTACCCAGTAGTTATTCAGGAGCAGGTTTTTCAGTTTCTAGGTATTTGTGTAGTTTTGAGTGAGTTTCTTAATCCTGAGTTCTAATTTGATTGCACTGTGGCATGAAAGACTGTTTGCTGTGATTTCTGTTCTTTTGCATTTGCTGAGGAGTGTTTTACTTCCAATTATGTGGTCAATTTTAGAATAAGTGCTATGTGGTGCTGAGAAGAATGTATATTCCGTTGATGTGGGGTGGAGAGTTTTGTAGATGTCTATTAGGTCCACTTGGTCCAGAGCTGAGTTCAAGTGTAAATATCCTTGTTAATTTTCTGTCTCATTGATCTGTTTATTATTGACAGTGGGGTGTTAATATCTCCCACTATTGTTGTGTGGGAGTCTAAGTCTCCTTGTAGGTCTCTAAGAACTTGCTTTATGAACCTGGGTCCTCCTGTGTTGGGTGCATATATATTTGGGATAATTAGCTCTTCTTGTTGCATTGACACTTTAGGATTATGTAATGCCCTTCTTTGTCCCTTTTCAACTTTGTTGGTTTAAAGTCTGTTTCATCAGAGACTAGGATTGCAACCCCTGGTTTTTTTTATTTCCATTTGCTTGGTAAATATTCCTCCCTCCCTTTATTTTGAGCATATATGTGTCTTTGCACATAAGACAGGTCTCCTGAATACAGCACATGGATGGGCCTTGACTCTTTATCCAATTTGCCAGTCTGTGTCTTTTAATTGGGGCATTTAGCCCATTTACATTTAAGGTTAATATTGTTATGTGCGAATTTGATCTTGTCATTATCATGCTTGCTGGTTATTTTGCCTGTTAATTCACTCAGTTTCTTCACAGTGTTGATGGCCTTTAGAATTTGGTATGTTTTTGCAGTGGCTGGTACTGGTTTTTCCTTTCCATGTTTAGTGCTCCCTTCAGGAGCTCTTATAAGGATGGCCCGGTGGTGACAAAATCTCTCAGCATTGCTTGCCTGTAAGGATTTTATTTCTCCTTCTCTTAAGAAACATAATTTGGCTGGATATGAAATTCTGGGTTGAAAATTCTTTTTCTTTAAGAATGTTAAATATTGGCCCCTACTCTCTTCTGACTTGTATGGTTTTTGCAGGGAGATCCACTGGTAGTCTGATGGGCTTCCCTTTGTAGGTAACTTAACATTTCTCCCTGGCTGCCCTTAACAGTTTTGCCTTCGATTCAGCCTTGGAAAAGCTGACGATTATGTGTCTTGGGCTTGCTCTTCTCAAGGAGTATCTTAGTTAGGGTGGGGAACTTCTCCTGGTTTATAATATCCTGAAGTGTGTTTTCCAATTTGGTTCCATTCTCCCCATCACTTTCAGGTACACCAACCAAATGAAGATTGTTCTTTTTACATAGTTCCATATTTCTTGGTGGCTTTATCATTTCTTTTCATTCTTTTTTCTCTAATGTTGTCTTCATGCTTTATTTCATTAAGTTGATCTTCAATCTCTGATATCCTTTTTTCTACTTGATTGATTTGGCTATTGATACTTGTGTATGCTTCACAACGTTCTTGTGCTGTGTTTTTCAGTTCCATTAGGTCATTTATTTTCTTCTATCCACTGGTAATTCTAGTTAGCAGTTTCTGTAACCTTTAATCAAGGTTCTTAGCTTTCCTTCCTTGGGTTAGAACATGCTTTTTTAGCTCAGAGCAGTTTGTTATTACCCACCTTCCGAGGCCTACTTCTGTCAATTCATCACACTCATTCTCTGTCCAGTTTTGTTCCCTTGCTGACAAGGAGTTGTGATCCTTTGGAGGAGAAGAGGCATTCTGGATTTTGGAATTTTCATCTTTTTTGCATTGTTTTTTCCTCATCTTTGTGGATTTATCTACCTTTGGTATTTAATGTTGGTGACCTTTGGATGGGTTTTTTTTGCATGGTCATCTTTTTTGTTGATGTTGATGCCATTCCTTTCTGTTTGTTAGTTTTCCTTCTAATAGTCAGGCCCCTCTTCTGCAGGTCTGGAGTTTGCTGGAGGTCTGCTCCAGACCCTGTTTGCCTTAGTATCAGCAGCAGAGGCTGCAGAACAGCAAAGATTGTTGCCTGCTCCTTCCTCTGGAAGCTTTGTCCCAGAGGGGCACCTGCCAGATGCCAGCTGGAGCTTTCCTTTATGAGGTGTCTGTTGACCCCTATTGGGAAGTGTCTCCCTGTCAGGAGTCATGGTGGTCAGGGACCCATTTGAGGAGGCAGTCTGTCCCTTAGCAGAGCTCCAGTGCTGTGGTGGGAGATCCACTGCTCTCTTCAGAGCTGGCAGACTGGAATGTTTAAGTCTGCTGAAGCTGTGCCTACAGCTATCTTTCCCCCAGGTGCCCTGTCCCAGGGAGATGGGAGTTTTGTCCATAAAACCCTGACTGGGGCTGCTGCCTTTCTTTCAGAGATACCCTGCCCAGAGAGGAGGAATCTAGAGAGGCAGTCTGCCTACAGCAGCTTTGGGGCACTGCGGTGGGCTCTGCCCAGTCCAAACTTCCTGGCAGCTTTGTTTGCAACATGAGGGGAAAATAGTCTACTCAAGCCTCAGTAATGGTGGGCGCCCCTCCCCCCACCAAGCTGGAGCGTCCCAGGTCGACATCAGACTGCTGTGCTGGCAGCAAGAATTTCAAGCTAGTGGATCTTAGATTGTTGGGCTCCGTGGGGGTGGAATCCACTGAGCAAGACCACTGGGCTCCCTGGCTTCAGCCCCATTTCCAAGGGAGTGAATGGTTCTGTCTTGCTTGCATTCCAGGAGCCACTGGGGTACGAAAGAAGACTCTTGCAGCTAGCTCGGTGTCTGCCCAAATGGCCGCTCAGTTTTGTGCTTGAATCTCAGGGCCCTAGTGGTGTAGGCACCCAAGGGAATACCCTGGTCTGGGGGTTGTGAAGGCAGCGGGAAAAGCATAGTATCTGGGCCGGATAGCACTTTCCCTCACTCATGGCTTCCGTTGGCTAGGGGAGGGAGTTCCCTGACCCCTTGCACCCACTGTCTAACCAGTCCCAATGAGATGAGATGGGTACCTCAGTTGGAAATGCAGAAACCACCTGCCCCCTGCATTGGTTTCGCTGGGAGCTGCAGACTGGAGCTGTTCCTATTTGGCCATCTTGCCCAGGGAATCTCATTGCAACTATTTAGTAATTTCTCATTCCTCACTCCCCTCCCACACTCTGCTTCCCACACTCTGCTTCTTCCGAATCTCCAGTGTCTATTATTCCACTTTCTATGTCCGTGTGTACACATTACTTAGCTCCCACTTATAAGTGAGAACGTGTGGTATTTGATTTTATGTTTCTGAGTTGTTTCACTTAAGATAATGGCCTCCATCCAGTTATGATGATGTTACTGCAAAAGACATTATTTTATTCTTTTCTATGGCTGAGTAGTATTCCATGGTGTGTACATATGTGTATATATATACACACACATATCACATTTTCTTTATCCAGTCATCCATTGATGAACACTTAGGTTTATTCCATGACTTTGCTATTATGAAGAGTGTGACAATAAACATGCAGGTTTATTTTTAACATAGTGATTTCTTTTCCTTTGCGTAGATACCCAGTAGTGGGATTGCTAGATTGAATGTTATCTTTATTTTCAGTTCTTTGAGAAATCTCTACACTCTTTTCCATAGAGGTTGTACTAATTTATATTTCCACCAACAGGGTATAATCATTCCCTTCTCTCCATATTATTGCCATTATCTGTTGTTTTTTGATTTTTTAATAATAGCCATTCTGACTGGCATAAGATGATGTCTCATGGTTTTAATATGCATTTCTCTAATGATATTGGTTTAAAATACTTAAAAAATCTTCTTATTGAACTTTGGGTGCTGTATTTTCTTTTCTTTATAACTATATCTATTGCTGCTTGCTTTTTTCTTTGGAACCCTGTATGTCCAGGGGCTTCCTCCATCCCTTTCTCTGGCAGCCAAGACTTGGTTCCTTGGATGCTCTCTCCTGGGATCTTTAAGGGATGTATACAATTCATTTTTGGAGGCAGCAGCAGTAGCAGTGGTGTGCAGTGCTGGCAGTGTTTGTGTCCAACAGGGGTGGCAAGGATGTCCTGCCCAGAACATTCACGTTAGGTTGTTCACTGGGGTGGTCATTTGTGATTAATTTCACTGTTCATTGTGTGGTCTTCTTGGGGTACTGAGTTAACTTCCCACAGTGGAAGCTGAAAAGCCAGATATGAAATATTAGGCCCTGCACAAACCAACGGCTGGTCAATGAGATAGACTTACTTGACATTTTCAATCCAAAGTTAGGAATGCGAAGACTTAAGCCAGCAGAGAATACACTAGCTGTCTGCAGTGGTAACAATCATGGCCTCGTTCCAGGGGCAGAAGTGATGGTGCTGGGGCAGCATCTGAACTGTTGTCACCTGGGATTGGGCTAATGCTTCACCATCCAGTGTTCAGTCTCTGAAGCACATGTGCCATTCTAGACTCATCCTGTGGGAAGAGTTCATGTGTTTCTTTCTTTTTTTTTGAGAGAGGGTCTGGTTCTGTTTCCCAGGCTAGAGTGGTGCAGTGGCACAATCTTGGCTCACTGCAACCTCTGCTTCCTGGGCTCAAGTGATCCTCTCACCTCAGCCTGCTGAGTAGGTGGGACCAGAGGTGTGCACCACAACGCCTAGCTAATACTTTGTAGAGACAAGGTTTCGCCATGTTGCCCAGGCTTGTCTCAAATTCCTGAGCTCAAGCAATCCGTCCACCTCGGCCTCCCAAAGTGGTGGGATTACAGGCATGGGCCACTGCACTGGGCCAAGTTCATGTGTTTCTAGCAGTACCTCTTCTTTTTGATTCTGATCTTTTTCTAAGCCTGATTCTCCAGTCTTTTCTGTCAATTCTGGAGCTCCCAAAGATGCTGTTGGTAAATTTATTTTCGCTTAAATCTGCCAGGTGTAGTTCGTCTAGCATTTAAGTAAGAGCCTGCCTGATGAGTTCTGCATCCTACTCTTTAGATCTTAAATTGGCTGGTGTCTGTGACTTTTTGGCCCTTATCCCCTGGCCACCTCTTAAGTCTAAGTTTTGCTTAATATAATCCATAATTGTTGTACATTCAATGGAACCAAGATCCCTGACCAATACCATGTGTTTTTGTGAAAATTCTGATGTTTTCCTGGTTTATTTAGAGGGTGAAAGGTCTCTGGAGGTCTGGTGTTTCCTTGTTAGCTGGTGAATCAATTTGCTTGACTATTTAACATTTATTTTGCTGCTGTTAGAATTATCATTTCAGATCTTAAGCTATGGGATGATTGACATACACAGCCTCAACCACATTCTCCGGGGTTTATAAAGTTTTTTTAGTGCAAAACTGTTGAATTAAAAAGAATCCTTTTGGTTCTACTTCTTTGTTATTTGCTGAAAAGAGTAATTTTTTTCCCGTGGATAATATGAGTGAGATGGTAGCTTTGTGTCTAAAAACAGGAATGAAGATTTCATGCTCACCCTTTCCCCTCTATGTCCCCAGCTCCATGCCCATCTGTGTACTACCCACTGTGTTCTTCAAAGCCTAGCCTGTGCCTACTGCTGACCTCTTTATCACAGGTAGAGATTTTAACGCTGAACCCACTGATAGCTTTGGTTTCTGTAGCTGGGTATTAGTGTTGTTGAACTCAGTGGTACAGAACTCTCTGGAAAAAAAAAAAGCTGCACACCTGGAGAGGAAGCCTGTTCATTCATTTCCTGCAGCCCTCGTGAGTAGCTTCCTTCTCATCTGGTTATGGCTTTTCTACCGGTGAGCAAACACCTCTTTTATTTTATTTTTTAAGGGAGGAGTATCCATTGGAAATGGGTGGACAAAAACCTTTGTTTATTTTCTTTGGCTAGTTGATAATCTTTTGCACATCATGCAGATGTTTACCTAAATTACAGTTTCAATTTTTATTGAAATTTTGCAAAGCCTTTTATACTTTGTATTTTTAGGAATAGTTAATAAAGTGGTGGAATAGAGCATTAGATATCTCAGACTTTCCATTGGCATAATCTGTTCTATATTGCTGAGGGAAATTTTAAGCATTTTGAGAGCCTAATATTGCTAACTCTGAAAAACAGCTTATAGCAATGCCTTGTAATAGTGTATGAAAGCCTTTGTTATCAAGGCACTGACTTAGGTAATAATCTAGAAAAAATAAAGTTAGATCTCTACCTCACTCTTTACACCAAAATAAAAATTCCAGATATATTGAATACTAAAACTTAAAAAATGAAAAAAAAAAAACAAGTAGGAAACATGAAAAGAAACTTTATTTATTTATTTAATTTTTAAAATTAAAATGTAAAGTTTAATGTTGAAAATGCAAACTTGGAGAAGACAGAAAAGATCAAACACAAGGCTGTTACCTCACACTTGGAAGGTTGCACAGCGGCCTGGAGAGGTGCTCCTCACTTCCCAGACGGTGAAAAGGAAACTTTTTTTTTTTCTTTTAAAAATGCAAATGTAAAACAGTAAGCTATCACTCTAAATTTATGGGACAAGTATAAAAAGGTGGATACTGTCAAGTGTTAGTGAAAACATTAAGACTGAGAAGATTCATACATCGTATCTCTTCTGTAATCCAACAATGCCACATTGTGGGGTAAATTCAAGAGAAACTCTTACACAGATTCCTAAGTGAACATGTTCAGTGTTATTTATCATGCCTTTTTTTTTAAGTGAGGTGCTAGAGGCACTGAACGCATCTGCACTAGGAGGATGGATATTATGTCCTCTTAATAAATACTAAGAGTTACTATGGGGTATTTATTTAATTAATTAATTAATTAATTTATTATTATTATACTTTAAGTTCTAGGTACATGTGCATAACGTGCAGGTTTGTTACATATGTATACTTGTGCCATGTTGCTGTGCTGCACCCATCAACTCGTCAGCACCCATCAACTTGTCATTTACATCAGGTATAACTCCCAGTGCAATCCCTCCCCCCTCCCCCCTCCCCATGATAGGCCCCGGTGTGTGATGTTCCCCTTCCCGAGTCCACGTGATCTCATTGTTCAGTTCCCACCTATGAGTGAGAACATGCGGTGTTTGGTTTTGTGTTCTTGTGATAGTTTGCTAAAAATGATGGTTTCCAGCTGCATCCATGTCCCTACAAAGGACACAAACTCATCCTTTTTTATGGCTGCATAGTATTCCATGGTGTATATGTGCCACATTTTCTTAATCCAGTCTGTCACTGATGGACATTTGGGTTGATTCCAAGTCTTTGCTATTGTGAATAGTGCCGCAATAAACATACGTGTGCATGTGTCTTTATAGCAGCATGATTTACAATCCTTTGGGTATATACCCAGTAATGGGATGGCTGGGTCATATGGTACATCTAGTTCTAGATCCTTGAGGAATCGCCATACTGTTTTCCATAATGGTTGAACTAGTTTACAATCCCACCAACAGTGTAAAAGTGTTCCTATTTCTCCACATCCTCTCCAGCACTTGTTGTTTCCTGACTTTTTAATGATCGCCATTCTAACTGGTGTGAGATGGTATCTCATTGTGGTTTTGATTTGCATTTCTCTGATGGCCAGTGATGATGAGCATTTTTTCATGTGTCTGTTGGCTGTATTTCTTTGCAGGCCCAGCTCAAATTTTCTTTATTTCTACTGCACTAGCAGCCCTACTGACTAAGCAACTCCAGAGCCGATTTCTCCCCTTCAGCCCACCCTCCTAAAAAGTCCACAGAGTTAATCCTTCAGCTGCAGGCCACTCCCCTTCTAAAAGCCTTTCTGCTGCGTTGGCACCTGACTGCCCATCCAGGTTGAGGTGGCTATGCAGGTCTCTACACTTAAAAAGGAATTCTCTGAGAGTCTGCACATTTCTCTGGGCTCCCATGTGCCTGAGTGTGATGTGTCCATGGGTGTCTGAGTCTGGAACTGAACATCCACATGTCTGAGGCTGTGCAGGACCAAATGGATGAAAGTCAGCTTTGTATCTCTGCATATCTACATGTCTCTGCGAATGGATGCTGAGGATTTGTGTGTGCTCACCTGGGTGTTCGTGTGTGAGTTTTGGTGTGTGTATATGTGTGTATTGGTGCATCTGTGCATAATCCTGCATATTCTCCATCCTTTGTTGTTTCTCTGAGCCTGGCTTTCTGGGAGGGTGAGTGATTGCTGTTGACAGGGAATGTTCCAATAAGGAACAGTGTGAAAGAAATCATTTCACACTCCCCATAGAGTAGACCATGCGCTCTGCTCTTGGCAAGAGAGTGGTTGCTGAGTTACTGAAAGTCAGCTCCTCTCCTCTCCTGCTATGAAGCATCGACCGGTTGCTGGCGGTTTTTAACACAAGCAAACTCCACTTCTTTCTGAGGCTCATCTGATGAGGTAGGGAGTGCAGCACCAGGCAGGCCCTCATCTTTCTATGAGATTTACTGAGTCAGGGAGAGTACAGGGCAGCCCGTGTGGGGAGGGTTGAAAGTGCCCAGGCTCCTGGAAGAGAGATGAGGCGCTGTGTAGGATTTAGGGTAGGGCAGAACTTTTCATTGCTGTGGCTCTTCTGGCTTTAGGGCCATCTGTAACAGAGCAGACTAAAGTGAAAGCTTTATAGGAAGCTGTTTATTTGAAAAAAACTGGCTGAGAGGAAGTGAGGTGTGAGCAAGTTCCAGCAAGATAAGTCTGGGCTGTGAAGAACCCAAGAGTTAAGAGCACCAAAGTAAGCAGGTCAGAGCCTGAATCTCAGGCCAATATCTTCCTTCAGGGCCCTCTTTTCCTGGGTTCATCCTTGGATGAGATGCTCAGAGCCAGATTTTTCTTCCTCTTCACGTCCCTACCCCTCCACTTACCAGCTTCTGGGTCTCTAGAACTGGCCACTCCAACAACCAAACCATCTCACTATCAAGTTTGTAAAGATGCCAGGTAAACCCTGAAGAAAATCTTTGATGGATAAGACAACAGGACTCCAGCCTCAGCTTTCCCCGCCTGGGTATTTTGTAAAGGAGGAGAAGGAAGCTGGAGCCAGACAGTGCATTGCTCTCCAGCAGAATGAAGAGCAGCTGCAGAGTAGCAGCTGCAACTCACACCTCCTGACGCCCCGCTGAGTGTCCTTTCCACTACACAAAGGTCATTTTGAATGACTTTGGGGGTGTCAGATTACTTGTATTTTATTTAAAACCAGAAAACAACTTCCACTTCTGGGACCATATGAGTGAACTGGAAACTCATGTAACGAGAGTTAGGAAAAGAGCTTGCAACAGTGGAATCGAGGACTTTCATCTGGAAGGAATGATCCTGCCTTTGAAGAGGCAGTTGTAGGAAGGTTTGATGTAGGCCAGATATGGAGAGTTCTGAGAATGAGTGGCAGAGTGACCAACTTAGACAGTCAGTTCAGTTCAGTTCAGCCATCATTTACTCAAGACCCAGCATAGGCCAGGAGCTGGGAAGGTGCCAGGCATACAGAGAGGGCTAAGACATGGCTCTGCTATCGAGGAGCTCACATGCTTGTGGGAGAGCCAGAAATCAAAGAATTGCCCAAATGCAATGTGTGGTGAAAGCTCAGATGTCAGTATTTGAGAGTTGCCAAGGGAACAGAAGAGGAGACGTACTCCATCTGCTAGGGCTCAGAGGATGAATGGATGTCAGTACAACGCACAGTGCATGGGGAACTGCATACCTTTGGTCTAGATGGGACATAATGTGCAAGGTGGGGAGTGGGAAGTGGAAGATCTGAGAGTTTCCTGAAATTCAGATGACATGGGTCCTTTGAGGCTGTCATAAAGTGCTTAAAAATGGAAATCTACTCACAAGTTTTAAGCAGGGTGATAAATGAATCAGATTTGTGTTTGGTAGCTCCTTCTGGATCTATGTGTAGGGGGTGTTCAAAAGAACAAAATCAGAAGTGGACACCGATGAGGAGATGGCAGCAATCATCAGGCAGGGGAGGATGGACTAGAAAATATGTAAGAAGTAAAAGTTAGAAGGTGGCATGATAGGATGGCTGTTAGAAGTGAAGGAACAGCTTACTTTCATGACTTACGGGCAATGTGGAAGGTGTTGTCACTGACTGGGGTAAGGACTATTTGGTTTGAGAAATGGAGGCTTGTGGAGATGATGAAGGCTGAACACACATTTAAGGATTTTGGGGACATCAAGAGGAAGATTTCAAACAACCAGTAAGATCTGATGTTTAGGAGAGAATTCAAAACTGGAGCTAGAGATTTCAAAATATACAGCCATGTAGGAAGATAAAGTCTCCCCGAGAGGATCTAGCATGTAAGAAGAACAGTGGATCAGAAGCAAAACTCTTGGAATCCCAAACTTGAAGGAACAGTAAGAGTAAGAGGGTTCCATACACATGACAGAACAGGGCTAGTAAGAGGGGAACCATGAAGGACTGGAGGGTGGACTGTTGTAGCAAGGGCCAGAATGGGGAAAGGAGGTGCTGGAATCAAAAGGAATGGTTGTTAGTGTCAAGTACAGAGGGGAGTTAAAGACAGGGAAGGACTGGGCTCGCTGGAGTGGGAATGGAAGTCTGGTTATAGGAGGTTGGGAGTTGAATGAGATACTGTGCAGACTGAGTTAGGCCACACTTTGTAGAAGTTCTAGTGAAAAGAGAAGAGGAATTTTACTATAGGGAACACAATGTCAGGGTTTTATTCTTGGGGTTGGGGGAGGAGGAAAAGAACATGACCTTTTATAGAATCAGTACAGAGGCTTGGTGGAGTGGGCAGCTGAGAGTAGAGGAAGAGCAATTGATGGTGGGGGGACTTAGAAGATGAAGAGGGTGGACAGAGAGAATTTTTAGCTTTCGATAAAAAGGGGAATGGAGGGAAGGGGCCAGTTCTGGGTGTGGACCTACATCAGTTTATAGGTGACAGGAGCTAGAAGTTGAGGGAAATGATGCTTCCCTCTCTTAATGAAACAGGAGACAAAGCTTTATGCTGGTCATGTTCAGGGCTTGTGTAAGAAGGCTTGAGAAATATTAGAAAGCTATGGGTTGGAAATTAGGAAATATGAATGTTGGAGCTAACCACAGACATGGCATGGCCAGAAGAGCCAAGAATCAACTGAGAAGTCATGTTTCATTGGCAGTGATGAAATCGCAGAGTTGCAAGGTTTTCTTCAGCTGCGTTCAGTTTCCCAGGTACAGGGACTGCTGTGACACTGACCCAGGATTGGGGTTTTGATGGACAAAGGTGGGAAGTGACAGCAATAGTAAGCCCTAACAGTTATTGAGTGCACTCTATGTTCCACACAGAAATGTCTAAGTTCTCTATGTCTATTGTTTTGTTTGATTTTTGTCACAACTCTAGGAGGTTGAAATTAGTAATAAATCTATTTAGCAGGTGGCAAAACTGAGTCTCAGGTCTAAGTCAAATTTGCTGAAAGTCACCTATGTAGCATGTGCTAGAGACAGGATTCAAAACCAGGCAGTCTCTCTGGTTCCAAAGGGATAAAATGATTCAGAGTCAATGATGAGACTAAGCTGCCTTTTGAAGCAAACTAGGCTAGCAGATGCTGCTGGACTGGAAGAAAATTAAGTCTCTAAAGACTTAGGAATTTTTTTTCCTGAGGACAAAAACTCCCGTTGTCATGGATGAGGGCTGGAAGAATGATTGCTTGAGGAGTTCAGATACTGATTGCTGGAGTTGAAGAGATATAGAAATGTAATGGTAGTGTGTAGGGTGGAGTGAGGATACTGAAATATCTCAAGATAACGGAGCTGAAAGGCAATAAATGAATAACTGGCACAGCAGGGGATGAGGTTAACTATGCTTGACACTTGAATTACGGACTAGGCTTTGTTTCTCATTATTGCCAACCTCTCCGCCATTCCTGAATCCCCGAAGCCATCCATTCCTCCAGGCCCGGTTTTTCCAAAGGTACCTCTCTTTCTTTGAGGAGACAGGACTGGAAGTCCATATGAGGCCCCATTTTACCAGCTTCTTCTAAGAAAGTGATGGTGTCACAGTGGGGATGGGAACTCAGAGAAGCCACAGACCCACGGGGGACAAAGGTGGCACCTGAGTCATTGCCATGTCCCCCTTACTGTTACGTGTGGGTGAGCTTGGCAGACTCGTGCCCAGGAAAGCGTGTGTGTATTTGTGTGTGTGTGTGTGTGTGTGTGATTTACTTATGGCAACTACCCTAAGAGATGAACACTGTCCCTGCCTGTAGGGATCAGCCATCAATTCCCTAAATAGGGAAAGGCCCTGGGTTGCTTTATGAGAGAAGACAGCATGGGAGGCCGGGGAAACTGAATTTCCCTCCACACTGGGCTGGGGAAGGGACCCCAAGTGACAGACAACAGACTGGAAGTTCTGGGAGGAGGGGGAGGGAGCCGAGTCTGTGAGAGCTATTGCAGGAAGGCCAAGGCCAGAGCAGGCCTGGCAAATGAAGGGCCTGGAAATCGAAGTTGGAAAAGCTTCAGGGATCCTCTGACAGTCCCTACATCTCTGAGGGGAATTTCAAGATTATTTTTATGACTTTTACAGAGCCACCATGGGCTTATTCTCAAAGCAGAGTTGTGGTTAAAAGAACACAATGTATACAACCCAAAATCTTTTCAAATCAATTTACATTCTTTGCTGGTACTTCTATAGGCCCATGAAGGGAAAACATGGTCCCTGCAAATGCTTTTTAAATAGCCCTTTTATTCTCTCTCACATTGCCTTCCTCACCACAGCTGCACCCCAAGACTTAGTCCTCAAAGACCCCTGTACATGGCTATGGGCTCTCACCCCTGGGTACTTCCCTCTCTATACCCTTCCTCTCCATTCTGTAACACAAAAGCAAGGATGGCGACCTTGGAGGAAGGGAGGAAACGGCATACGGGCAGGCTAGGATGCTGTTTAGTGGGGATGAGTGGGGAGTTAGGGCAAAGCTGGAGACGTAGTTATATTAACATTTTAGTCTATCACCTTCTGCCTAAGCAATGTGAGGGGCACCACGTGGAGAAGTCCAGTGCCTCAGTGAGCCCCTCCAGATTCCTTTTACTCATCTGCCCATGCTTCTCCACCCTGCTTGGCCTCCTGTAACTCTGAGAGCCTGTTAGCATCTTGGGAGTCCCCAGGAACCTGGCTGAGTTGACTTGGACTCTTGTTACAAATCTCAGGACCAAGGAATGAGCAGCCTCATACTCCTGAGATGAAGCATTTGTGATCCTCTTCCCCTCTGAGATCAACGTCTTCAATGTGAGAGGAAAAAAGGATCCCAAGAAGGAGCAACCACTTGAAGCCTCCGGTAGCCACACCCCCAGAAGAAATTCACACGCGCCCTATGATAGGCTATTTCCTGCGGCAGGTCCATCCCCTCTCGTGTTTTCTCAGCCCTGCTTTGATCTGTCAATATGGGCCTGAATGGACTGGCTTCTGGGAATCAAGTTCAATACTCTTTATTAATTTCTGCCTGGTTACCAACTCCCCCCGCATCCCCCTGTCCCATTCCCTCAATGTGTTTAGATGCTTCTGAACATCTAAGATCTATTTTCTGGCTTCTGCTTATTAGTAACTTTCTGAATATATAGGCAAACACTGTTCACTGAGTATCTGCTACAGCAATCTTGCGCGAGTGACTAAATACTTGTCTCTCAGCTCCAGTGCCTCTCAGCTGATGTTGGATCTGGGACTCTACAAGTCCCACATTCCTGCTTTGCCCCCTACTTTGCTGTGCTGGGCTTTGCCAGTAGAGGGCGTTGGAAGGTGCCTGTAGGGCAGGAGGAGAGGCGGGAGAGGGGAGCGTGCACCTCCCCACCGCAACCTGCAATGCTCCCCTGCCCCCACAGGCGGCGGAACTCAGTCTGCAGTTTTTCCAACCCTAGAGGAGCTAGACTTATTGCACCCCACACCCCCACACCACTCCATTGCCATGGAGACCCAGCAGTGGCTGGTCCCCTCTGAAGTCTGAGTTTCACCTCAAAGGAGTGCTCTACATTTCTGTTTTAATAATTCCAACCTCTCTCCCTTTGTTCCTCTGGCCCTAGTGAAAATAGCTGTTCCTATAGTGACTATCTCTGTAATACCTTAGAGTTCTCTTTTTACCCTTTCTGTTACCTAATGACTTTACACCTAGTTAGCAATATTTTTATGCTAAATTATCTCTGTTCATATGACTGATGTGGGTTTGGTCTTGACAGGATCCTCATGCAGATAATAGTTTGACTGATGAGCCGCAGGAGCTGTCCATGCACAGAACTTGCAGGCTTTATTTAAGGCTTCATGTTCATGGGCATCCTTGAGTGCTAGGACACATCAGCAGTGCTGTGGGGTGGCATATTGCTGTCTCCGTGTCACTTCATCCCTACATTCTAAGCATGACTCTAAATCTTCTATAGACCCTGGTGTTCTACTTCCCATTGATTTCTTAAACTTTATGCCAAGGCTTCTATAGAGAGTTATATGGCCACAGCCAAGCCTCCAGGGAATCCAGACCTGGCGGATATTCCCAGGTCATGGATTTGGGGGTCAGAATTTGTTTGGTGTAGACTAACTCCCAGCAGCCCAAAAGAACTTTGAGTTTTACAGAACTGGGGTGTCTGTGGGGCTGGCAACTTAAATGGCAATTATTTTGGACTTCCTCTGCTTAGTGAACTCACACAATGTCATGTCTATTTGTCAGATGCACCTATAGAAATCTAAAAAGAAATGACTTCAAGTAGGGTAGGAGTATATTTATTTTTCATGGGACTAGACATCTGGGACAGGAGTCTAGATGGGGGGTGGCCCCGCAAACTGGCATTTGTACCCTGAACTCCTTCTCTTCCTGCTCTGCTGATCTCAGTTTACAACTTTCATTCTCATATTACTATCGGGTGGCAAAATAGTGGCCGCTCCTTCTCCAGCCTCCTGTTCATATCCCAGGCAGGAAGAGGAAGGACACATATGGGATGGGGCAGTGCAACGAATGGGAAATGGGGAAAGGACACTTTCCCAGGTATTCCCAACAGACTTTCTCTTGTGTCTCATTGGGCAGAGCTGTGGCATCTGGCCACTCTTAGCTGCAAAGGAGATTGGAGTGTAGCAGTCTAGCTGGTACATTGCCCCCTCCATAAAAAAGATTTAGTAATAAGAGAGAAGGGGGTAATGAACAGTGGATGGGCAAACTGCAGTGTCTGTTAAAACATGTAGATTTGGTGCTTTGAGTGGAATGTGTCAGCCTGGACATTTCAGTCACCCCCTAATTTTACTTCCACCTTAAGTGAAATCAAGAGTGTCCTTGTGACTCTGGGAATATTCTAGGAGTCCTCATGGCCAATGCTGGGCCACCTTTGCTTCAGATCTTTACCCCTTGAATGCAGCTTTTGTGCTCTGATGGAGAACATGAGCTTTCAGGCCGCTCATAGTTGAATATTCTTAATTTAAAGTCCAGCTGTGGGCACAGTCCCCAGCTCAACTTCTCAGCATCAGATCCCTCTCAGTTGGCTCCCTCAGCTCTCATCTCCTCCCCCAGTGCTTATTCCACATGCATCTTGTTGACTTCCTCCACTGCCCTCTGATTTTCTGTCACAGTAGCTAGAGGATTGGCCTGGCAAAGCAGAGTATTTATTGGAGGGGTCTGAGTAGGACACATAGAGATCGAATCTCTAGCAAACTTGCCAAGGGCTGAAGCTGGAAATGCCAACAGGTTAATAGTTACAATCAAAGAAGTCTCAGTGAAGTGGCAAGACAAGGGACAGAGGCTTGGCAGGGAAGAGCCAGCAGGGCCACGGAGTCACTGAAGAGGCCAAGGAGATCTCTTTTGTGGTGATGACTGCTTGACAAGGAAGACAGTCAGGGCCTCTTGGGGACTTCCTTCACCGAGACCTCTCTGAGTCCCATCATAGCCAGACTCAGGCTGTCCAGATCACCATGGCTCAGGCCTCTCCAAAATGGCAGGGGTGAGCTGGAACAGGGCTTTCTGGTAATGTTTTTCAGTCTCACCTGGTATTTGTTCATTTCTTCCTTTCTTCTTACTCTTTGGGGGAGCTCCTCCACCCCCAGCTTGCCTTCCCTTTGGATCCTCCTGCTTCATGCTTTGCGTGTTTGCCTGGTGGGCACTTGTAGGTACCTCAAAGACCTTAATAAGATCTGTAAACATGCACTTCCAGCAGCATCACTCTTGCCTGCCTTGGAAACTTCTTGCTTAAGTGAAATCTAAACAGCCTGTAATTATATATCACCTCTGAAGGACCATTTAAGGACCAAACCAGTATTTACAAATGGATTTGAAATGTTCTCTGTAAAAGGAATTACTTCTGTTACCTCTCAGTGCCTAGGAAAGCAAACAAAAGAGAAAAGAGGCTTATATTTGTCCAATGATATGGGCAATAGGGCCTCTGGCCCAAATCAGACAGCCTGAGGATTTTATCCAGTTGGAAATAAAAACTTTAGAATGCATTTGATCAGAGGGAATGAGAATTGACTTAGAGAGGATTGTTTTTTTCTCCTGAGTAGAATTTACCTGACTCAAAGAAGCAAGGAAGTAGACAGCAGGAGTGCCAGCACCCTCCTTCCATGGCTGGGCACTCATGCTGTCATGGAGACTCCTCCTGAAAGTGTAGCCAGTGCTGTTCCTGAGCCAGGCCAGTTTCCATTCCACCTGGACTGGGATCTGATCTTTGTTGTCAGGTGGAAGCCTACATAACTTGCACTCAGGGAGTCCAATGCCAGGGAGTCACAGTGACCCCTTACTCCCACAATGCAATGTGAGCGTAACCTATGTCATTGGCTAATGCCTCAATTTGCCCATTAGTGCAGCTGGGCTTCATTAAGACTAAAGCAATCTAATTAAGTTTAAGAGCTTCTGCACAGCAAAAGAAGTTGTCAACAGAGTAAACAGGCATTCTGCAGAATGGGAGAAACTATTTGCGAACTATGCATCTGACAAAGGTCTAACATACAGCATCCATAAAGAACTTAAATTTACAAGAGAAAAACAAACAAAACAACCCCGTTATAAAGTAGGCAAAGAACATGAACAGACACTTTACAAAAGAAGACATACGTGCAGCCAACAAGTATGAAAAATAGCTCAATATCACTGATCATTAGAGATATGCAAATCAAAATCAAAATGAGATACCATCTCACACACCAGTCGGAACGGCTATTACTTGAAAAGTAAAAAAATAGCAGATGTTAGCGAGGTTGCAGAGAAAAGGGAACACTTATAGACTGTTGGTAGGAGTTTAAATTAGTTCAACCATTGTGGAAAGCAGTGTGGCGATTCCTCAAAGACCTAAAGACAGAAATACCATTTGGCCTGGCAATTCCATTACTAGGTATATACCCAGAGAAATATAAATTGTTCTACCATAAAGACACATGCACATGTTCATTGCAGCACTATTCACAATAGCAAAGACATGGAATTTACCTAAGTGCCCATCAATGACAGATTGGGTAAAGAAAATGTGGTACATATACACCATGGAATACTACGTGGTCCCAAGAAAGAATGAAATCACGTGTTTTGTGGGAACATGGATGGAGCTGGAGGCTGTCATCCTTAGCAAACTAAAGCAGAAACAGAAAACAAAATACTGCATGTTCTCACTTATAAGTGTGAGCTAAATGATGAGAACTCATGAACACAAAGAAGGGAAAAACAGACACTGGGGACTACTTGAGGGTGGAGGGTGGGAGGAGGGAGAGGAGCAGAAAGGACAACTATTGGGTACTGGGCTTAATACCTGGGTGATAAAATAATCTGAACAACAAACCCCGGTGACATGAGTTTACTTCTGTAACAAACCTTTACGTGTATCCCTGAACTTAAAATAGAAGTTAAAAAATAAAAAAGAACACAAACAGCTAATCAATTAAAATGTTCAACTACTAAAGAAAAAAAAAAAAAAAGACTAAAACTGTGTCCTGGATTTTAAACACTTTTTTTCTGGGCCCCTGATGCTATCACTAACCCTTGCTAACTGATACCTCTATCCAGCCTTCCAGAGCACCAATATCTAATGGAAATGAAAATGAGAGCTATATCAGGAAATTGAAATTTTATATCAGTCACATTAAAGAAGAGGAAACAGGTAAAATTAATTTGGTAATATATTTTATTTAACCCAATATATTATAATATTGTCATTCAAGATGTAATCAATATAAAATTATTAATAAGTGTTTCTGTCATGGATCTCTAGAGAGAGAACCAATAGGATATGTACATGAAAAGGGATTTTTTTAAAAAGGAAAATAGACTTACTTGATCATGGAGGCTGAGAAGTCCCACCCATGATTGGCCGTCTGCAAGCTGGAGAACCATGGAAGCCAGGAGCCTGCCTCAGTCCTAGTCCGGAGACCTCAGAACCAAGGAATCCAATGGTCGAACTCCCAATTTGAGGCCAAAGGCCTGGAGGGATGCTGTATGAGCTTCAGGGTCCAAGAGCCAGAGAACGTGGAATTTTGACATCCATGAGCAGGAGAAGAAGAGCACCCAGGCTCTGGAGGCGAAAGAAAAAGAATTTATCCTTCTTCTGTCCTTTGTTCGATCTGGGTCCCCAGCCAAATGGATGGTGCCCAGCCATACTGAGGGCAGATTTTCACATTTAGTCCATGAACTTACATGACACTCTCCCACAGAAACGCCCTCATAGGCACACCTGGGCAGTCCAATCATTCTAATCAAATGCCAGACAAGCTGGGTTTCTCTTTCAGCAGAAGAGGAACGGGCTCAGTGCTTACTGAAACACTGAAAATAATTAATGCAATGACTGAGAACAAATAATGCTTTACCGGCTATCTTGGTATCCATTGAGTCAGTCAAGTTGACACCCAAAAACTATCACAATGAGAAGATTTTACCTTTTTTTGTTTGGTACTAAGTATTTGAAATCTGATATTTTGCTATTACAGCACTTCTCAATCCAGACTAGACATATTTCAAGCATGTGTCTACCCTGTTGAACACAGCTATAGATGCTGGCATCTACAAGACTTCTGAATCCTAGCTGGGGTAAAGTTGGCTCCTGTGATAGTTAATTTTATTGTCAACTTCATTGGGTTAAGGGGCTCCCAGATATTTGGTCAAATATCATTTCTGGATGTGTCTGTGAGGGTGTTTCTGGATGCAATCAGCATCTGAATTGATGAACTCAGCAAAGCAGATTGGCCTCCCTATTGTAGGTGGACAGCATTCAGTATGTTAAAGGCCTGAACAGAATACAAGTCTAACTAAGAAATAATTACTTCTGTCTGACTGACTGTCTTTAAGAAGACACGAGTTTTCTCCTGTTTCATACTTGGACTCAGACTGGAACTGATACCATTAGCTCTCCTAGCTCTCAGGTCTTTAGATTCAGATAGAAACTTCTCCATTGATTTTCCCTGGTCACCAGCTTGCAGATTGCAGATCTTGGGACTTTTCAGTCTCTGCAAATACATGAGCCAATTCCTTGTAGTGCACATGTGTCCTGTTGGTTTATTTCTCTGGAGAATCCAGACTAATACAGTTTCTCATAGGCTGAGCATATGGAAATACAACATTGATGACCAAACATATTATGAAGATACCATTCAGTAGGTTCCATATTCTTACGTCAAGGTGCAACACAGGCAGCATTCTGAGCTACTCTGAGTCAGGATCCAGGGAGAAATTAGTAGCTAATTGTGGAGTGTGATCCAAGGAAAAAAGTGGCATCAAGAAGCCATCAGCAGAAGATGGAATCTAGGAATGAAGCCAGAAATCCAAAAAACTGGAAATCTGAGGGATTATGCTAGGACTGAAACAGAAAAGTGAGAGAAAAATACTTGCCTTATGGGGGTTGAGAAAACTACTTTCTGTGGGTGTGGCTGAGCTTTGCAGTTCTGTTTAATCCAGGGTGTGCCTTCTTAGGAACTGTTAGGAGGTCACTGCCTTCCGTGACACTTTTATTACAGAGGCCATCCTTCAACATTCGTCTCTGGGATTACTCCTGTTTGCCTCCCTGCCTCCAGCCTTTCCTTGCCCTCCAGTGATCTTTAGACGAGGCAAATCTAATCACGGCAGTTAACCCCCAGTTTGAAACATCTTTTGCCCGTAGTGTGATGACCAAACTCCCATTGGTGTTTTCAGAAACCTTTATATCCTATCTTTTGCTTATCTCTCTTTTCAGCCATCCCCATTTGTTTCCCCGATCTCCCTTACATACATGACGTTTTATGTACTTTGCACCATAATGCTTTCTTTTTCACATCTGTGCTTTTGCACATGTGAAATCTCTACCTTTCCCATTCTTCAATTCATTCCTTCTATTTCTTCTCTAAGAAAGAGTGTAGACATCACCTCCTCCAAGAATCATCCCTGATATTCTCACTTATCTTAATTCCTGGTTGGATTAGATGCTGGTATCTTGAATTTTCAAAAGCATTACTGGTATCTCCATAATAGCACCTATATTACTACATTTTAATAACTTGTTTACATGTTTGCCTTCCCATTATGCCATAAGTTCTTGAAGGCATTCTGTATTCTCAGGGCACAACACTGGGGTGGGTCTCAGAAAGATTTATGCAATGACCAATGCCTGGGTCTACCCAGCTTCTATGAAGATTATTGGTGGGAACCGGGGCTCAAACCAAATCTGCCTATTCTGAGTTTCCTATCTGATTTAAACTGTGGTTCCCCAACCACTTCATGGCTATGTCAACTTAGGCTGGGACTCACACCTTTAAGAAGCAATTTGTCAGTACGTATGCCGAAATAAGCTGTTTTCCCAAGATGTTCATTGCAGTATGGCCTCAGATTAAAAAAGCAGAAGAAATAATCAAATTACAATGAATATGTAAATTATAGCATGCCAATGAGCTGAAATTTATGCAGTCTTAACCGTGATTATGAAGACAGTCTAAGAGCCTCAAAGAAAAAAGACTCAGTACTTTCTGTGCACCCTTAAAGAGAAAATACAATTTCATTAAACAATGCGTCTTCTGTTTATTCATTCATTAGTTCACAAATGTTTATTGAATACTTATGATGTACAAAGCTCTGCTCATTAGCAAGAAGTCTGTATTTTAATTAGGATTTCCAGGGGAAATGGAAGATAGGACTATATCACTCATTATACAACATTTCATTTAGCGGTAGCCTCATTCACTATTTTACCCCTTACAAAATTACTCTTAAAATTAAATGTTCTTAGAACCTTCTCCTCCCTTGTCTCCCTTGTGATCTAGCCTCATCTTTCCCCTCTTCCATCAATTACTATCTCCTTATATTCCTTCTTGTCTTAAGTGAGCAATTTATCTATCATTATTAAAGTTCCATAAGTCTTGCATCCTTGTACCCATTACTCATCTCAGTAAACATTTTTTTATTGTTTAATTTAATTTGATTTAATTTAATTTTTTGAGACAGAGTTTCACTCTGCCACCCAGGCTGGAGTGCAATGGTGCAATCTCGGCTCACTGGAACCTCTGCCTCCTGCGTGCAAGTGATTCTCCTGACTCAGTTTCCTGAGTGGCTGGGATTACAGGTGCCCACCACCACATTCGGCTAATTTTTGTTTTGTTTTGTTTTTTGAGATGGAGTCTTGCTCTGTCGCCCAGGCTGGAGTATGGTGGCGCAATCTTGGCTCACTGTAACCTCTGCCTCTCGGGTTCAAGTGATTTTCCTGCTTCAGCCTCCTGAGTAGCTGGGACTACAGGTGCCCGCCACCATGCCCAGCTAATTTTTGTATTTTTAGTAGAGATGGGGTTTCACGATTTTGGCCAGGATGGTCTTGATCTCTTGACCTTGTGGTCCACCTGCCTCGGCTCCTGTCACCCAGGTTGGAGTGCAGTGGCACAATCTTGGCTCACTGCAACGTCCGCCTCCCAGGTTCAAGCAATTCTCCTACCTCAGCTTACCAAGTAGCTGGAATTACAGACATGTGCCACCACACTTGGCCAAGTTTTGTATTTTTAGTAGAGATGGGGTTTCACCATGTTGGCCAGGCTGGTCTCGAACTGCTAACCTATGGTGATCCGATGCCCTCAGTCTCCCAAAGTGCTGGGATTACAGACGTGAGCCACCATGCCTGGCTGGGCCCAGCTAATTTTTGTGTTTTTAATGGAGGTGGGGTTTCATCATGTTGACCAGGCCAGTCTCCAACTCCTGACCTCAAGTGATCCGCCTGCCTCAGCCTCCCAAAATGCTGGGATTGTAGGCGTGAGCCACTGTGTCCTGCCAAAAATGTTTCTTAGAGTTTGTTTTTCTTGAAAGGCAGTAGAGAAATTGTAAATAACAAATTATGTTTCCCTGCCATAGTACTTGTCCTACCCTGGCATAGATATGCATTGGGGGCAAGACACCTTATTGGAATTATTGGTCATTGTGGATCTCGGACCTCTCTAAGCTCAATATGGTACAATGAGTACAAGAACATGAAGTCCCCTGTGCAGCCACCTTTCTGATACAGGCTGAACGCTATTTGTCTTTGTCCCTTTGCATTGCTGTAAAGATATTCCAGGGTATATCTGGAGGCTGGGCAATTTCTAAAGAAAAGAGGTTTATTTGGCTCACAGTTTTGCAGGCTGTAAAGAAGCATAGCACCAGCATCTGCTTCTAGTGAGAGCCCCAGGCTGCTTCCACTCATGGTGGAAGGGGAAGAGGAACTGGCATGTACGGAAAACATATGGTGAGACAGAAAGTGAGTGAAGGGAGACTCCGGACTCTTTTTAACAACCAGCACTCATGGGAACTAACAGAATAAGAATTCATTTGCTCTCCTCCACCCCCAGGGAGGGCATTAATCTATTCATGAGGGAACCACCCCCATGATCCAAACACTTTCCATTAGGCTCCGCCTTCCATATTGAGGGTCAGATTTCAACTTGAGGTTTGGGGAAACCAACATTTAAACTGTAGCACTCCCCATGAGTTTTCAAGAGGGCCTGAAGCTGGTATCAGCAGTGCTTGTAAAGGATCTTATGAAATGTTTCATGGCTAGGAACACTTGTTATGGCTAATCTTTCCCTGTCAGAGCTGAGATGAAATTGCTGGGAGAGAAGAGAGAGAGGCAGTTGGCCTAGTTGTAGGTACGGCCCAAATGGTATTTAAATAATTCATATATTTAAAATAACAAAATAAATATTTTATGAGTCTTTAAATTTCAGGAATGAGCTGTACCCTTGAAACCCACAGATTAAAAACTAGACTTTAGTCACAAATACGATTGCACAGTGAAATGTTGCTATTAGCAGGCACCCATAATTCAGAGCTGACAGAATTTCACACTCAGGGGCCTTCACAATCCAGCTGGACTGCCTCATGTGGAATGCTGGGGAGGAGGCTGCCTTCTTCTTGTCTCCTAATGGTTCCGCGTCCTTAGAACAGCAACCTTTTGATCTAAACAGGGTGAGATCCTTGCTCATGCAAACCATTGTCGCTGTGAGGGAAAATGTACAACTCACTCCTGGCCATCTTGAGCATCTTTAAGAAACCTTGTTAATAAGATTTGGTGGGAGGGTAAGTAGTTATAAAACAGAACAATAAGGCTGGTGGGAGTTGAATAATTTTTCTATTTGTCTCTATTTCCCAGGAGGATTTTAGAGAGGATGCAAAGTACTTGCAGCAATGTGACTAGAATATTTCCTCAAAATGGTTGCTTATTCTCATTCTGTCTATTTTAAAATATAATGCTTATTGATTTTCTTGTATAGTTATAGAAGTAATGTATGACCATTATATAAAATTTGGGAAATATGGCAAATGTAAAGAGGGAAAGAAAAGGCATCCATAATTGATCTCATTATTTTGCAGGAGAGAGAAGGCCTAATTTCTATGCTTAAGAGTCTCTTTCTCTTCACTTTGTTCTCTTATTAGCCTTCCTCTAGTTCATTGGTTACCCAGGTTAAAAGCAGTTTTAAAAGAGGGTACTCTCTTCTACAACTCGGTTGTAGATGCACTCATTGGTATCACAGGTCTTGACTAGGGCACATTTTTGGAATTAATTGCAAAGATTTCTCTCACCTTATCATATGGAAGATAAAATTTACGTAACTTGTGTTTTTGGTGTAGTGATCCCAGAGAATTAATGAGTAAGATTTAAGGCAGCACTGCTCAATCTTGGCACTAAGGTCATTTCAGATCAGAGGATTCTTTGTTGTGGGCTTCCCTGTGTGTTGTAGGACGTTGATCAGCATCTCAGGCTTCTACACCCTAGATACCAGTGGCAAAATCTCTTTGCCTGAGTTATAACAATCAAAAATGTCTCTAGAAATTGCCAAATGTTCACTGGGTGAGAGGGGGTGAAGTTGCCCCTGGAGAGAACCACTGTCACGCACACCTAGAAGTTAGAAGTGCCAGAGTCTCTGGACTTTCAATTGGTCATGTTTGAAATATGAAATGTCACGAAGATAAGCATTTTAATGAAATTTCTGAAAACACAAATTTTATCGATAGCTTGTGTTCCTATTGTTCCTTTTTCAATGAGATGTGCATTGTTATGAAGACATGAGAGGCCTGAATGTGAGTCTTATCAATCAGGAGTTCGTCAAGGGCAGAGCAACCACTTTAGGTATTTCAATTAGAAAGGGAGTTAATACAGGGAACTAGGAGCTTTCAGAACCCTTAAAAGAGCTGGACAGGTGAGTGAAGGTCAGGGAGGACTACTGGCTTTCAGGAAATCTAGAAAGCTGGAGTCATGGAAAAGCTTTCTAGAAGATTAGAAGGTTGCAGGAATCCCATAGGGTTTGCTACTGATAATCTCAATAACTTGTACAAATAATTTGAGTCATTTTTTAGAAAGAAACCTGGAAGCTACTGGCTCTCAACATTATTTGCCATCTGCTGACACTGGAAAGCCTGTCTCTAGCTGCTGCAGGATGAGGTGGAGATAATGGCTTCGCCTCCTCTTGTGCTTCCAGGATCTCATATGAATGCCCTTCAGTGGCCAAATCTAACTAAAATCCTGTTGGCAAGGGAGTCTTGGAAATGTAGATTCTAGGCTTTCAGCCCTGCAGCCCCAGAAGGTGCTGAGAACAGGGATATGACTGAGATAGTCGAGAAGATATTGTGATATGGCAAAGGGGCAATTATTAAAGTGTCTTTTGTTAGCATTAGATTTGACAAGGGGGATAGCCTACTCCAGTGATGCTATATTGATAAAATATCCTGAAGCTTCTTTATCTGATTATCATGTCTTGTACATTGTTAAGACACTATAGAAGCTAAAGCTATGGGATGTGTGGGATGGATGAAGTTTCCTGGTGCCGGTAAGACAAGCAAACCTACCGTTGCATAAGAATATATTCATGCGCTATTCATTTATTTATTTGATGTTATCTCATAATGTTCCTTCTAGTAGCCATTATTTAAAATATTCAAGTATTACTTTTATCATGAAAAATAAGCCTAATAAACTTGAAAAAGTATTACTGCTATTAAAAAATCTAATGTATAATATTCATTTTGCTATATATATATTTCAAAAACATTATTTTAAAGGCTCTATATTATTTAATCATGTGGATTTAACATTTGCGCATAAATCTTGGTCCCCAACTTTAGTTAATGCCTTAGGATAGGTTTTTAGAAGCCGCTAACTCATCTAAAACTGTAAATTAATTGCTGTACCAAATGTTTGGAGTGATTAGTTACCACCAGCAGCATATGAAAGTTCCTGTTTTCTGACACTTTATGAACACTGAGGTCAAATTGTTTATCTTCAAACCAAACCAAACAAAAAGACTGCCATTGTTATAGGCAAATGTTATTTTTTTGTTGTATAGTTTTGTATTTCTTTGGTTTTACTATGTGAGTTTCTTTATTTAGGTTCTGCACATGCCTTAAAAATACTTATTATGGTATAGGTGATATAAACTCAAGGTACAAAACTCAAAATGAACAAAATGACAGACAGTGAGAAATAAGGCTGGCTTTTCACCCCTCTGCTTCAGTCAATCAGTTTATCTCCCAGGAGGCAAGCATTTGCCTATTTTTAGTGTGTACTCCAGAGATGCTGTACGTTTATGTAAGATAAAATGTATATGTATGAATATACGTGAATATAAACCCACATACTTTTATAATTTTTACCAAGGGGTAGAATACTATGCATACCATTCTGTAATCTTTTTATCAATGTAAATTAGAGAACTTTCCATATATTAGCCGTTTGCCATGATTTATTTAATCAGTTCACTATTGATGGTCATTTTCGGTTGTTTTTGATTATTAGAATCCATGCTGTGATGAGTAACTTTGGTTCTACTAATTTTGCAGACATAAGTGCATATGTGTAAGATAAATTCCTAGAATTAGAAGTGCTTAAGCATAGATTTTATGTATATTACATTTTAACAGATATATGCACAGTTATTTTTAGTTTAATTGTAAAGTCACTAGTGCTTTTTATTAGAAGAAAACAGCTATTCTTCCTTGAGTCACATGGGGACTGTAGCCTAAGAATTTATCCTAATAGTAATGGCTGCAATGGCTGATTTTATGTGTCAATTTAACTGGTCTGTGGGGTGCCCAGATTAAACATTATTTCTGGGTGTGTCTGTGAGGATGTTTTGGATGAGATTAGCATTTGAATCAGGGGACCTAGGAAAGTATCCATTGCCCTCAACAATGTGGAGGCTCATGCAATTTGTTGAGGGCCTGATTAGAACAAAAGGCAGAGAGAGAAGGAATTTGCCCCTTTTTTTCCTGCCTCACTGCTACTGCCAGAGCATCTCATCTTCTGCTCTTGGACTAGGATTTACACCATTGGCTCCCCTGGAGTGCAGGGCCTTTGGACTCAGTCTGCATTACATCACTGCCTTTTCTGGGTCTCCAGTTGCTGATGGCAGAACATGGAACTTCTCAGCCTCCAAAGTTGTGCCAGCCAATTCCTTATTATCTATGTATCTCTCTATTGTTAAAAAGGGAAGACTTTAAGCAAGTTTAAATTTATCAGTCTTTTGAGAAAAAACAAAAAAACCTCCAACAACGATTCATGCAGCCTTCAGAATGAGAATTTAGGCTCTAAAAACTCCTGCCTGCTACATGATCAGGCAGCATTTATGGACAGAAAATCGAAGTGGGGTGAAGAGTACAACCAAATTGGTTACAGCATGGTATTTTGTCTTATTTGAATCAGTTGACTGCCTTGGAGATGTCCTGGGCCCAGTGCAGGACTCTAGTCCAAATCAACGGCCTCCCACAACGTTTATTTAACACTATCTTATCTCCTATTGGTTCTGCTTCTCTGAAAAACCCTGACAAATAATAATGTTTATTATGTTCTACTCAATGTTCTGAGCACTTTCCCTATAACAATTATTTAATTGTTATCACAGCCACATGCACTAGGTATCATTGTTAACATTTTCACGTTTCTGTAGAGAAAGCTGAGGCATAAGAGTTTAAATAACGTGCCTAAGGCCATTAGGGGCAGTGAGTGAGGGAGCTGGAATCTGAATCCAGGTTGTCTAGCTTCAGAGCCTAAGCAGTTAGGCATTCTGCTACACTACCAAGCAGACTGAGCTCATTCTTTTAAGTAGTAATTCCGAATCTTTGTCTAGTTTATTTGGTGCTTAAGGGAATGGTCCTTAGATGCATGTGACTTAATGATAGACCATATGCTAATTTTTGTAAGCCCAAAGGTACACCTTAAAAATTTTTTTAAAATTTTGCCACTTGTGACACTTTAGTCCTTTTCCCATGGGATTTCAATTTTAAGTTTTTGAGGTAGACAACCATATAATCTGTGAATATTGTTAATTTGATCACGTTGATGATATTATAACTCTAATTTATTTTTCATATTTTAATGTATTGGCTCAGACTTCCACGATGCTATAATGTAATTTTGATGTCTTTTTTCTTCAGATTTCAATGGGAATGAATGTCTACAGTGGTCCACAGTGTGTAGGATATTAATATTAATTCATAGTTTTGGACAGAGGTTCATGACCATAATGAGGGACTCTCGTTCATCACGTACAAAGAGTCCTTAATGAGGAATAAATGTTTAGTTCTATCAAATGCTTGTTAGGGGGGTCACATATGAATATTATCACATATAATTATATTAATTGATTGACTATGTTTGATGATGACATGTTCTAATTACATCTATTGCTATAAAATGAACTTCCCCAGTGGCTGGAAACAATAGCCATCATTTATTTTGCTCATGAATGCAAGTTGACTGGACTCAGTTCAGCAATTTTAGCTGGAGTAGAGAATGGGTGGTGTGGATTAGGGGTGGGGAATGGGACTGGGAGGTGGGTGCAGTTTCTATTATAGCTCTAAGGCAGTCTGGGTTAGACCAACCAGCCCAGGTTAGGGGTGAGGGCTTCGAGTCACCCTGATACTGGTAAGAAATCCTTCAGTGGCCTTGGGAGAGAAACAACTCAGCTTACTTGACAGATGTGCCAGAGCCCAGGGGAAAGCATCCACCATCCACAGGGAGCAAAAGAGGCCTCAAGGCCCGAAACACAGAATACCTGTTCAGGGAAAGAGTGGCTGAAGGCCAAGGGAGAAACCAGTTTGGGCCTCACAAAAGACGTTGAGGTGCCTGTGACATTGGTGGTGCTTGATCAGGCGGTCTGCACCTTAAAAAGAATCACGCTTGACAATTCACTCTGAAGTCAGCACTGCATACACTCTAGAAAGACAGTGGCAGTCAGCGGGGAATTGTTTTTGGGAATGTTTAGGCTGTAAAGAAGAAATACCTGAATGAATAAGTGAGTAAACAAAAATCAAAGAGATAGGACATTTTCCAGAGGTATCCTGTGAGAGCTGTGTCCCTATCTTTTCTCCAACCTTCAAAGACCAACTCCCTAACGAGAAAATGCTTGGATCAAGCCGGAGGCTGTTTGGGTACAACCTTCTAATTTCATTCCTTAGCTGTGACGTTGAATAAGTTGCTAAATCTATCTGTGCCTCAGCTTTCTCATTTGTGAGATGGGTCAAAACCAGTATCTTCTGTCTAGGAATATGAGTAAGGTTTATATGAATATCTATCTATGTATCTATCTATCTATCTATCTATCTATCTATCTATCTATCTATATCTATCTATCATCTATCTATCTATCTATCTATCTATCTATCTATCTATCTATCTATCATCTATCTGTATCTCTATCAATTATCCATCTATTATCTATCTATCTATCATCTATCTATCTATCTAATCTATCTATCATCTATCTGTATCTCTATCAATCATCTATCTATCTATTATCTATCATCTATCTATCTATCTATCTATCTATCTATCTATCTATCAATCATCTATCTACTGTCTTCCAGTATCATCAGGCACTATATAACCACTTTTGGTTAATGCTGGTCATTGTTGTTTTTTTTTCTGAGACTTTATATACAGTCACCAGGTCTCTTAATCTCTCCTCTAAATATATGTCATCCAAATCCATCACGTCTCATCAACACTCAGTACAACCCTACAGGTGCCTCATAATCCTCAGTCTCCCTGATTCAAACCTCAACTTGGATAATTTTCCATACCAACTATTTGAAAAGCGCAGCTATGCTCTAGTGATTTCCTTATTTTATCAGTTTTCAATCTAAACCCTTTTGCCCTACATTCAAGACTTCATTTCATTCTTTACTATGGAAATATATACACACACACACAGAACATATACATACGCATATATACTTAGACACATACACAACATCTACATATATAGTTAGACACATGCATGCACACACATGTACATATATACTTACACATACATACATGGATGTTCTTACATACACACACACATATATATAGAGAGAGATGGAGTTTTGTTTGTTTTACATAAAAGGTAACTTAGCATTTATCTTATGTTACATTTCCTCTTAACTTTCTGTTTTTATGTATTGGGCTGGCTCATTTTTATTTTTATTTTTATTTTTATTTTTTTATTTTTTTATTTTTTTTTTTTTGAGACAGAGTCTCGCTCTGTCGCCCAGGCTGGAGTGCAGTGGCACGATCTCGGCTCACTGCAAGCTCTGCCTCCCGGGTTCACGCCATTCTCCTGCCTCAGCCTCCCGAGTAGCTGGGACTACAGGCGCCCACAACTGCGCCCGGCTAATTTTTTGTATTTTTAATAGAGACGGGGTTTCACCGTGGTCTCGATCTCCTGACCTTGTGATCCGCCCGCCTCGGCCTCCCAAAGTGCTGGGATTACAGGCGTGAGCCACCGCGCCCGGCCAAAACAGTGTCTTCCTGATATGCAGGTTTCTGGTTTTGTGCAGCTGTCCACCCCACTCTGCACGAGATCTCTGGTTTAGGTAAGATGGACTCAATCCCCTGCCCCTGGAAGGTGGAGTTTGATTTCTCTATACCGGTAATTTTACTTTCATTCCACTAATGGAGCCCTGTGCAGCTGTTAACAAGAATGGGCTGACTTAATAAAGGAAGACATGGCTAGTTAAGGGAAAGAAATGACATACACACATGCTAAATTACTACCAGCAGTTATTGACAGAGGCAGGAGGCATAATTTTGATCAGTGGGGTGTGGAGAACTTACAGGAAAGATTTCTTTGTTCTTGAAAAAGAGACACAGGGAAGAAACAGCTCTCCTTCTCTGTCTCCAGACTTTGCTGTATCAGACACAAAGCACAGAGTTGCTGAAGCTCCCTTGTGGTTAGGGAAGACTTCCTGAGGACAGAGCCAAGGTGTGTAGGAGGCCAAGCCAGGGCTTTGAGGAATTCCACAGGGGTGGAATGCCTAGCCCTTGGACTGTTGTCTTGTGAAAATGCATTTGCTCAGCCTTGGAGTGGTTGTGGGGCCTTCTGTCACTTGCAGCTGAGCACCTCCTAACTGAGGCAGCTCCTTTACTGTAGTATCATTTGGTCTGCACGAGGGTCTCTTTCCAGCCTGAGCCTCATTGATAGTGGTGGTTCCATGTCACTATTATTAAGAGAGAATTCTTCTCAGACTCTTTGGTACCCTGGAATCCCTTGCTATATATTTTTGTGCTTTTCTCCACTGTTATGAGATTTTAATGCTGGATTGAGAGAAGCTGTATCATGGACAACATAATGACGTTTTAGGCCAAAATTCCCATCACATTCTTCTCCTATGTGTCTGCATAGACAAATCCATACTTGTCCTTCATTTCCAAGGTCAGGCTTTACTGCCTCTGAGAAGCCTTCCTTTCCTATCCTCAGATAGAATTAAACCTCCTTTTGTGCTATTTTTTTCTTAGGAATACTTTGCTTTTTTTGTTGTGTAGCATCATTTATTAGACTAAACACTGTAATAAACTCTTTTCATATACACATCTCATTTAATCTCTAGGACAACCAGTTCAGTTGGTGTAATTATTGACATTTTACAGGTGAGGAAATTGAAGCATGGAAAGGTTAAGTGACTTTCCCCAAATTACACAGCTAGTAAATAGCAGCGGTGGTATTTGAAACTAGGTCTATCTCACCTGAAAGCTTTACTCTTAATAACATGCTGTGTACTGTATCAAACAATTGAGCACTTACATGTGTTTCTCTGGTGAGCATCTTGAAGGTGAGCTGCTTGCTCACTCTCTACTACCTGAACTGTTTGCAGTCTTTGGCACATAGGAGACATGCAGGATGGGAATGTTGAGCTCAGAAGGTTTGTTAGGCAGTGCTTTGGGCATCAACAGCTATGTGGGGGAAGGAGAAGGGTGTTTTAATTGTGTTGTCTTAGATTCTGTATTTTGTCTATTTGGCATCCACTCATTGTATGTCCAGTTGTATTAACTATGTGTTCTTATTTCTGTGTTCTCGATGCTTTGGTATTTAGGGACCTTATAGACCTGAGGAGAGGCTGCTTCTCCCAGGGCTAGCTAATTCCTAAGAACAATCACAATTTACCTATGAACACTCTTTTCACATGTAAATCGATCCATCCCAAGTTTATATCCCCTGCCACCTTCTTAGCTAATGCACCCACAAGCCCACATTTTCTCTGCCCTGAATCATCCCAGGGCCAGGTATCAAGCAACTAGAAACCATTTCTATAACTGAAAGTCCACTAGAATGATTCAGATTAGCCAGTCCTAAACTGTTCATCCTACCCTGCCTTGCCTTCCCCACGGAAACCCCAGTGAAGGCCATGGCCTGGATTTTGTCTCATTCCTGCCTTCTCCTACTTGACCAAAGCCTAATGCTTTCCCCGTGGCCCTACATGGCATTTATTACACTCACAGATTCCTTGGGTGGCCTGCTGGCTGCTCTTACTGTACATCCCAAGCAAAATTCATTATTCTCATCATGAACACCTGCCCAGGCCCCTATACCTATAATCTAAGCACCATTCCTTCTACCTGGCAGCCCAGCCAGAAATTCTGGAGTGGTTTTTACATTCTCCCTCTCTCCTTACCTGCCAACATTTAATCTGTCCCTAAATCCTGTCCAGACTGCATCAGCAATGCTGAGTGAGTAATCCCCACACTCACTGGTGGTCCAAGGTGTCATCATCTCCCTGCAGGGCTCTTGCTGAGACTTCATGCCCGGGCTTTTTTCTGGGACCTGTAAGTGTATCAACTTCTTCTTTCCAAGCCTTTTTCTCATTTCCTTCTGTGGCTGCACCAACTTTGCCACCCCATATCCAGCATGTGCATTCTTATTAAAAAGGAAAGTGAAAGGAAGGACAGGGAAGGGAAGGGAAGAAAGCAGGACTGGGCAGAAGAAGTCAATCTGTGATTCAGTCTCCTGATGAAAACCTCAGCTGACCCTACAGGGAGCTCTGAAGGTGGGATGAGTCTGCAGGGTTGTGCCCAGTTGGGTTGAGTTGTCCAGCTGAGTGAAGCTCCTATACCACCATGTGTATCAGTTACGGGATGTGGGCTACCCTGCAAAGGGGGCATGTCCTGAGCAAGCAGTCTTTCTTCAGTGAAGTGACTCCCTGAAGAGGCTGACAGCTGAAGACATTGGGCTGCAGCGTTCCCAGCAGTTGGAGGAGTAAGTCCTTCATTCTGGAGGGTTTTTCGTGGTGCCTCACAGCCTCTACCACGTCTGTACCACTGCGTAGCTGGTTCTCTCTAGAACACCCTCCCCTGCTCATGCCATCACTTTTGCTACTTCTGAGCTGCTGCTGTCTCTCTCAGAGGGAGATTTGGACATGATATAACTAGAGCACATGTTCTTTGCTCAGCATCAAGGAGGATGAAGCCTCAAACTCTGGGAGCCTGTTGGGAAAAAGCTGAGTGTTGAGAAGAAAGCTGAGGCAGGGCTTGTGTGTCTGACATAATGGTCCTCTGGAATGCATCTAGACTTGCTGGCTCTTTACTTCTAGCCCTCCTAGGCTCCTAGATCAATTGTATTACCATTATCTCAAGTAGTAGAACATGTTCCTTATAAATGCTAAACCACCACAGCTGTAGATCATGTGCCTGCCCTTTTGACCTCCACATTCTCACTGTTTCTCTGTTGGATTACCAATAAATAGCATGGGCTTCCAGAGCTCGGAGCCTTCGCAGCCTCCACAATCGCAATGGCCCCCTGGTCCCACTTTACCTCTCAAACTGTCTTTTTCTCAATCCTTTGACTCCGCTGGACTTTGTCGCCCCCACGACCTGGTGTTGGGTCTGATCACCCCAACAGGAGCCCCTGAGAATGCCTCACTTGCTTGGGTTTCTTTCCTGATTTGGGTGCTTTTCAGCTTGCCACTTTCTCCTCCCCATTGAGGCTGTCTCCTCCTGCTTTGGAGACTGTTGTGAATCTTGATGAAACGTTATAGCCCTCAGAGTATGATGGGTTGGAGGAGTGCTGTGATTTCTGATGCTAGCCAGCCGATCCGTCACTGCTCTCCACCACTTCCCCCTGAATGGGGAGGGCCCTGTCTTGCTCTGCAGGGTGGTTGTGGGTGACCAAGGAGCATGGAGAATTGAGTGCAGCAAAAGCCTGACCCCCCTCACTGCTGGAGCAACACCAAGGCTGCCTTCAATTCCTCAGGCAGCCTCAGCTGTGAGCCTTGGGAGTTCCCATGCACCAGAGAAGGGGGCTCTGGCCCTCTGACAAAGGACCCAAGGTGAAAGTGGGGGCCGGATGTGCTGAATGAACCTATTCTTTTCTGAAATTCAGTCTCTGCCTTTTGCTCATAAATTTGTGTCACTGTAAAGAATACACCCAGCTTCAAATTATTCTCATCCAGAATAGGTCCAGCTGTCAAACCAAGCCACAGGCATGAGGCCAGCAGTCACATTTTAAAGAGTAAGGCCTAATCCCTTCCTTGTTAAACTGTGGTGTTAGCTCAGCCTGACTGGGACCTGAGGGCTACCTCACAAAAGCAAAAAGAGCATGTAGAGAAATCCAAGCCACTGAGTCAAGAAGCAGCTGGCTCAGTGTCCCAAAGAAGAGAGCTCTGACACAGGAACCCAAGGTGAGCCAGAAAGAAATAGCTTAGAAGCAAGGAAGCTGGGATGGAACAGCATGTCCACCTTCAGCGGCTGGCCTCAGCTCTCCCTGAGGGCCCATCCATTGTGCCAGTGGCTGCAGTAGGACAGTCAGGAGGAAAGGAAGCATCGTTCCCCACCTTTGGAAGGGACCCTCATAGTAACTACCTCATCATTCAAGAAACACTGACTTTCTACTTCATGCCAGTTACCATGCTTGTGGTACAGATTCAAAGCTGACTGATATGCAAATGTACTCTGTTCTCCAACAACCAAAAAGCAGGAGGATAAACACTCAGATCCCTTTGTTTGAGGGGGTCCATAGAATATTTCCATTACAGGGAATTTCTAACACATACAGAAGTAGGCTAAATAATGAAACGAGCCTGGACATGGTGGCTTATGCCTGTAATCTTAAAACTTTGAGAGGCTGAGGTGGGCAGATTGCTTGAGTTTAGAGTCTAAGAGTTCAAGACCACAGTCAGCAACATACTGAAACCCTGTCTCTCCAAAAAAAAAAAAAAGAAGCTGGGCATGGTGGTGCACACCTACAGACACAGCTACCCTGGAGGCTGAGGTGGGGGATCATTTGATCTTGGGAGGTCCAGGCTGCAGTGAGCCATGATTGCACCACAGCACTCCAGCCTGGGCAACAGAGTGAGATCCCATTGCTTAAAAAAAGAGAGAGAGAATGAACCTCCACGAATGTGCCACTCATTTAAAATAAATATCAACATAATGCCAAAAGTTATTTCCTGTCCATCTCCTCTCATTGTTCCTTCAAGCATCTCTTGACTTCATATAATTTCATTTCTAAATAGTCTAGTGTACCTCTATATGATCAAAACTTCAAAAAATAATCACAATACAAATAATAATTCCTCAGTATCATCAAACATCTAGTGAGAGTTCAGATTTTTCTTGGTTGTCCTACAAATACGTGTGTTTTTGAACAGTTGGTTTTTAAAGATTGGGATTCAAACAAAATTAAACAGGTAGATCTTACTCCATGCATGGAGCTGTAGCAGAAGTGTGAACAGAGGGCATGGAGTGGAGTTTTATGGCACAGAACCTAGAAGGGGCTCCCTGAATCTATCTCTGGGGGCTCACAGGGGTTATGAGCACGAGCTCTAGGAACTGCCTTTCAAATCCCATCTGTGTGAAATGTGCAAGTTCACCCCTCCAAGTCTCAGCTCAGGTCTTCATGTGCATAACCCACAAGATTGCTGGGATCTTAAATGAGATGACATACAGCACTTGGCACATAGGCTCACAGTAAGTGCTCAGTAATTCTGAATACAGCCAGGTGCAGTGGTACATGTCTGTAGTTCCAGCTACTTGGGAGGCAGAAGGGGGAGGATTGTTTGAGCCCAGGAGGTCAAGGCCAGCCTGTGCAACATAAAAAGAACCCATCTCAAAAACAAAAACAAAAACAAAACAAAACAAAAAAACCCCTTCTGAATATAATTATAATACCAATAGTAAAACAAAAAGTGATGACATTTAATTTAGATCTGCAACCATGCAGGCATGTGCAAGGTAAAACAATTAGGACATATTTTCAGTCAGGCATAATGACTCATGCCTGTAATCCCAGCACTTTGGGAAGTCGAGGCAGGTGGATCACCTGAGGTCAGGAGTTTGAGACCAGCCTGACCAACATGGTGAAACCCCATCTCTACTAAAAATACAAAAAATTAGCCAGGCATGGTGGTGGATGCCTTGTAATCCCAGCTACTCAGGAGGCTGAGGCAGTAGAATCTCTTGAACCTGGGAGGTGGAGGTTGCAGTGAGCTGAGATCTCACATAGTACTTTAGGCTGGGCAACAAAGAGCGAAACTCTGTCAAAAAAAAAAAAAAAAAAAAAAAGGACATATTTTCAGACAGAGATAATAGGCGGCTGTATGTAAAAACAAGGATTGGAGACCAAGTTTATCTGACAAATGGTATGAAGGCCCAGGGTGGAAGTATTGGTAGATGAGGTGGTGAAGAGGGTTGTGACCAGACCATATGTCAAGGGTCATATGTATGGAGCCAAAGAGTTGAGACTTCATCTCATAGGCACTAGGATAGGCAACGGTCTGTGGGGAAGTGATGGCATTGGGTTCTGCTGGCAGTTGCATGAAAGGGCAGGCCCTGGAGGAGGCAGCCCGGGCATGAAGTCTCAGCAAGAGCCCTGCAGGGAGATGATGACACCTTGGACCACCAGTGAGTGTGGGGATTAGTCACTCAGCGTTGCTGATGCAGTCTGGACAGGATTTAGTGACAGATTAAATATCAGTAGGTAAGTAGACAGGGAGAATGTAAAAACCACTCCAGAATTTCTGGCTGGGCTGCCAGGTAGAAGGGATGGTGCTTAGATTATAGGTACAGGAGCCTGGGCAGGTGTCCATGATGAGGATAATGAATTCTGCTTGGGATGTGCAGTAAGAGTGGTCTGCAGGCCACCCAAGGAAGACACTACTCTTACTTCCACGTCTTCAAATGCCCAAGGAATTGGTTAGGAGGAAAATGCAAAGGACTGAAGTTGTGTCTGGTGTGTCTCCCCTGCCTGCTCTGGATGCCGCTACAAAACCTGACAGCTCCTTGCACTGAGAGGATTAGAGGGAGACTGATGGCCTTTTCAAAGGCCACATTGTAAGTGCAATGTTGATGGCCGGTGAATAAAATCTAGACTGATTTATTTAAAATGTAGTTTATTTATGTATTTAAATGTAAAATGGACACTGGTTATGGCTGTGACGGAGACAAAGGACCCTGCATTCCACCAAACTGCAATTCTTAAATGTCCACACCATTTGAGGATTTGATGGCACAAATCAAATAGCCCATCCTTTTATCTCACCTTCCTACATTTTCCCATTTCCCATCCTTTGCTCAGACCAATGTGGCCTGATGTGAGGGAGCAATAGGAAAGCCTTTCACAGCCCTAACAGTGTTCAGGTGCTGGGACCTTCTTTGGAATTTCTTGTTAAGTGAGAGGATAAATATCCTTTGTGGGTTTTCTTTTTTTTTTCTTTTTCTTTTGTATTTTTAGTAGAGACGGGTTTCACCATGTTGGTTAGGATGGTCTCGAGCTCCTGACCTTGTGATCTGCCCACCTCGGCCTCCCAAAGTGCTGGAATTACAGGTGTGAGCCACCGCACCCGGCCTAATATCCTTTGTTTTTAAAGCATTTGTATTTGGTTTTCTATTCCTCAAAGCTAAAAACGTGCTGGCTGCATTTATAACATTTAAAGACCCTTCCAATTAAAAAATCTGGTTGCTGCTGTATTTCTGTACCCGCTCTCTTTTATTCCAAGGTGCTGTTCTGTCTCATTTCTGTCTATCGAAATTCCTAGCACTTTTCAAAGGTTACTGCTCTTTTGAAGACTTCTGTGATCATCCCCCATAGAAGTGATCTATGTTTATTGTGGTCACTCGCCACCCAATTCATGTAGTTTCATATGTATGTACATATTCTCTCTTAATTGATATCTACACAACTTGAATCATACAATATGGCATGTTTTTCCATTTATTCATGTTTTCCTTTATTCTATGTTCCTCATTAAATTTTATAGTTGTTTTCATATAGATCCCTTATGTTTATTTTTTAGTGGATTTTATACACACAATATTAAAATATTTCTAATCACTTTTGCTGCTCTCCTCTCTCTTGGGGACCACTTTACCAAGACATGGTTATTGAGTCTTTTTTATACCATTCACTCTATTTAATGAGTGAGTCCTATATATTAGAGTTATATCCTCTGTATTTCCTAATCGTTTTAGATGAATTAGCTTCCTGAATCCACATATGACACTATGAGCAAAGCACCACTACATTTTTAACCATTTTGCATGTAAGAAAATTGAGACAGAGAGAATTTGAGTAAGTTATGAGTAAGTTTGAATAATTATGGTCCATACATAAGAAAAACAACTATCAATAGAAACTGTCTCTGAGGGTACCCAGATGTTGGGCTTCCTAGGCAACTAAAAATTACTTATGAGGCAGGTAAAGAAACAAGAAATTATGGTCCATACATAAGAAAAACAGCTATCAGTAGAAATTGTCTCTGAGAGTACCCAGATGTTGGGGTTTCCTAGGCAAGCACTTTATATCAGCTATCATGAGTATGTTCAAAGAAGTAAAGAAAACCATGTCTAAAAAATTAAAGAGAATTACAAGCACTGTGTCTCACCAAATAGAGAATATCAATAAGAGACAAAAATTGAAAAGAAGCAAATAGAAATTCTGGAGGTAGAAAGTTCAATAATGAAATAAAACATTTACTAGAGGAGCTCATCAGATATGAGCTAGCAAAAGAAAAAAATCAGCAAATGTGAAAATAGCCCAATTGAGATTATACAGTTGGAGAAAAAGAAAGATAAAATATTGAAAATGAATAGATCCTTAGTGACTTATATGACAACATGAAGCACAACAATACATAACAGGAGTCTCAGAAGGAGAGGAGAGAGAAAGGGTGGAGAAAGCACATTTGGATAATGGCCCCAAACTCCCCAAATGTGATGAAAAACATTAATCTACACATCCAAGAAGCTCAACAAACCCCAGATTAAAGATGGAAAAATTAAAAACCTAGACGTATCATAAATGATCACAAGCCAAAGACAAATTTAGCTAGGTTGTAGATTTATGATCAGTATACAAAACCCAATATATTTATACAAGAGCAATACACAAACTGAAAATGGAATAAATATAATTCTATTTATAGTAAGAAAAATAATATAACAGCATATTCTATATACACAGAATTCTTAGGAATAAATTTAACAAAAAGAACTACAAGACTTATTCACCGAGAACTACAAAACATTGTTGGAAGAAATTAAAGAAAGCCAATAAAGAAATAACATTTCATGTCCATGGATCAGAAGGCTTAATATTAATTAAGATGACAAACCTCTCAAATAAACTATAGATTCAACATGATATAAAAATTCTAGCTGCCTTTTTTTGTGGTCTTTTGTGCTTCCATACAAATTTTATGGTTGTTTTTCTATTTAATTGAACAATGTCATTGAAATTTTGATAGGGATGCATTGAATCTGCAAATCCCTTTGGGTAATGAGGACATTTTAACAATACTAATTCTTCTAACCCATGAACACAGGATAGGATATCTTTTCATTTATTTATGTCTTTTTCAATTTCTTTCATTAATGTTTTACAGTTTTTAATGTAAAGGCTTTTTACCTCCTTGGTTAAATGTATTTCTAAGAATTTTTTTGGTAGTTATTGTAAATTGGATTATTTTCTTGATGTCTTTTTCAGATAGGTTGTTGTTAGTGTGTAGAAATGCTGCTGATATTGCATGATTTTATATCCTGCAACTTTACTAAATTCTACACTTTAAATAGGTAAATTTTGTGGCATTTGAATTAACTAGTGATTAGGAAATACAGAAGATGTGCATGGTTTAGGTTTAATGTGAATTCTTGCCTCATCTATGAGGTTTGATCCCCATTTTGGGTTGTGAGTATATTGCTATGGGAGGTTCAAAACTTCTAACCAGTGACATTTTCCTCAAAACCTTGAGTCATTTTTTCCCCCTTCTTTCTTGCTTTCTTTTCCTCAATTTTTCTTCTTTTTAAAGTGTTTTTTTCTCTTTTGAAGTTTTACTTTGAAATATTTTGGGTATTCACAAAATATGAAATTATACAATGAATGACCATGTAGGTATCCACCCAAGTTAAGCAATTCAACATTATTAATTTGGTTGAAGATACAAGTCGACTTTTCTTTCTCTGGCAAAGTTTTTGTCCTCCCAGAGTATTAGATTTAGTTTTACTAGATTGTATTTTTCTTCACCCTCCTCAAATTTTAGTTTAGTGGCCCTTGATCTGCTTGATGAGTTTCTGAGAAATATTCTCCTCCCAAAGCATTAGGCGTTCCTCATTTCAGCATTGTAATTTAGATCTCTAGAAAGCCTGTAATCCCAGCACTTTGGGAGGCCGAGACGGGCGGATCACGAGGTCAGGAGATCGAGACCATCCTGGCTAACACGGTGAAACCCCGTCTCTATTAAGAAATACAAAAAACTAGCCGGGCGAGGTGGCGGGCGCCTGTAGTCCCAGCTACTCGGGAGGCTGAGGCCGGAGAATGGCGTGAACCTGGGAGTTGCAGTGAGCTGAGATCCGGCCACTGCACTCCAGCCTGGGTGACAGAGCGAGACTCCGTCTCAAAAAAAAAAAAAAAAAAAAAAAAAGAAAACCAAACTAGCCATTGAGGCTCCCCAGTCTTATTTCTCTTTTAGGGCTGACTGTGGATGAAGGGCAGAGATACAACTTATCAGCACTGCTCATGGCCTCTGGGACTTAATCAGGATTTTGAATCATTCAAGAAACATCTCAGGTTCCTTTTCTGTATCCATAGAAATGAAGACTAGAAGGGGCAGGTGATACTGACTCTTTGCAAATTGAATGCTGCCTCTAGTAGAGATTTTCCATACTATTCCCTGTAAACAGCCAACAAAAATCCAGCAGGATGGTTTTACACACATATGGGTAAGAGTCATGGTTAGATATGATTGGAGGTCTTGAGCATAATTTTTAAAAATGATGCTTAAGAGAAGACAGTGTAAAAATGTGTACTTAGGTTCTTAAAATCAGTAACATGCAACGTTGGCACAGTAATTAGATATTCCCAATGCTCTGTTGAAATCCTTCCTGGAAACCATTTATGAATCCCAGGAACAGGAGGTCTGCTCACCCTACTTCTGCAGAAAGGACATGATGTCATGGACAGTAATGTGCTCGTCAGCTGTGAGCCCCTGGGAGGACAGCTCTGAGTCTTTCCCTTTTGCTGACAGATTCTTCAGCAGCTCCTGATGGTTTCACAGCTTTGTGCTTCATGGATTATTGTTCCACATATCACTTTTGTGCATTGTCTTCCTTCTGTTCTTGCAGTTGTGTCTCATACTTCTCCTTGCTGACACTTTTCTGGCTATTTATAAGACCCTGATGCCACCAGCCACGGCTTCTTTCTCTGGAGCTGGTACAGGGTCCTCCCCACAAATACCTCCATTCCTGGGCTGAACTGTGACTCCAATTCTATGTCAAGGGGAGGAAATAATGCCTTGGGATGTTGCATTTGGAGTTTGGGGCTAGAAAACACCATAGAATGGAAGGAGGATGGGGCCTTTTCCCCTCTGCCATTGCCGGGGCTCAGATCTGAGAGTGTGAACTCTGCAGGACAGTCCCATTAGGACCAACCTACCCATCTGCCTGGAGTCTGGGAGCCGCCTCAAAGCCCACCTTGTCCATGTGTCCTTCCTCTCCTCTTTGGTTGTATAATGAGACTCCCCAGGTCAGCACAGTGCTTCTTCCCGAAGCTTCAGATGAGTGGCTTTGCTGAAAACTAAGCTTGCATTTTCCCGAAGCTCTGCCAATTGTGTGGTGGAGAAGGCCTAAAAGCTTTTTGAGTACCAGTTCTGGGCATTTAGCTTTACTTTCCATCCTTTGTAAACAGCAACAGTAGCAGAGTGTACTTTAAGGACAAAGCAGCAGGAAATCCTTTGAGACCTGAGGCCTTTTCAAGTGTTGAGATGGGTGCCAGGCAAAGCCCTCTATGTGAGTTAAGAGTCATTGTCCACCCCTATGGCTCTCATAGCTGAGGGACTCAGTGCTGCTCTACCTCCTGCCTTGTCTGCAGCTACCTATGGCCTCAGATGTGCATGCCCTTTTCTCTCTTGACTGGTACGCTTCTGGGGGCTGAGTAGAACTTTATCCTCCTTTTTTTTCTCTGGGTTCAGCTTGGGTACTTTCCTGGAATGGGAGCCTCTTTTGGGTACTTTGCTGGAATGGGGGCTCTGTAAAGATAGCTATTGCAAATGGGATTGTTTTTTCAATATCTTTTTTTGGATAGTGTGTTATTAATAGAAGCATTATATATATAATATAATATATACATATTACATGTGGAAACAGAAATAATGTTTCTATACATATAATGTTTCTACATTATGGACTTTTGTATGTGTGTATGTTTTTGCTTTACATTAACATTACATAATGTTTTACATTATGGGCTTGTATATATCTTGTTCATGGCTGTATCCCCAGTATCTAGAACAGTGCCTGGCATACAGTCAGTCAGTAGTAAGTGGTTTGTCACCTGTGGCAAGTCTCTTGCAATCTAATCCTCAGTTCCTATACACTTTATAGTGTTAAGATTGATTGATCTTGCTGTTGGGGTTGAGATCTTTAGGAATTGTCCAGCTTCGGATTTGGGCTTAATGTTATATTTGGGAAATTTGGAATTTTTCAAAGCCACCAGAAATAACAGTTGTATCAGCTTGTGACTGAGAGTGGAGTGTCTACGTGCTATCTTGGTCCATTTCAATTGAGAATCTGAGGTTCACTCTAGTGCCCAATGTCTAAACTGCTGCTATCTCTATGATTACAGAAAACCAAGTAGAAAGTAGGCCAGGTCAGGGTCTGGCAGAACCAGACTGAAGCCCAGTAACATTCTTAGAGAGGTGAACCCTGGGGTGAGCAGGGCCCTTCTGCGAATGGCAGTGGCCCAAGCATTCCTCTGCTGTGGCTTTGGCCATGACAGGCATAGACCCCAGAGACAGGGAGCTGGGGCTAATGAGCTAGGCTTTAGAAACAGGCTGTACTCTGCTGGGCACAGTGGCTCATGCCTGTAATCCCAGCACGTTGGGAGAGCAAGGCAGGTGGATCACGAAGTCAGGAGTTTGAGACCAGCCTGACCAACAATGATGAAAGCACGTCACTACTAAAAATACAAAAATTAGCTGGGCATGGTGGTAGGTGCCTGTAATCCCAGCTACTTGGGAGGCTGAGGCAGGAGAATGACTTGAACCCGGGAGGCGGAGGTTGCAGTGAGCTGAGATCACGCCACCACACTCCAGTCTGGGCAACAGAGTGAGACTCTGTCTAAAGCAAACAAACAAACAAACAAACAAATGCTGTTCTAGTGAAAAGTGGGGCTGAGAAGAAAAATCCTGCGTGAGGGAGAGAGAGAGAGACAGGGAGACAGAGAGCCAGAGAGAGCCAGAGAAAGGAACAGACTGAAATTTTGAGCAAGTTAGCTTATCTAATACTTGAATTTAGAAGGTATGGGCTTGTGCCTGCCTTTGGAGAGAACTGAGTCTGGGAGAACATGGCCTTGAGCTACTGATGGCTCACTGCTCTAGGAGAAAAGGGCAGGGAGTGTCTGAAGCTGGGGAAAGTAAGGGAATCAGGCAGATGCCTTGGACCAAGGCCCTGTTGTGAATTCAGCAGTGTTGCTTCTAGGAGCAGAGAGCATGGTGTAGCCAAATATAACTGAGAAGATCACCGATAGAGGAATGAGAATGAAGATGTGTGTATGTTGACTCAGTCACATGGTGAGGCTCAGAGAGAGAAAAGACACAATAGCAAAAGCCCAAATGTTGTGTAGGATGCAGAAGAGGCAGGAGGGAGGTGATTTCTTCTTGTCTAATGCTGCTTGGTGTTCTAAGCAGGCTAGGATGAATGACCCTGCCCTTGTGGAGCTTCTATTCTCATGGAGAATTTGGGATATCAAACCCGATTCTACTCGCCAGAAATGTCTGAGTCCAATCTCTGTTTCAGCCAAGAGTCTCAGGGAGCTTGAAGGTGAATTCAATACAACTCTACTTCCCTATGCTGTCTATGTCCCATGACATATTCTCCAGATCCACAATGATGGAGAGTTCACTGCATCATGAAGCAGCTCATTTGTCACAATTCTGGTAGCCAGGGGACTCTAAAAGCATCCTGAGCCTTTGGCAACACAGGCCAATTTAGGGAAGAAGAGGTTGGACCAATGAAGTAGGGTTCATACATAGCAAACAGAGATGGAGTGAACTGCCAGGGGAGTATGGGAACTAGTGGCTGAGTTCCTCTTCTGTAGGACAAGGCAACTTCCACTGAGCTGGGGAATGGCTGTGGGACAAAAGAACCATGTGGGGGCAGTCAGGATGGTTTTCCCACCACACATTATATCTTCCATCTCTCCATTTCCACTAGCCTTGAATTCTAGTCCCTGTGGGATAGTAAGAGCATGTCTTTGCTGCAACCAAGGAAGAAGCTGGAGCTGAATACACCACCCAGAGAAGGAAAGGTCTTGCTAAAATATCTACATTGCTCTGGGCAGCCCTGGAGAACAATTCTGGAAAACTGAGAGAGAACAGAAAAACCAAAATATGTGAATACAAGCTTGCCAGTTTCCAGAAGTTTATTCATTTTAGCTGATATGTATTTTTCAAGAACATGTTTTAACTGTGGTCCTTGGATGGGTGAATGGGATCTCAGGGTTATGATCCATCGATGTGTGAAAGTTAAGTACTGACAGCAGGAATGGGGTATAGGTGCCACCTTAGTGGGACAAACATCGCAACCGTGGATGGAGGGTTAGCAAAGACTTAGAGCAGGAGTGAGAATGATGAGCAGGACCTACATAGGGAGAGGGTGGAAGAGGCCTTTCAGAGGTAGAAATCACACCAAGCAAGGCTCAGCCACAAGACTTGACAAAGCATTTCGGAGAGACTGAAAGACCCATCTGGGTATAGTGGATGCAAAAGAGAGAGGAGGTAGACAGGAAAGTTGGGGCCAAATGGGGAAGAATTTTGCCTGCTGCGTGAAGGAGTTTGCATCTCATGTTGAGCCACTCCATCGATTTCCTCCCAACTCCTCTGTTGGGAGGCAGTTTCCTGCTCCATAAGTCCTGATGAGCGGTTTTCATGTGCCCTTGTGTCTCAGACTCGAGTTCTATTCCACTATCACCATCTTTTCTATAAGGTGATGGCCTTCAGACCCTGGGTTCTTCCACAAAGGCAGGGAAGTGCAGTGGGCAGATGCACAGGTTGGGAACCTGGCTGATGTGGGTTGTAATCCTGCCCCTGCCCCTCATTAGTTTCGCGACCATAAGCAAGGACTTCACTACTCCAGCCTCAGTGATCTCATCTTTAAAATGGAGAAATTAGCATCCACCTAACATGTATGGTCAGTGGCGGTGTGCATGTGAGTTTGCCTGGGGAACCGAAGTACCTCCCCTTGTTCTCTGTGCCTCCGGGTTCCTGTGGTGCTGTTTGGTGTGAAACAAAGAGCTAACTGACCTTGAACTCTGTATTCATGTCTTTTTAATATTTTTCTGCTACGTTGGCAAGGTGCTCAATAATAAGAAGCTAAGACAGGGAAATCATCTAGAAACTTCGAATCCACAGAGGGAAAATAATACAAATATCTAAGTGCCATGTATGCAATATAAATTCATAAGGTATATTGCACATTTTAGAAATATATCGCCTCACTATATATTCTAAATGTCACATAATGGGCTCAGTTTTCTGATATCTCAAATATATCTTCCAGGCTGTCAAGTATATTTTAGAAATGAGTAACTTTTTAATGGCCCATAGTGAGTAACCTCAGCAGAATAGGAGAAAATTCATTATTTCTCCTGGTGCTAAGTGACTTTTACATTCAGAGGTGGTCAGGGAGAGTGAAAAAAGAGACAGTTCTTTTTGGTTTGTGGCTTAGGAGGGGTTAGGGAGGTAAAATGCATTCACAGGGCACTATATAAATGGCCTGGATGGGAGATGAAAACTATGCTAAATAATGGGAGGGGGAAGGGTGGGGGAGCCTCTGCCGAGCCAGATGAATAGTGTGGGCAGTAGAATACCGGCCAGCATAAGCCCGAGATGCTGTTTAACATTCTGGCTCCATGGCACTTTCCAGGAGAGAAAGAGAAGGATTTGTTGCCACTGCCATAGGGGTGGGAAGGGAGAACAGAGGGGAGGGAGTGAAACTATATTGGGTACCAACTGCAGGACGGACACTTCATCTAGGTTATCTCATTTAATCCTCCTCAGATCCTTGGATGGTGGCATTTTTATCTCTATTTTGCTGACAAAGGAACAGGTTCAGAGCAAAGTAACCCGTTGAAGGTCATACTGCTTGGGCCTGGAGCCCAGATGCATATGACTCCAAGTCCTGCCCCATGAGTAGAGGATGTGAGGTGGGCCCCTTTGCATGAGTTGAGGGCTAGCCTGCTGGCGAGGCTGCCCTGCATTTTCTCCTGGAGATGGTGGTGAATGATCTTCAAGGGCTCCAGTCCCTGCCAGTTGTTTATCATCAGTATCTGCAGCAGCAGGAGGAGCTCAGCCAAGGCAGGTTTTCCTAAATGCATCTAGAGGAAAATGTAAAGGCCCATTCCAGGGTCGTCTTCTCTTTGACAAACTCTATTCCTTACCCGAATACCAAGAGCCGCCAGTCCGAAGACTAGGTGGGAAGGATGCAGAAGACAGTCAACAAGGACCAAGGCACTGCTGAGGCAATTTGGTTGGAGTAGGAGGCTTCCATTCAACCTCATTGCAAATGGATGGTGGGATACCCTTCCTGGCAAGAAGCTGAGCAGCTCTGTTGACCTGGGAAGGAAGAGCCCACTGAGGCATTAGAGTGTCTCCAGGCCTATGAGCTTAATGGAGAGATTGGCAGGGCTGGGGGACAAGGCACCCTCCAGAGGCCCGCCCTCATGGGAAAGACTGACGACTCTGAGAAAGGTCATCAGTTAAGTAAGACCAGACGATGGGTGGGAGTTAAAGTGCAGAGGGAGGGAGAAGGAGGGGCCAGAGTGGGCAAAGGGGAGTAGTCAGGAGAAATTCTGAAGCTGTCCTGTTGAAGCTCCTGTTATTTTCACGATTCACAGAAGGCTTCTACTCTGGAAGATTGGGGCTTATTTACATGAAGGAGGAAGGAAAGGACATGGTAGACCTTGTCCTGGCTAAGCTGGGCCCCTGAGGTCCCCACGTGCGCAGGGTCTGCTGCCCCAAGGTGGCTTCTCAGAGGAGAGATCTGCATGTCATGGGCCTTTTTACTCAGAGTATTTCCAGCCCTGAAGCCCACTCTTCTCCATGCCTCTGCCACCAAGCTCTGCCTCGGTCTGGAGGCAATCCAGAGCCAGGTAGGACAAAGGAACCACCATTCCTTGGGGCTCATTTCTGGATCCCGTTTGCTGTGGTTCCAGCCTTGTTCTCAGTCTGAGACTCATCCAGGACTCAGTTCAGGTGAGTGGATCTTATCTTTTTCTGAGACCCCCCCATCCTTCCTTTGAAAAGGGTCCCTGCCCAGGACACCTGCCCCTCAGGCCTGGGGCTCTGGTCCCAAACTCTTTCTCCTTTATTGGGGCTGGCTCTGAGCTCCAGAAGCCTTTGAGAAGTCCCTTTCCCAAACCGTCTGGCCAGCCCTGCCCTCCAGCCCCTCCTCCAGGTCAGGTCTGTAGTTTGAGTGTTCATGTTTAGTGGTCAGCAGGAGCCTGACATGCTGATTGTCAGCACTGAGGTCCATTCAGAATGGGCACTGCCCATGCTGCAGGCAGAAACTATCTTCAACATCATCCTCATAAACACTTGCTCTACACCAATTCTTTTGCTGCTGACCTTGCTGAACTTGACTGTGTCTTGGGATATGATGCCATCCACCTGCCCTCAGTGACAGGATGGAACTCTGAATATAATGATTGTAATGATAGATATTTATTGAGCTCTCCTGACTGTCCTGAGGTCTTTTCTAAATACTTTTTGTCATCTAACTTATTGCATCCTTCTGGCTCTGATGATCCTCATTTTACAGATGAGAACATGGTCCCATGGTCATCCAGTTGAGATCTGGTACAGGCAGGATTCAAACCCTGGCAGTCTTACTCCCAAGCCAGAACTTTTGTCTGCTCCACTTCCCTGCACATAAATCCTGCACAAATGCAGGTTGGGCCATGGGAAAGGAGAACATCAAACATTCATGGAGATTAGACAGAAACTCTGATCCAGAGCAGCCTTTCAAAAGCAAAGAAGGGTGCAGTCTAGAATGCAGGCTTTGAAGTGAGACAAACATGCTTTGAAATCATCAGCCTTGTGGTTCTGGGTGAGTTGTTATACTCTGAACCTCAGTTCACCTATCTATAAAACGGGCTTAATAACTGATACTTTCCAGGGTTTTTGTGTGAAATAAAAACATTGAACATGGTACCTGAAATGTTTATCATGAAAGCACAATGGCTGAAAGCTCTTATTACTGAGATGCACAGGAAACTACAGCCTTTGTAGCAAGTTGTTTGTTCCAGGCTACTTTTGCTTCTGCTGGAGGCAACCCTGGGCAAATGCCATGGAAATATCTCTCCTTGCTCATAATTACCCAAATGCTGTGACAGAAGACTCAAGAAAGCATCATTACAGAGAGTCTCTTCTGTACAACCCCTTGGAAAAACTCTAGCTTTTTGCAGCAGCTTCTGCTGGTCCCCAGACAGCTGGACAACAAGCCAAATATTGAGTGGTAAGGAGGAGATAGGCACAGGCCTGTTCCAAAGGGGCTTCCCAGACAATGGGAGACAGCACCATACTGTGTGGGTTGTTACATGAGTGGCCTCGTCAACAAATGCACTGAAAATAATTTTCTTTAAAAAAGGAAAAAGACTATTCCAGTGAACTGTTTGCAAACTAGAAAGATGCAGACTTCAGTATGAAACAAACGTGCATTCCAAGTGAACAAAGACAGCTTTTGTCTTTTAGAGAGAAAGTTCCCACCCAGGTTCCCACTCTGGTCTGATTATGCAAATAAGGCATGTCAACTTGGTGAGTTCTGATTGGTTGAGGCTTGCAGATTTCTGATTGGTCAAGGCAGGTCACCATCTTGGTTGATTCAGGTGGCATAAACAGGAACAGATAGCTATGAATGTCCCAAAGTTAAGCAAGCCTGGGGTTTTACGCTGAATGCAGACTACATGTGTGACTTCTAGGAAGCAGTGACTTCTTGGCTTTATTTTGAATTTAGGTCCCGTTAGCCATTCAGAATCCATCTTGAGGGATTAATTCTTCCAGGATTCACAGTCTCTGGTGAGTCCTACCTTCTTGTATTCATGTTCTTGTGTAGAACCCTCCCAGGTGTGTGACTTTGCTTTGGCCAAAATATGATGTAAGCAGAGGCTCAGTTGATAAGTGTGTATCATGGCAGCCCTCCCAGGGCCTAGCGTGGGATGAGGCCAAGGCGGCCATGCAGAGAGATCACATGCAGGAGAACTGAGATGCCCCACAGCCCAGCCACAAGTGCCAGACACGTGAATGAGGCATCAGATACAAACCAGCCACCAGTTGACTTTCCATGACCACAGATGCATAGAGCTTTCTTCTCTAAAATTTGAGAAGTGCCAGGCTTTCCGTCATAGGCTTCCCCAGGGACCTGGCTGTTGGACATGCTTTCTTACCTTCTCATCTCCTAAAGATGGGGGATAAAGTTAATCTGCAATGGCTTTTGTGGGGCCTCTCTGCCATAACTTGTTTGTCTGCACACAGCAAAAGGTAGGTTGACTCTATGCAGTAATTTGTTATGTGGACCAGGCAATGTGCTACACTTCCAGTGTGCTATCTGGACAGCAGTCCCATACAACCTCTGATTTTCCTGAACTTCAGGCTCCCTTGCATGCAGGAGTCACACCTGCCCAGTCATTCCTGCTTCCATACACAGAGTCAGTTGTGTTTATTTGCATACGCTTTTACAGAGACACACATCAGGCTCTGCCCAGCTTTGTGGCAGCTCATTCCCTGTGTGTATCAAGGACAGTGCTTTCACTTGAAATGAGGTTCTCCATTCATTCCCGGGACTCTAGAGGCAGACTCGTTAAGAATGCATAGCCAGCCTGATCTTCCGCTCTGTGAAGGGTGTTAAATACTCACATGCCACAGCTCTGCCAAGGAGCAAGGATAAATATGGCAGGTATGAAATGGGTCTAAATTGCTCTTGATGGCTCTATTCAATAATGTTGGTCTTTTCCTTACAGTGCTATATAACAATAGTCATTTTCAAAATGGGGTGCTGCAGTAGTTTTTAAGGAGGAATTGACAATTTTGACCTACAGAGTAGTAATTTGCAAAATGTTCTTTCTTTGAGCCATTCACTGGGAAATGCGGGAAGCCCAGAAGTACAGAACTTGCGGCAAAAATGGCTGTAACTAATGATAGCCTAAGTGCAGAGAGAGCGCACAGGCTGTGCAGTGATGTTCTGGAGTCGGAACTGAGGCCAGGGAGAGGTAGAAGTGAGAGTTTCATTACAGACAATTGGGCTCAGAAGACCCTAAATAAACCTTATTTTACATCACTTTGCAGGCACACTTTACATTGTTGACTCTGCGCTTCACAGCTCCAAAATGGGATTCGATCTAGGGAAGTAACTGCATTAGACAAAGGGACCGTGGTTTCTAGAACCACTTAAAATAGTTATCTGTTAAATGCTCTGAATTCCCCAGAACATGTGCTGAGTGCTTAGATTATTTATGCAAATTCATAGGAGATAGTCCAAAGAACTCTGCCTGATTTTGATTGCACTTGGAAATTACGGGTACAAATGATTTGTTCTTTCCTCTCTCATGCTTATTTATGTGAGTCCCCAAGTTGTGTATATTTTATGTATGCTCATCCAAGGCACTTTTACATTATTATTATTATTATTTATTTTTTTGCTCCTGAGTGGAATATTCATTTCTGAGTTTTCCACGTTTCTCCACCCTTGCACACCTATGTATGAAGGTAGACAGGCGATTCTGTCCCCTGGCTGATTGGTGGATGTGGTGGGTGGGAGAGAGAGTTCGTTCCAGGGCCCAAAGCAGAAGAGGCTTTGAAGACATTGCCTTCTCTGGCTTTGAATTTTCTGTAGCCTGAAGCCCTGAAGAAATGTTGTTAAAGGCCTTTCGAGATAACAAGTGGAGGGAAGAAGTATTTTCTGTAGACGGAGAAATGAGATTAGAGATCAGTCGCTCAGGACAGGAATGACAGGGTTAGTGAGAGTAGGAGTGCTCCCAGCCTGGTGGTAGCTCTGTAGAAGGAGCAAGACCCCAGGGGAAATCATTGCTTTGTGTGGAAAAGTCGCATACAATTCCCAGCCTTAGCAGAAATTCCCTTACCTGTCATGCACCATGGAAGGAAGTATTGCTGGATCCCACGGGCCTACTTTTTGGCATGAAACCATGACGATGTCAGTAGCAACCATAGTGGGAGTTGGAGGTTTCCCTGCTGTTTTAGAAACATCATTTATGTGTCCATTTATTGTAAACTTGGGAGGGAAGGAGGCTTCAGTAACAAATGAGACTAAATTTTTTGTTGCCAACTATTTTCTTACTTTTTCAAAACTATATTTAAATTGATGTGAAGGCCAATTAATAAAAATAGGGAATAGCAAGCTGGGTGAGGAAAGGTATTTGGATCCTCAAAAGATGAAGGCCTTCAGGAGGAGATCAGTTGAGTGGGATTTCTGGTTCATCTTTTGGCTTCTATGTCTTCAAGGTTTTATAACAGAACCTTCTGGGGAAGTCAGTGGGAAAGGCCACGCGGGAGGCTCCAGGGCCTTCAGGGGCATGTAGCAAGGGTGCAGTGTGGACAAAGTGCTGGGTGTTCTCAGGAATGTGCTCAGGAGGATTGGACTGCTCTCAATTTTCTACTTTTAAATTCACTATGAGCAGTGACGGGCTTTCAGGGTAAGGACAAAGCAGAACACTTCAGTGGGGGTGACATTAAAGTCCTAACAAGAGAACTCCATCATGATTCTGTCGAGTAAAATCAGAATAAGAATCTGGGCTAGGCTCAGCCAAACATTATCAGTTAAAAACATTTAAGAATCGACAGCAACAGAAGACATGCTGGTGCTGCCAGCCCTCCACGTGTCTTCCTTTTGAATCCCCGTGCTTCTGTGTGCTGACAGCTTTATGCGGGGCACGGTGACTGCCCTGAGCATCAGTCAGGATGGGCTAAGTTACTGTGGTAACAGTAATATCATATCTTAGTGGCTTTAAACAATAACAGATCTTTCTCTCTCACGTTACATCTTCATTGCAGGTGGACTGGAGGCTCCGCTTCGTGTCAACCTCACTCAGGTAGGCAGGAAGGTTCCTTCTTCATGCTTCCCTGGGAAGTAGGCCACTGTCCTGCTTTCAACACTTCAGAGCCCCAAGCTTTGGGGTGCCTTCCTTGAAACTGTCTGTGTCCCACTCTGGTGGCTGTGACCAGCAAGGGCTGGCAGGGTTCCCTGAGTCTGGATCTGCTGCCACATGGGTCCCAGGTATTGGAAATGCATACCTTGAAATTTTCTACGTCCCCATGCAGTACCTGGGATGGGTGGGGCCAGAGCTGGCAGAGCTATCTTGGTGGTGTACTCTGAGGACACCTCTGAGATGAATGTTGGTCCCAGTCCCTGTTTCCTTTTGTGAGAGTACTTGCTGACCATCTATCAAGTTTATGGGGTCAACCAGATGCCCTGAGGACCATCTCACCTCAACCTTGCACCTATGGGTTCGTGCTGAACCCAGCAGCGAGACCCAGGTTCCAGGAGAGAGGTCTGGAAAGTGGACCGCTCCAGCTGACCACCATGGTGCTTGTTTTATGGGCCCTGGGGCACCAGAGTAGTATGGAAATGCTGATTTGGGGTGACTCTTACTCATGTTAGATACAGGATGAATTCAGGGATCTAGGCTACTGACAGCCCACTGCTGATTCTTGCATTTGACTTGTGTGTGTGGGTCCATGTACATCATGCATGTTCCAATCACAGCTGCCACTGGTCTGCGGTACCCAGTGGGGGCAGGAATGTTGGTGGGGGTTCTCTATGCTATACACTTCCTCATCACTGGCTACCAGGTGGTCACTCTATCCCCTCTGCAGTCTCTATGACAAGGGTTTGGTAGTTCCAGGATTTTGTATTTTTCTTATCTGTTCTTTGTTCACCTTATTTTTCTGCCTTCTTTTGGGTTGAGTATATTTTATGATTCCATTTTTATTTCCTTTCTTATCTTATTAGCTTTAACTGTTTGTTGTAGTATTTTGGTAGTTACTTTAGGATTAATTTATAGTATACATCTATAACCTATCACATTCTACCTTCAAGTAGAATATATAAACCACTTTGTGGGTAGTATAAGAACCTTACAGCACTATAATACTTTCATTTTTTCCCTCTTAGCCTTTGCACTTTTGTTGTCAAACATTTTACTTTTACATATGTTAAAACTACCTACTAGATTGTTACTATTATTATTTTTTTGAGACAGAGTCTCACTCTTGTCCTCTAGGCTGGAGTGCAGTCTCGTGACCTTGACTCACTGCAACCTCCACCTCCCGGGTTCAGGCAGTTCTCCTGCCTCAGCCTCCCGAGTAGCTGGGATTACAGGGGCCAATTTTTTCTATTTTTAGTAGGGAGAGGGTTTCACCATGTTGGCCAGGCTGGTCTCGAACTCTTGACCTCAGATGATCCACCTGCCTCGACCTCCCAAAGTGCTGTGATTACAGGTGTGAGATACCATGCCTGGCCCATTTTTTACTTTAAATAATCAGTAATCTTTCATATAGATTTAAATCATAAGTTTTTTTTTTTAAATGTTTCTCCACATGGTTGCTATTTGCAGGGCTCTTTTGTTCTTTGTGTACATCCAGATTTCTATCTGAAATAATTTTTCTTCTATGTGACAAATATTCTTTCACCTTTATTATAGTGCAGGTCTGCTGATAATGGATTCTTTCAGCATTTGTATGTTTAGCATGTTTTTATTTTGCCTTCATTTTTGAGTGACATTTTCACTGGTTATGGAATTCTAGGTTGACTTGTTTTTGTTTTTGTTTACCTTTCAGTACTATAAAGCTGTTGCTGGCTGGGCGCGGTGGCTCACACCTATAATCCCAGCACTTTGGGAGGCTGAGGTGGGTGGATCGCCTGAGGTCAGGAGTTCGAGACTAGCCTGGCCAACATGGCAAAACACAGTCTCTACTAAAAACACAAAAAATTAGCTGGGTATGGTGGTGTGCACATGTAATCCCAGCTACTCGGGAGGCTGAGGCAGGAGAATTGCTTGAACCTGAAAGGTGGAGGTTTCAGTGAGCCAAGATCGTGCCACTGCGCTCCAGCCTGGGCAACAAGAGCTAAACTCTGTCTCAAATAATAATGCTAATAATAATAAATGGAATAAAGCTGTTGCTCCGTTGTTTTCTGGGTTCCATTGTTTCTGACTTAAAAATCCACTGCCACCTTATCCTTGTTTCTCTTTATGTGTACATCTTTATTTTTCTTAAGCTCTTGTCTTTATTTTTGGTTTTTAATAGTAGTGTGCTATGGTGTAGTTTTCTTGTGCCTCCTTGGAGTTCTTTGAGCTTCTTGGATCTGTAGATTGGTAATTTTATCTATTTGGAAATTTTTTGATGACTGGTTCTTCAAATATATATTTTTATCTACTGTTCTTTCTCCTTTTCTTTGGGGACTCAAATTACATGAGTAGTATTCTATGTGAAATTGTCACACAGCTCATTAACGTGCTATTCATTTTCTCAGTATTTTTTCCCTTTGGGTTTCATTTTGGACATTGTCTATTGATGCATCTTCAAATCACTAACGCTTTGCGTCTCACACCTCTTCCCCTAGAGCTTAATCTACTGTTAAGCCCATTTAACAGATATTTCGACTCAGTCATTATAGTGTTTATCTGTAGAAGTTTTATTTGGCTTTTTGTACTTCTGTGTTTCTACTTAATACACCAAATCTTTCCTCTGTCTTACTGAACATTTAAAACACAATCACAATACCTATTTTAATGTCATTGACTGCTAATTCTATCATCTTTGTCATTTTTCAGTTATTTTTTAGTTGACTTTTCTGCTCATTTTGGGTTATGTTTTTCTACTTCTTTAGATACTTGCTAATTTTTGATTAGATGTCAGGAATTATAGATTTTATCCGTTGAAACCAGGTATTTTTGTGTCCCTATGAATGTCTTAAGCTTTTTCAGGGGTGCAGTTAATTACTTGGAAGCAGTTTGATTCTTTTGGTTCTTGCTTTTAATCTTTGTTAGGCAGGACCAGACAGATTGGAATTTATTCTAGGGCTAATTGTTCCCACCACTGAGGTAAAATTCTTCTGTGTACTCTACCGATGTCTTGTGAATTACAAGCTTGACCTTCTTACCCTGGTGGGGATGCATCCTCCAGTGGTTTACTAAGAAGGGAAGGTGTTTGAGAACTTACATATCCTAAAACAAGTTTTATCCTACCCTTATATTTGGTTGATAGTTTTTCTGAGTATAAGCTCTAGTAGAAATTGGGAAAAAATTTCTTTCAGGATCTGAAAGTATCATCCTATTGCTTCTAGCTTCTGGTACTGCTTGTAAAATTTCCAAACTCATCTGCTTCCTAACCCTTTCTGTGTGACCTATTTCTTCCTGAAATGATTTAGAATTGTCTATTTGTTCTCACTTCTCTAAAATTTTATTTTGCTGAATATAAGGGTGTTTCTATCATTATCCATTTCCCTGGGCATTTGGTAAATGCTTTCTATCTGAAATTCATGTCCTTTAATTCTTAAAATTTTGCTTGAATTATTTTGCTAATAATTTGTCATTTGTTTTTCTGGAAATCACATTGTTTGGATGTTAGACCTCATGACATAGTAATTTTATCTTTTTATATGAAAATGATATTTTTCATCTCTTTTCTTTTTAATTTCTGTGATTTAAAAAAGTTACCTTCTAAACTTTCTATTACCTCATTTCCCATTTGCCCCAAGAAAGCTGCACTGGCAGCAAGCTGCACTTTTCTTTTTTCTAAATGGGAAATGAGTTAAGTTTCTTTGTTTCTGCTATTATGTTTCCCATTTCTAAAAGCTCTCTTTTGTTTTCTAATCTCCTCCTCCACCTCCTTCTTCCTCTTCATCTTCCCACTCCTCCTCCTCCTTCTCTTTTCTCCTCCTTCTCCTCCTCCTCCTCCTTCTTCCTCCTCTTCTTACTCTTCCCACTCCTCCTCCTCCTCTTTTCTCCTCCTCCTCTTTTCTCCTTCTCCTCTTTTCTCCTCCTCCTCTTTCCTCCTTCTCTCTCCGCCCTCTTCCCCTTCTTCCCCTTCTCCTTCTCCTTCTCCTTCTTCCTCTTCCTCTTCCTCTTCCTCTTCCTCTTCCTCTTCCTCTTCCTCTTCCTCTTCTTCTTCTTCTTCTTCTTCTTCTTCTTCTTCTTCTCCTCCTCCTCCTCCTCCTCCTCCTCCTCCTCCTCCTCCTCCTCCTCCTCCTCCTCCTCCTCTTCTTCTTCTTCTTCTTCTTCTTCTTCTTCTTCTTCTTCTTCTTCTTCTTCTTCTTCTTCTTCTTCTCCTCTTCTTCTTCTTCTTCTTCTTCGTCCTCCTTCGTCCTCCTTCGTCCTCCTTCTTCCTTCTTCCTTTTTCTTCTCCTGTCTTATTTTTTTCAAAGATGGATGCAATGTCTTTTCCTTTTCTGCCAGTTGCTCCTTTCTGTGTGCTTGTCACTTAGTTCTCTGCATTCCACGTTAGAGGCTGTCTTCACATGTCTGTTAGTCCTTGGTTGTTTGCTCAGGCTTAAGAGTCGAGTGACTTAAGAGACAATCACTTGCTCTGAATACTTCTGGACTGTGAGCTTCATTGTAAAAGGATCCACTTGAAATATTTACCTGGGAACTTCTGGGATTGGTGTCATCAGTGTCTTCCTTTGGGCTGGTTGGGTTCTCCAGAAAAGGTTCTTCTAAACTTCTGCAGGGAAGGTGTGGCTGGTTACTGGTGTTCTGGAGTCCAGGAAGAAAGAGGGTGGACAATGTTTAATATGCAAGTTTCCTTAATGCATTTTTTCCCCTTGTGCTACTGTGCCCTTAAGTGTGCATGGTGTTTCCTATTCACAGACAATCTTTCTTATTCTCTCCAGGTAATAAGTCTTCAGACCAGCTGAGATAGGGAAGAAGCAATTTCCCAATGGTTTGTGATTGGGAGTGAGGATCTATGTTTTTTTTAAAGAACTTATTAGATGCCAGGCATGAGTATACATTCTTTACAAATCTTAACTTACAAAGAGAGAAGTGTTAATATCCCATTTCTCAGATACAAGAACTAAAGCACAGAATGGTAAAGTAACTTGCCCAACACTTCTCAGCCAGTAAATGGCCAGCTGGAATTGGGCTCCTTAATGTGTCTTCTTGACAATACCACACAGTCAGCTCCAGATCTGACAGTTACACAGCGTTCAAATGATCCTCCTTTTCTTAGCTACCTCCTCCATTCTACCCCACTTCCAGAGGTGACACCTGGTGCTGCCAACTCTGAAGCCTTTTGAGGATTCTGCATTCTTCTTTGGATTGTTTCTTGGCTCTCCCTACTGTTGGCTTAGAACTGCCAAGTCAGTTACCATTCACCCATCTGCTTTCCAGCCTCCAATATCAGGGGGATGTTGTCTTCTCTCTTCATCTCCCTGCCTTTTGAGTTTATTCTTTTTAAACAAAATCTCTTTGCTGTAGTTTCAGTGGGATTACGAGAGAGGGTGCTTTAGATGCATGTGCCCAATCTTCCATCTTTGCCTTAAAATCTTGGGATGGAAGTTTCCACCACCCTGGTGTGAAGACAGATTTAATTTGAATCACAGGTTATAGAGAAATGAATGTTTCTTGCACTCCTAAATTTGTGGATACAACTTATTCTATTTCATATGCTCTGATACATATTCTTATGTCTCTGAGGAATTCACACGTGTGTCTTTGTAATGTGAACATTTTGGGGATGTGTTCATGTTTCTTAAGCAGAAAATGACTCCTCAACCACTCACCCCCCACATACACATTAATGAGCTGCCTGATCTTGTGAAGAATATTAACCTCTGTGGCTTTAGCTTCCTTATTGGCAATATCCTCTTTTCCTTAAGGAAGAAGCTGGCCCATGCATCTGGCATCCTTCTGCCCCTGGCATGCTTGATTTTATGAGTCTGTGAGGTTACTTAGTATATAATGCACCCCATGTTTGCAATTTTTCCCTCTGGGTGGAGGTTTCCCATGTGTGGTCCCTTTGTTTCCTGGGCACAGGCATACGTCCTTGCCAGCAGTCAGGCTCCTTCTCATTCCACTGGCCAGAAAAACTAATGTCTTGGCAGGTTTTGTGCTGAATTCAACCTCAGTTATAGCCACTAACTGACCTTCTACTCAGTGGCAGGTGCTCTTTTAACACATGCAGCACACAGAGATGAACTAGTTAAGTCCTGCTGTCCAGATGCTAGTGATCCAGCAGGGAAGACAAACACATAGCTCAGTATCATACTAAGAAATAGGTTCTTTGATAGCAGTGAAAATGAAATGTGCTGGAAGGAGCACAGGGAAGGAGTGATGAATATTGCCTGTAGGGATGAGGAAAAGCTTCATACACACTGTGACATATACATCAGTTCTCATGGGAAAGTATGAATGTTCTAGGCTATGGAAATAGTGTTGGCAAAGGGGGGATGATGTGGGAGAGTGGGAGAAGAGGGAGAGCAGGCATTGAAGCACAGCAAACATGTGTTGCTATTTTCTGCATGTCAGGAGCATAGATAGGCATGGTGGCAAAGGGGTTATCCTGAGAGAAGAGGGTAAGTTGGCTGAGCAAAAGCTAGTTACCTGGTTGAAGCCTTATTCTAGAGTTTGATTGCCTGGTTTGCAAACTTAGTTTTTTTCACTTTCAGACCCTGTGACTCTTGGAAAGTTGCTTCACCCTTTGATATGGTTTCGCTCTGTGTCCCTGCTTATATCTCATGTCCAGTTGTAATCCCCAGTGTTGAAGGAGGGGCCTGGTGGGAGGTGATTGGATCATGGGGGCAGATTCTCCCTTGCTGTTCTCGTGATAGTGAGTGAGCTCTCATGAAATCTGGTAGTTTAAAAGTTTGTAGTGCCTCTTGCTTTGCTCTCTTCCTCCAGCTCCAGCCATGTGTAAGACATTCCCCTTCCCATTCTGCCATGATTTTAAGTTTCCTAAGGCATCCTCAGCCATGCTTCCCATACAGCCTATGGAACCATGAGCCAATTAAAACTATTTTCTTTATCAATTACCCAGTTTCAGGAATTTCTTTATAGCAGTGCAAGAATGGACTAAGATACCCTTTCTTCAGTTTCCTTATCTGTAAAGCAGTAAAGATTATACAAATAAAGCAAACTGATGCATGTAAATACTTTTGCACAGTATATGACACATAAGATAAGTGTTCAAATGTTGGCTTTAATTTTATATGCCTGTTTATCTTTTCATCCTTCTATTCAACGATCCACCTCTCTTTATGTCTTCTCTTGTTGTACAAAGGATTTGGCAGAAAGAAAAAGGTATTGAAGGGCTCTCAGGGAGAGTACAATGAGTTCAATTTTAGATGTTATGAGTTTGCTGTGCCTGTGGGATACTCAAGTGGTGATATCAAACAGAGATTTTGAAAATTTGGTTCCAGGTGTTCAGAGGAGAGGTCAGAGTTGGAGACGTGGATTTGTGAGTGACAGGCGAAGTCAATGGAGGGAATGAGATTAGAATTGGAGGAGAGATTGAGAATAAAGAAGTCTAGGGCATTAATTAATATCTTGAGGAACTTCTCCATTTCAAAGTAGAAAGAGGAAGAGGAGAGAGGGAAGGTGTATTATTCTGCTTGGGCTGCCATTACAAAATACCAAAAACGGGGTAGCATAAACAACAAGAGTGTCTTGTCTCACAGCTCTGGAGGCTGAAAGTCCAAAAATCAAGGTCCACAGGGTCAGGTTCTGTTGAGGACTCTTTTCTTGGCTTGCAGATGGCCATCTTCTCACTGCATCCTCATGTGGCCTGTTTTTGTGGTGTGCAAACAAGAAGATGGAGGGAGAAGCAGGAAGAAAGAGAAAGTGGGAGAGAAAGAGCTCTCTGGTGTCTCTTCTCATAGGAACACTAACCACATCCGCTTGGGGCCCCACCCTTATTACCTCATTTAACCTTGACTACCTTGAAGAAGTTCCTATCTTCAAACACAATCACATTGGAGGTTGGGACTTGAATTGTGTACCCTCTCCCCTAACTCATATTAGGGGAGAGGGGACCCAATTCAGCTCATAGCAGAATGTGACTTAGAAGAATAGAAAGAAGAGGTAAGGCAGAATTTGAGGGACAGCAGGGAAACTGGGGGATGAGAGAAGTTCTTGAAAATGCAAGGCCAACAATGTCAAAATGAGAGGTGAAGCTGATTGGGCTTCTGAGGCGGGTGGGGACTTGGAGAACTTTTCTGTCTAGCTAAAGAATTGTAAATGTACCAATCAGTGCTCTCTGGCTAAAGGATTGCAAATGCACCAATCAGTGCTCTGTGTCTAGCTAAAGGTTTGTAAACGCACCAATCAGTGCACTATGTCTAGCTAATCGGGTAGGGGACTTGGAGAACTTTCTGTCTAGCCAAAGGATTGTAAATGCACCAATCAGCTCTCTGTGTCTAGCTAAAGGTTTGTAAATGCACCAATAAGCACTCTGTGAAAATGGACCAATCAGCACTCTGTAAAATGGACCAATCAGCTCTCTGTAAAATGGACCAATCAGTAGGATATGGGTGGGGCCAAATAAGGGAATAAAAGCTGGCCACCTGAGGGCAACCGGCTGGGGTCCCCTTCCACAGTGTGGAAGGTTTGTTCTTTTGCTCTTTGCATTAAATCTTGCTGCTCCTCACTCTTTGGGTCCGCACTACCTTTATGAGCTGTAACACTCACCAGGAAGGTCTGCAGCTTCACTCCTGAAGTCAGTGAGACCAGGAACCCACCAGAAGGAAGAAACTCTGGACACACCATCTTTAAGAACTGTAACACTCACTAGGAGGGTCCGTGGCTTCATTATTGAAGTCAGTGAGATCAAGAACCCACCAATTCTGACACAAAAAGATGCAATAATAGTAATAATAAAAAGAATAGCTATAATGTCGTGTGTAACTATTGTGGGTAACGCTTTACATGAGCTACTTCATAATTCCTCATTCATGCTGTGTGCTGTCAGCCCCGTTTTGAGTTCAAGAAACTGAAGTTGATAGAAACTGAGTAATGTGATGGAGCTTCTGCAGCTGGTTAGTGGAGAGCCAGTGTTTAAACATGGGTTTCTGATCCCAGGGTGTGTGTTGTTTCCACTGTGCTCAGTTGCTCTCCTGGCAGGAGGTTGATGTTAAGAAGAGGTCACAGGGTTGGAAGGGTTTTGGGATGAGTCAATGATGTTATGAGAAGAAGGGTGCTGGTCTGACTTAGGCCCATGGACTATAGTTTCTGACCCCTGCTAGGAGAAACATAACTGTGACTGTAAAGAGAGAGGGAGGTTAGTGGCTGGTTAGGGATGGGTCAATGGTGGTATGAGAAAAAGAAGGGCAGGTTTCAGGATGTGGGTTATATAGGGAAGTGGGGAGGTGCAGCCCGGTAAATCTTAGACAATTGTGAGAAATGTAGGTGCCCTCTGACATGTTGTCTACTCATGAGAAAGATGACTCTATAGTCAGACAGCTCTAGGAAGCCCAGCATTCTGTGTTTCTTGGTATCAGAACGCATGTGCACAACATTAGATATTTTCTGGTCTATCCTCGCTTATTGGAGGTACATCGCTGGCCAAAAGCTCTGCGTGGGTTTTGACTGCAGGCAGGTGCAACCCAATAGCACCTCACCTCAAGCATGCACCTGTACCTGATGCTGCCTGCTGTCACCATGGGTCTCTTCTCTGGTTCCCACAGGTTGTTGGATACATTTCCCCCTGACTCCTGCATTACACACAATCCTGCAATGTGGTGTACACAGGAGCCAGCATCTGCCCGCTGGTGGCAGCCAACTTGGCAGTGCAGCCACATTTTCCCTTTCTGCTTCCCCTGCTTTCCCCCCTTGTCCCTGTCATGCTCCTTGGGATTGTACTTCCTAACAAGGCACGTAAGTCTTCCTAAGTAGTGCAGAAGGCTTCTGCCTCAGGCTCATTTCTTTTGAAAATGAAGCTTATACATGCAGGCCATAACACCCCTTCCTTTAGAGATTCACAGTGTATGTAAGCATAACATAGTTTCTAAGAATTTTTATAGAAAAAGCCTCTGCATAATCCAGAGAGCCTTAAGCTTATTTCTCTCTTTTGACTCAAAGAAACTTTGAGTCTCTTTTTTTTTGTTTTTAAATATTACACTAATTCAACTCCAAGGATTATAGTGTTCTGCAATCTATGGGACATAGATTGAGTTTAGCTTGTGTAGTCTATTTCCAAGCGTTGGGATCAGCAAACATTTCCCTATAATGGGTCATATAGTAAATATTTTAGGCTTTGCAGGCCATAAGGTCTCTGTTGCCACTACTCAACTCCAGCATTGTAACCAGAAGTAGGCATAGATAATGCAGACATGAATGGGCATAGCTTTATTTACAAAATAAGGTGGTGGGGTGAATTTGGCCCACGGGCCATAGTTTGCTGACCCCTGCTAAGAGAAACATAACGCAACGGAAAGAGAGGGAGGTTGGTGGCTGGTTGGGGAAAGACAGCAGAACTGAAATGAGGGGAAAATGCAAGGAAACTGAGGGTGGTCTCCTTTCACTGCTAAGTGTCTCTCACCTTTCTTCGTGTGCCTCCTGAATTCCTTGATTTGGTCAACATAGCAAGCATAGAAAATAACCTCTAACCCTTCTGTGTGTGCTTCCTGAATTCCTTGATACTGTCAACATAGCAAGCATGGAAAATAACCTCTCACTTTGCCTATAATTTGTTTGGCATGATCAAGGTAGGTCAGCTGTTCAGAGTCACGTTTGGCCTCCTTGCCCTTGTACATAGATGTACAGCATTTCCAGAGTCCTTCTCAGCCCTGAGTCATCAGGAGTTGATGAAATCCTATTATTATTGCCCATTGCTAGCATTGATCTCATGACTATGCCTCCCTAAGCAGGCTGCTTGTTGGTGTAATGCATCTTGGGGCTATCTATGGTGCCAGACCCAATGGGAGAGGGGTCTGAGCAGCTCTTCCCAACCCCAGCTGGGCTTGTGGATGTGTAAACAAGCTGTGTGGTGCAGAGCATCAAGTATGCCCAGCATGTCCTATTTTTTTTTTTAACATTTTTCTTTTCATAGTCAAGACAACAGGAATATATCATTAGGCTGATTCCAGCTTAGATATATGAGAACTGAGAAGAGAAGGAAGGGTAGCAGGGGAGGAAAGTTCACAGCCAGCCAGCACCTGCTGATGCCAGGCCCCTTGGTAGGTACTTTGCATGCTATCTCATGTAATCCTCAGAGTCTTTGAGTAAATGCTGTTGTTTTTATCTTTCTGAAGAATCAGAGACAATATATATCTTGCCCAAAGTTATATGGATAGCATGAAGGGTAGCCAGCAATAAAATCCCAGAAAGACACAACTAAGGCCTGTGCAATTCTTTCTACCTCTCACTGAGACATGCCTGCTACTTGGCATGTCTGCAAATGAAGTCCCTGTGGCACTGAGTCAGTTTCTTCCGCATGTGAAGGAGTGTATGACACTGCTATCAAGTGTAGATACGTGCTGAAATTTAAGTGTGAAACCAGCTCCCTTTCAAGTTGTTACACTAGAACATGAGAGAAGCTATGTCTCTATTCAGTGACCACATTGGGGTGCAGGTGCTTCGGGCTGGGATGCTCTTGTGCCTAGATGTTCACTTGAAGAACTAAAGGGTTGACAAAACCAAGGGCTCTTGGCCCAGGTAACTGGGTGGAAGTCCTGCCAATGATTTAACAACTTAGAGCAGCTCTTAGTGATAGGAATGAAGTAAGCTGTCTTCTTGTTGAGTGCAAGGTGTGTCATAGATTTTTGCAGGCCTATATTTCTCCATACTGGTAGCTGAACTAACTTACCTACTCCTTGTAGCTCAACCTTAGACCTTTGGAGCAACCATATTCAGAGAGGGTTGTGTAGAAAGAGAGTAGAGTCCATGAAATGCCTACATGACTAGTACAGAGCCAACTTTTGCAGAATTGTTCTCAACAAGCTCTTTTCTCATGTGCTCTCTGCATGATTTATTATTAAAATCAATGGCATTGTACTGTATCAGCTGGTCAAACCAGGGACTGACTATATGTAAAACGAACATGAAAGAAGCCATGTATGGGATGAGCAGAAGGCAGGCCTACCAACTCTAAAATGATGGGTGAGCTGAAATTTTGATGGTTCTGGTGGAGTAATAGGCATCAGATCTGATCAAATCTGCTCTCTTGGGGACAATGAATGCTAGGTGAACTATGAGAAAGAATTTTTTTTTTTTGAGTTAAGATTCTTATCTTTGAGGATGTGAAGACTTGTTCTGGCTTCCAAGGAAGCTAGTTTGACAGATGACAGTTATGGAAGAACTAGGTGGGAAGTGGGGCTGTGGTTGTGGCTGACCAGGTGACTTCCTCTGTGCTTTCTGGCAAGTCTCTGTTGTTGAAGATTATTGCAGTGCCTGCTCACTGAATTCCCAGGACATGTATGTGGCAGGTGGGAGCAGAATCTGGGTGTACACTCCACTCTTGATCAAAACCATTAGACTTAGTGCTGAGGCCCCTGACACTGACAGCCAGCTCTCTCATCTTGGGACTGATATTTTGCTTAGCTTTGACATCTGACTGCCCTGATCCTTCCTACAGAAGTGACTGAATGTTGACTCTGCTTTGACTTGGATTTGTGCTTTTGAGGGGAGGTGTCCATACGAGTATCTCTGTGGGATGGTAGAAAGGAAACTGTGATGCATAAATGCTCACCACCACATGTATTCATCAGGGGTCCCCAGAAAACAGAACCAATAGGATATATACAGATATACATATGGGGAGGTTTATTACAGGAATTGTCTCATGTGGTTATGGAGACTCAGAAGTCCCATGATCTACTGTCTGTAAACCAGAGACCCAGAAAAGCTGCTGGTGTAATTCAGTCCAAATCTGAAGCCTGAGGACAAGAAGCTCCTATGTCTTCAGGCAAGAGAAGATGGATGTCTCAGCTCAAGCAGAGAGACTGAAGCTGACCTTCCTCTACTTTTCTGTTCTATTCAGACTCTCAACAGAATGGATGATGCTCACTGACATTAATGAGGGTGGATCTTCTCAGTCTACCAATGAAAATGCTAATCTCTTCCGAAAACACTCTCATAGACACACCCAGGAATAATGTTTTACCAGCTATTCGGAATTCCTTAGCCCAGCCAAGATGACACATAAAATGAACTACCACACCATGGGAATTGGTGGCTGTGTTAACTGGCAGAGCCTTCACAACAACACATGTTGGGTGCTCTGGCTCAGAGGCAGATATGAGTTAACTGAAAATAGTATAGGATGAGACCTGGGGGAAGTGACTAAACAATAGCAGGCCTCCTCCTGATTACAGTTCTTGAGAATAGAGAATTCACCTCTAGCTTCCTGGGTTCATCTCACTTTAGTATACATAAATGTCCAATAGTACCTTTATTTGTAGTAACCCCAAACTGGAAACAATCCAAATATTTATCAATAGATGAGTGTGTAAACAAAACGGGGAACACCCATACAATGGAATACTACGTAGCAATAACAATGAATAAACTACTGATCCACGGGACAGCATGGATGAATTGCAAAGTAATTACGTGGAGTGAAGGAAGCCAGACAAAAAGAGGGTACATAGTCTGTGATTCTTATTACATAAAGTTACAGAAAATGCAGACTAAGCTACTATGACAGAAGACTGGGCATGGCAGGGACCAGGAAAGGGATGGAGGAAGAAATTATAAAGGAGCAAGAAGAAACTTTGGAGGATGTTGAGATGTTGAATATGTTCATAATTTTGATGTGGTGATGGTTTCATGGGAGTAAACACTTGTCAAAACTTACCAAATCATATTTTGAACATGTGCATCTTATGGTATGTGAATGATACCTCAAAGAAAGTTTGTTTTAAAATCCAACTTGAAAGCCAACTTCCTTGAGCTCCACCTGTCCTCATATCTAAATTAAGGCTTTCCTCTTTTTTCTACCTTCTCCAGCTGACTTCCTGAGGCCAGTGCAGGCATTAGGTTCATCTGGTTTATTATTATTCTAACAATGTCTGGCCCTTAGAAAGAAATATAAATACTTATTGGCTGATGAATGCAAAGGCATGGCTTTAGGGTTAGGTGTACTCATGCTTGGATTGCTGCTGTGTAACTCATGCATGAATTTACAATCATTATGCTAAGCCTTTGTTTATTTATAAATTAGGGATAATCTGCCTCATAGAGTCATTGTGAGGAGTAAGTGTGAAAATGTTAGTAATGCACTCAGCAGAATGTTTAGCACACCCAAGCTTTCATTCATGCTCCATTCTGCCTTAACTGGGGGCTCAATGGGGGATGTTAATGTCCGGTCCTGATGCCCACAGAGGAGACAATAAAAAAATAAAACAGTATTTTTGAAAACATATGTCCAGAAGTGTGGAGCATACTGGACTGTTTCCTCCTATTCCTGAATGAGACTCTTAGGCTGGGAATGGCCCAGAAAGAAAGGAGGTGGTTCCTCTGCAATGTACAGTCAATTGGGTGAGGGACAATCAATGCCAAAGCATTCCTATAGAAACTCTTGAGAATCCAAGGTTAAATATTGGGAGCCAGTGGAAACAGCATTAATCTTTCTAAAGTCACTGTTCTGAAATTTTAGGACTAGTGTTCTGTAGAGAAGGGACAGGCTGGATTTCTGAGTGCTATGATCTGAATGTTTGTATCACCCCAAAATTAATGTGTTGAAACCTAATCTCCAATGTGGGAAGTAATTAGTCATGAGGGCAAAGCCATCATCAATAGGATTAGTGATTTTATAAAAGAACACTAGAGAATATTAGTGCCCCTAGAAAAGAGATCTCAGAGAGCTGCTTTGCCCCTTCTGCCATTTGAGAACACAATGAGATGCTGTTAATAAACCAGGAAGTGGGCTCTTACTAGATGCTGAATCTGCTGGCACTTTGATCCTGGACTTCACAGCTTCTAGAACTGTGAGAAAAAAAATTCTGCTGTTTTATAAGTGATCCAGTTTATGGTATTTGTGCTATAGTAGCCCAAACAGACTGAGGCACTGAGTCACTTCCAACCCTGGCTGACTCCACACCTTCCTGGGTTGGGGGTCATGCCTTCATTAGTGGCCCCTGGCACTAATCCTGACCTTGCCTTGGTTTAAAGTCCTAAGGATGGGCCAGGTCTTGTGAAACA